>NC_138893.1:64739987-65255872 GCF_965194825.1 Balaenoptera physalus | reverse complement strand
AAAAAAAATTAAAGACCAATCTCACAAAGAAAGAAATGAAAATTTTCTAACAAGATAATAATAAATGGAATCCAGCAATGGTAAAAAAAAAACAATCTGGACAAAGTTTGGTTTATTTAAGGGAGATATGTCATTTCATTATAAGACAATCTATCAACATAATATCTCACATTCATCAGTTAAAGAAAAAACATTGCTTATCCCAAAAGCTATAGTGAATGTCCTTGAAATAATTTAACCACTATTCAAAACCACACCAGGAATGAACAAACTGAAAAACTCTTAAGATAGAAAGGAACTTCCTTAACTTGATAACAAAGAGCCTAAATCAATGTAAGAATTATCCTCAAAATCAGGATGAAGAATAGGATGGCAACTCACTACTTTCATTCAACATTTTATTGGCAGCTAAGCTAGCACATAAAAGCAAGAAAAATCTAATAATTTGGTTTAAAAAGGAAGAGTAACTACTGACTTTTGCAGGTATTTTAAAAAACAGTAATTTACAAATTATAAGAATTAACAAACATGTGAAGCAAGGTTTCTGGGGAGAAAATCAATATGATAAATTCAATTGTTTGTGTTTTTTTTTACAGCAGCAACAAACATAACATGTAATAATAAGGATTACATTTAAAATACCAACCAAAGTATGAGTTACCAAAAAACTAATCTAAGAAAATATAAGCAAGATCATTATTTGGAAATTAATAATGTTTATTGAAAGACATTATAGACGACTTAAATGGAGTATGAAGAGACGTACATAATATTTATACTGTCTAGGAAAAACTGATAGCTACCAGTGTAGAAAGGAATCTATAAATAAATTACAATTACAATCCAAATTCCAATAGCTATTTTTTCTGTAACTTGACAACCTGATTCTTAAATGTATTAGATAGAGGGGGAAAACAATCAAGATCCATCAAGAAATTTCTAAGGAAGAGAATAAGATGGGTAGATTTTACCTACCAGTCATTTTTAAAGCTATAGTAAATAAAACAATGTGATATTAGTGCAGGGAAAGACCAAAAAGAAACCAAATGAAAGGTGCAAAAACTAAACCACACATTTACCATGAATAAATAAAGGTATAAACAGAGGTGGCATTTGTGTATCAATAGGATGTGATTAACTCTTCCATAAATTATTACAAATAATTGATTTCTCATATAGAAAATGAAAATTGTTCAACTTTTGTTAAACAATTACAAGAGTCAGTTCCAAATATATCCATTATTTATATGTGAAAGGCGAATATCTAAAACTGTTTGAAGAAATTTTAGAAAAATAACCTTGTGTTCTTATGATCAGGAAGGTTTTCTTAAGCCACATAGAGGAAAAGTGTATAAGTAAAATAGATTAAAAATAAGAATAAAAGCATATGATCATCCCAATAGATGCAAAAACACTTTGAACAGAATTTAACACCCATTTATGATAAAAAAAAAAAAAAACTCTCTAGAAAGTGGGCACAGAGGAAACATACCTCAACATAATAAAGGCTGTATATGACAAACCCACAGCTAACATCATACTCAGCAGTGAAAAGCTATCAGCATTTCCTCTAAGATCAGGAACAAGACAAGGATGTCTACTCTCCCCACTTGTATTCAACATCGTTTTGTGAGTCCTAGACACAAAAATCAGAGATGAAGAAAATAAATAAAAGGAAAAAAGGAATCAAAGTTGGAAAGGAAGAAGTAAAACTGTCACTATTTGCAGACGACATGATACTATACATAGAAAACCCTAAAGATGCTACCAGAAAACTGCTAGAGCTCATCAATGAATTCAATAAGTTTCAGGATACAAAATTAATACACAGAAATCTGTTGCATTTCTATACATTAACAACAAAAGATCAGAAAGAAATTAAGGAAACAATCCCACTTACCACTGCATCAAAAAGAATAAAATACCTAGGAATAAACCTACCCAAAGAGGCAAAAGACCTGTACTCTGAAAACTACAAGATGCTGATGAAAGAAATCAAAGATGACAAAAACAGATGGAAAGATATACCATGTTCTTGGAATGGAAGAATCAATACTGTAAAACTGACTATACCACCCAAGGCAATCTACAGATTCAAAGCAATCCTTATCAAATTACCAATGGGATTTTTCACAGAACTAGAAAAAATATTAAATTTGTATGGAAACACAAAAGACACCAAATAGCCAAAGCAATCTTGAGAAAGAAAAACGGAGCTGGAGGAATCAGGTTCTCTGACTTCACACTCTACCTCAAAGCTATAGTCACCAAAGCAGTATGGTACTGGCTCAAAAACAGAAATATAGATCAATGGAACAGGATAGAAAGCCCACAAATAAACCCATGCACCCATGGTCAGTTAATCCACGAAAAAGGAGGCAAGAATACACAATGGAAAAAATAGTCTCTTCAATAAGTGGTGCTGGGAAAACTGGAGAGCTACATGTAAAAGAATGAAATTAGAACAGTCTCTAAAACCATATACAAAAATTAACTCAAAATGAACAAAAGACCTAAATGTAAAACCGGATACTATAAAATTCTTAGAGGAAAACATAGGCAGAACACTCCTTGACATAAATCACAGCAATATCTTTTTGGATCCACTTCCTAGAGTCATGAAAATAAAAACCGAAATAAACAAATGGGACCTAATTAAATTCAAAAGCTTTTGCTCAGCAAAGGAAACCATAAACAAAACGAAAAGACAACCCACAGGATAGGAGAAAATATCTGCAAATGAAGAGATCAACAAGGGATTAATCTCCAAAATATACAAACAGCGCATGCAGATCAGTAACAAGAAAACAAACAACCCAATCAAAAAATGGGCAGAAGATCTAAATAGACATTTCTCCAAAGAAGACATACAGATGGCCAAAAGGCACATGAAAATATGCTCAATGTTGCTAATTATTAGAGAAATGCAAATCAAAACTACAATGAGATATTACCTCACATCAGTCAGAATGGCCATCATCAAAAAATATACAAACAATAAATACTGGAGAGGGTGTGGAAAAAAGGGAACCCTCCTTCACTGTTGGTGGGAATGTAAATTGGTACAGCCACTATGGAGAACACTATGGAGGTTCCTTAAAAAATTAAAAATAGAGCTATCATATGATCCAGCAATTCCACTCCTGGGCATATCTTCAGAGAAAATCATAATTCAAAAAGATACATGCACCCCAATGTTCACTGCAGCACTATTTACAATAGCCAAGACATGGAAGCCACCTAAATGTCCATTGACAGATGAATGGATAAAGAAGATGTGGTACACATATACAATGGAATATCACTTAGCCATAAAAAAAAACAAAACAAAATGATGTCATTCGCAGCAACATGGATGGACCCAGAGATTATCATACTAAGTGAATTAGACAGAGAAAGACATATATCATATGATATCATTTATATGTGGAATCTAAAAAAATGATACAAATGAACTTATTTACAAAACAGAAACAGACTCAGAGACTTAGAAAACAAACTTATGGTTACCAAAAGGAAAAGATGGGCTGGGGAGGGATAAATTAGGAGTTTGGGATTAAACATATACACGCCACTATATATAAAATAGATAATCAACAAGGACCTACTATATAGCACAGGAAACTCTACTCAATATTTTGTAATCACCTAAATGGGAAAATAATCTGAAAAAGAATAGATATATGTATAACTGAATCACTTTACTGTACACCTAAAACTAACACAACGTTGTAAACCAACAGTACTCCAATTTAAATTAATATTTTAAAAATAAAATTTAAAAAAATCTTCTTTATCAAAAGACCCAAAAGAGGATGGTAGTATATTACATAATGGATAAGAGATATTTTCAACACATGTAACAATAATCAATTAGTTACCAGAATACATCAATTAAGAAAACAATATACTCCAGTAAAGATGTTAAAAACAAAACAAGATAAGCAATGCAACATGAAATTGAATATGCATTTCATAGAAGAGGAGACACTCATGTTCAGTAAAAATGAACATTTGCCAAGTAGTCAAAAAAAATGTAAATGTCAGCACATGAAACACTGTCACAGCAGTCAAAATGACAAAAATTGAATATCAAGTGTTGTGGAGACAGGAGAAAGAGGAACTCTGAGATTTCTGGTAACTGAGGAAATGGTACAGCAATTTAGGAAAATAATTTGAGATAACTTAGTAAATTTAAATACACACCATATTTATGACCCAGCACTTCTGTACCTAAGACTATGCCCCCAAATCCTGTTCCAATTGCGAACCAAGAGAAATATGCCATAATATGCATTGGGACTTTGTTCCTAACATGCAAACAAAAAATTGTATCACAATAATAATCCTACAAATAGGATAACAGGTAAATGGAGTGTAATCTAGTTGTACAATGGAGTAGTCTTTAGCATCAAGTCCATAAAAGGTACTTGCATCAGTATGGATTCCTCTCAAAAAATAGTATCAATATTTCAAGGGAAGAGGCAAGTTTCAGGATACATGCAATGTAATTCTATTATGCAAAGCACAAAAACTTGCAAAATTCTACCATAAGGCACAAAGAAGATTTATGAGGTGCTAGTAATATTTTCTTACTGTGGGTGGTGGGGACATAAATATTCATTTTATTGTAATATTATTGATTTTTAAATTCTAAAAATATATTAAGTACCATTTATTGTGTGTCTGGTTTATTAAACATTTCTATAAAAGGAAAACCAAAATAGTAAACAAAGAGAACAGTGACAGAAGATGGATGGCAAGATGGCTTGCTGTGTAAATAAAACATTTTGCTTGAGAAACATTAAGTAGTGATAAATGTCATGTTAAACTGCAGGGTCAACAATTTTCTCTTTCAAAAATATTATTAGCTTACTTTGTTCACAGTGTGCATATCTCACTACACAATAAGTAGAAGAAAAACATAATAGGAGTAGTTGGAGAGTTGAACTGTTTGGAACAGAGTGAGTGCCAACATGTACTGAATGGATGATGGCTCTTCCCTGCTGTGTACTTGCCTTTGATCTGAATGTGAATTTCCTGCCTGTAGCTTTCTTACTACATCGTGACAGCCTTCATGGAGCAGGGGACTAGCTTGGTTCCCGAAGTGAACACGAATTCACTGACACTTTGAGACCCTATCTGTCATGCTGCCATCAGTGCCACGTGCCAAATTTCAAAATCTGAGTTGACAGGGATAATGCTGAGTTAAAGGAGGCATTAGGGAATGACTATCTCTCTTGTAGCAGGTAAAATGGCAGCTTCCAGTGGTCTTCAGTGTGGCAAGATGACAAGAAGGCATCTCTCATAGCCTTAATGAATTTTAAATTTAAATGTGTTCTAATACAACAGATTTTGCCACATTATAGTATTCTGCATTTTATATTACTTGTAGGATTATTTATTCTATTTAGAATTTTTGTGTTATTTCCCATAAGTATTTTTCTAGGTAAGTGCAGTCCCTTATTTTACTTTCCAAATTGTATTTGTCATGTTTTCTTATTGTAAAAACAACAGATGAACAAATTTAGAAATTTTAAGCAGTAAGAAAGCACTAATAGCAACAATAATAAAAATGGTCATTTATTAGCTTTTAATGTTGAACATTTTTATATATACCAATTTAATAAGATCAGAATTTACATACAGCTCTAAAACCTGCTTTTTAACTTCTTATGATCATTGCTCATGACATCAGAATTTCTTCAACAACACGAATATATTTTTTGATGGCTAATTTCAAATTGTCAGATTTTATAGTACAAATGATAGAATCCAGATGGCTACTTTCATCTGAAATTGATTAACATGTATCAAGTGACTTAGAAGTAAAAGAATGTTAAGCTACATTGCTACAGAGGCAAGATATAGAAAGCCAGAGAAACACTCAGCTGTAACTCTGAACTTTCTAGTGAAACCTCAGTGGTGCACCACCCAGCATGGCACCTAGGATACCCTGGGCCTGACACTAATTTATCTACCACAACTGACCTCAAAGGACCACACACTTCTTGTATTATGCTTACCAGAGTTCCCTTTGGCTCACTCAGTCCTTTTTTCCTTTAAGTGTCATGAGAGTGTGTTCTATTTAGCAGGTTATGAGGAAAGCCCATCTGCAAATGAGTCTGGGAAGGCAGTTTTAAGCTTCATAGCCTCTATGGTATAAAAAATCATGCTAAAAAAGGACTTGGAGTGGGTAGACCAGTCTACAATATCTGCCACATCTGTAGAGTATGCTCAAAGAATAATAGTTTAACAAAATTACATAATGTATTACTAGTATATGTACTTTTAGTATTAATGTGTCCATGTCTGATTATTTCTATATTACTGTATTCCCCAAAGTAAAATGTCCCTGTCAAATGGCACTTTCTCAAAATTGAAAGGCCTAATTGCCTTTCAATTTTTTCTTTCTTAAATACACACACATACACACACACAATTTATAGCCCCACCAAAATCACCTAATAATTTTTGTTTTCTTACTCTCTAACTGAATCTGGCTATTATCTTTTTAATAAAATTTTTGACAATTTAACAGAACAAAAATATCTCATTTTAGTTAGTGTTTGTTTTTATTATAAGCCCCATGGATTTAAATCTTTCTAAATTATATATTGTATGTTTGCCATTATTTAAAGAGTTTATATAAATTAAATAATATGGTGCTGAGTTAAGATCATTAATATAATTCTTAATTAGCACAAAGTGTCATAAAGCCATGCTGGAGCTATTTTAGTACAGAAGGACATCATTTGCTCTAGACAACTATGCTTGGTAAGTTCTTGTATCTACTTTTTAAATAATTTTTACTCTCTCTTCTCTTGCTCTCCAACTGAAATTGTGCATTCCTTTAGACATGTCTCTTTTCCCTCACACCTTCTCTACTTTTATTAATGTTTTATAATCCATTTTGGATTATGAAAGAAGAAAACAAATTTTATTATAATAGTATGGAAAAGAAAAGTAGGTTCGATTCTGAGTGAAGATCTAGGGCTTTCTCTAACTGTCAAGTTTATGAGCATTAGTGTATAGACATTTGGGATATAGGGGAATGTGCTTATCTCATTATCTGGTTCTTGACTGATTATGATAATTGGAATTTTAAAAAGTTACCTCCTGATAATAGGAATATTACCAAACTTTGTGGGGTAAAAATCTAAAAACAGAATAAGAAGTCCACTATCATATTCAAGTAAACTAATTTGAGGAGAGGTATAATAAGATGCTCTTAATGTAACAGAAATTCTGAAAAGATTGATTTCCTCTATTTGTAGCACTGTCCTGTTTTTTGAATATCATATAGAAAACTGCTATGTGTGTACCATTAGACATACAATACTGAGAATGGAAGGATGATTGTAAAATAAGAAACCATGTTTCTTGGAAAGCAGTTATAACAATAAAGTGTTTTTTTGGTTTCACTGCTGGCAAAATGTGTTATAGGAGCAAACACAAAGATATAAAATATGGAATCCTACCCTTGAGAAGTTCTTTTAAATGGCAGCAGATCTTCAAAACCACAGGCATCTATATAGCGGATTGTCTAAAAATGAATCAACAAGTGGTAAACTCTGCAGGACATAAAACTTTCTTCCTCATATGTTGTACATGTGGATAGCAAACTGTCAGAAACATCATCTCTAAATGTCAAGGGTGGTAAAATACTTGGCTTCAGTTCTTTATTATTTTCAGTTTTTGAGAACTCTAAAGAAAACTTCAGCACCAAAAAAAAAATCAATTTTTTCAATAATGTATTTTTATTTTTATGACCAGGGTCAAAACTGTAATCCTAGCTTCTGCAAATCCAGGCACTGGGTGGGCACCCACAAACCAAAGCTCCTGGTCAGGCCCAACACCAGGACAACTATCACAGACCCATATTTTTGATCCAGCCCAGTGCCGGATCAGCCTCCATGGATGTAGAATCCAGATCAGATTCAGTAAACCCAGGCTCCCAGACCACCCTAACACGGGGCTCCATTGCCTCAGCTTCCAGGCTAACACCCATAAAACTAGGTTCCTACCCCCATTCCAGTGCTGGACTGGACCCTGTTGATCCAAAAGATATGCCCACACCAGTGATAACTAGCACATGGTTAGCCCCTGTGGACCCAGAATCCAAGTCCACCCACACAGACCCAAATCCCAGGCTATCATTGAAGACTCAGGGGTCAGGCCTACCCCAGTAAACCTACACTCCAGCTTGCTCCCACAGCAAGAGGCACAAGACTGGTCCCCATGTACCCAAATGCCAGACCTTCCCACCTGCTGACCCAGGTACCACTAGTGCCTATCTAATGACTCTAACAGCAAGCTTTCTTACAGACACTGCTAGACAGACCTGTCAGAATCTCTGGATGGACTGACGTGTAAAGGGCTTTGCCTTACAAAGCCAGTATGCATCTAATAGAAGAAGTGCTTACTTCCCAAATGCACAGACACTAACCTAAAGTCACAGGAATCATGAATATGAAGAAAATATGAAACTACCAAAGGAAACTAATAAAACACGAATGACTGACCCTAAAGAAATGGAGGTATATGAATTGTCTGACAAAGAATTCAGAATAATCCTCTTAAAGAAATTCAGCAAACTACAAGGAAACACACAGAGACAAGTAAATTAAATTAGAAAAATAATACACGAACAAAACGAGAAATTCAAGAAACAGAAATCATTAAAAAAAATAGAAGAGATCAGACAGCAGAAGCAAGAAGAACTACAATCCCGCAGCCTGTGGAACAAAAACCACACACACAGAAAGACAGAAAAGATGTAAAGGCAGAGGGCTATGTACCAGATGAAGGAACATGATAAAACCCCAGAAAAACAACTAAATGAAGTGAAGATAGGAAACCTTCCAGAGAAAGAATTCAGAATAATGATAGTGAAGATGATCCAGGACCTTGGAAAAAGAATGGAGGCAAAGATCGAGAAGATGAAAGAAATGTTTACCAAAGACCTAGAAGAATTAAAGAACAGAGATGAGCAATACAATAACTGAAATGGAAAATACACCAGAAGGGATCAATAGCAGAATAACTGAGGCAGAAGAACAGATAAGTGACCTGGAAGACAGAATGGTGGAATTCACTGCTGTGGAAGAGAATAAAGAAAAAAGAATGAAAAGAAATGAAAACAGTCTAAGAGACCTCTTGGACAAAATTAAACACAACAAAATTCGCATTATAGGGATCCCAGAAGGAGAAAAGAGAGAGAAAGAAACCAAGAAAATATTTGAAGAGATTATAGTCAAAAACTTCCCTAAAGGAAAAGGAAATAGCCACCCAAGTGCAGGAAGTGCAGTGAGTCCCATACAGGATAAACCCAAGGAGAAACACGCCGAGACACATAGTAATCAAATTGGCAAAAATTAAAGACAAAGAAAAATTATTGAAAGCAGCAAGGGAAAAATGACAAATAACATACAAGGGAACTCCCAGAAGGTTAACAGCTGATTTCTCAGCAGAAACTCTACAAGCCAGAAGGGAGTGGCCTGATATACTTAAAGTGATGAAAGGGAAGAACCTACAACCAAGATTACTCTACCCAGCAAGGATCTCATTCAGATTCGATGAAGAAATCAAAAGTTTTAGAGACAAGCAAAAGCTAAGAGAATCCAGCACCACCAAACCAGCTCTACAACAAATGCTAGAGGAACTTCTCTAAGTGGGAAACACAAGAGAAGAAAAGGACCTACAAAAACAAACCCAAAACAATTAAGAAGATGGTCATAGGAACATACATATTGATAATTACCTTAAAAGTGAATGGATTAAATGCTCCAACCAAAAGACACAGGCTTACTGAATGGATACAAAAACAAGACCCATATATATGCTGTCTACAAGAGACCCACTTCAGACCTAGGGACACATTCAGACTGAAAGTGAGGGGATGGAAAAAGATATTCCATGCAAATGGAAATCAAAAGAAAGCTGGAGTAGCAATACTCATATCAGATAAAATAGATTTTAAAATAAAGAATGTTACAAGAGACAAGGAAGGACACTAGGTAATGATCAAGGGGTCAATCCAAAAGGAAGATATAACAATTATAAATATATATACACCCAACATAGGAGTGCCTCAATACATAAGGCAACAGCTAACAGCTGTAAAAGAAGAAATCGACAGTAACACAATAACAGTGGGGGACTTTAACACCTCACTTACACCAATGGACACATCATCCAAACAGAAAATAAGGAAACACAAGCTTTAAATGACACAATAGACCAGACAGATTTAATTGATATTTATAGGACATACCATCCAAAAACAGCAGATTACACTTTCTTCTCAAGTGCACATGGAACATTCTCCAGGATAGATCACATCTTGAATCACAAATCAAGCCTCAGTAAATTTTAAAAAATTGAAATCATATCAAGGATCTTTTCTGACCACAACGCTATAAGATTAGGTATGAATTACAAGGGGGAAAAACCGTAAAAAACACAAACACATGGAGGCTAAAAAATATGTTACTAAATAACCAAGAGATAACTGAAGAAATGAAAGAGGAAATCAAAAAATACCTAGAGACAAATGACAATGAAAACACGATGATCCAAAACCTATGGGATGCAGCAAAAGCCGTTCTAAGAAGGAAGTTTATAGCTATACAAGCCTACCTCAAGAAACAAGAAAAATCTCAAATAAACAATCTAACGTTACACCTAAAGGAACTAGAGAAAGGAGAACAAACAAAACCCAAAGTTAGCAGAAGGAAAGAAATCATAACGATCAGAGCAGAAATAAATGAAATAGAAACAAAGAAAACAATAGCAAAGATCAATAAAACTAAAAGCTGGTTCTTTGAGAAGATAAACAAAATTGATAAACCATTAGCCAGACTCAACAAGAAAAAGAGGGAGAGGACTCAAATCAATAAAATTAGAAATGAAAAAGGAGAAGTTACAACAGACACCACAGAAATACAAAGCATCCTAAGAGACTACTATAAGGAACTCTATGCCAATAAAATGGACAACCTGGAAGAAATGGACAAATTCTTAGAAAGGTATAACCTTCCAAGACTGAACCAGGAAGAAATAGAAAATAAGAACAGACCAATCACACGTCACGAAATTGAAACTATGATAAAAAATCTTCCAACAAACAAAAATCCGGACCAGATGGCTTCACAGGTGAATTCTATCAAACATTTAGAGACAAGCTAACACCCATCCTTCTCAATTCTTCCAAAAAACTGCAGAGGGAGGAACACTCCTAGACGCATTCTATGAGGACACCATCACCCTGATATCAAAACCAGACAAAGATACTACAAAAAAAGAAATTTACAGACCAATATCACAGATGAATGTAGATGCAAAAATCCTCAACAAAATACTAGCAAACAGAATCCAACAACACATTAAAAGGATCACACACCATGATCAAGTGGGATTTATCCCAGGGATGCAAGGATTCTTCAGTATACACAAATCAATCAATGTGATAACACCATATTAAAATATTGAAGAAGAAAAACCATATGATCATCTCAATAGATGCAGAAAAAGCTTTTGACAAAATTCAACACCAATTTATAATAAAAACTATCCAGAAAGTAGGTATAGAGGGAACCTACCTCAACATAATAAAGGCCATATACAACAACCCACAGCAAACATCATTCTCAATGGTGAAAAACTGAAAGCATTTCCTCTAAGACCAGGAAAAAGACAAGGATGTCCATCTCGCCACTATTATTCAACATTGTTTTGGAAGTCCTAGTCACAGCAACAGAGAAGAAAAAGAAATAAAAGGAATACAAATTGGAAAAGAAGAAGTAAAACTGTCACTGTTTGCAGATGACATGATACTATACGTAGAGAATCTTACCAGAAAACTACTAGAGCTAATCAATGAATTTGGTAAAGTTGCAGGATACAAAATTAATGCACAGAAATCTCTTGCATTCCTATACACTAATGATGAAAAATCTGAAAGAGAAATTAAGGTTACACTCCCATTTACCATTGCAACAAAAAGAATAAAATACCTAGGAATAAACCTACCTAGGGAGACAAAAGACCTGTATGCAGAAAACTGTAAGACACTGTTGAAAGAAATTAAAGATGATACCAACAGATGGAGAGATATACCATGTTCTTGGATTGGAAAAATCAATACTGTGAAAATGACTACACTACCCAAAGCAATGTACAGATTCAATGCAATTCCTATCAAATTACCAATGGCATTTTTTACAGAAGTAGAACAAAAAATCTTAAAATTTGTATGGAGACACAAATGACCCTGAATAGCCAAAGCAGTCATGAGGGAAAAAAATGGAGCTGGAGGAATCAGACGCCCTGACTCCAGACTATACTACAAAGCTACAGAAATCAAGACAATATGGTACTGGCACAAAAACAGAAATATAGATCAATGGAACAGGATAGGAAGCCCAGAGATAAACCCACACAGTTATGGTCAACTAATCTATGACAAGGAGGCAAGGATATACAATGGAGAAAAGACAGTCTCTTCAATAAGTGCCGCTGGGAAAACTGGACAGCTACATGTAAAAGAATGAAATTAGAACACTCCCTAACACCATACACAAAAATAAACTCAAAATGGATTAGACACCTAAATGGGAGACCGGACACCATAAAACTCTTAGAGGAAAACATAGGAAGAACACTCTTTAACATAAATCACAGAAAGATCTTTTTTGATCCACCTCATAGAGTAATGGAAATAAAAACAAAAATAAACAAATGGGACCTAATGAAACTTAAAATCTTTTGTAAAGCAAAGGAAACTACAAACAAGACAAAAAGAAAACCCTCAGAATGGGAAAAAAATATTTGCAAATGAATCAACAGCCAAGGGATTAATCTCAAATATATATAACAGTTCATGCAGCTTAATATTAAAAAAACAAACAACCCAATCAAAAAATGGGCAGAAGACCTAAATAGACACTTCTCCAAAGAAGATATACAGATTGCAAACAGACACATGAAAGAATGCTCAACAGCACTAATTACTAGAGAAATGTAAATCAGAACTACAATGAGGTATCACTTCACACCAGTTAGTATGGGCATCATCAGAAAATGTACAAACAACAAATGCTGGAAAGAGTGTGGAGAAAAGGGAACCCTCTTGCACTGTTGGTGGGAATGTAAATTGAGACAGACACTATGGAGAACAGTATAGATGTTCCTTAAAAAACTAAAAATAGAATTACCATATGACCCAGCAATCCCACTACTGGGCATATACCCAGAGAAACCCACAATTCAAAAAGACACATGCACCCAATGTTCATTGCAGCACTATTTACAATAGCCAGGTCATGGAAGCAATCTCAATGCTCATCGACAGATGAATGGATAAAGAAGATGTGGTACATATATATAGAAGGGAATATTACTCAGCCATATAAAGGAACGAAATTAGGTCATTTGTAGAGACGTGGATGCATCTAGAGACTGTCATACAGAGTGAAGTAAGTCAGAAAAAGAAAAACAAATATCACATATTAATGCATATATGTGGAACCTAGAAAAATGGTACAGATGAACTGGTTTGCAGGGCAGAAATTGAGACACAGATGCAGAGAACAAACGTATGGACACCAAGGGGGGAAAGCAGCAGCAGTGGGGTTGGTGGTGTGATGAATTGGGAGATTGGGTTTGACATTTATACACTGATGTGTATACAATGGATGACTAATAAGCACCTGCTGTATAAAAAAATAAAATAAAATTCAAAGGAAAAAAAAATAGAAGAAACCCTAGAGTTGAAGAATGCAATGACTGAACTGAAGATATTCAATAGAGAGCTTCAATAGTAGACTCAACCAAGCAGAAGAAACAATTAATAAACTGGAAGACAGTTTATTTGGAATCATTCAGTCAGAGGAGAACGAGAACAACAAAAACTGGAAATTAAAAAGAGTGAAGAAATCCGAAGTGAATTATGGAGTACCCTTAAAAGAAACAATCTATGCGTTATTGGAGTCCCCAGAAGGAGGAAAGGGAGAAGGTGGCACAAAGCTTATTTTAAAAAGTAAGGGCTGAGAATGTTCCAAATCTAGGGGAGATTTATATATTGATGTTCAAGAAGTTAATAAATCACCCCCAAAATTTCAACCCAAAACAATCTTTCAAAAGACACGTTATAATAAAACCATCTAAAATCAAAGACAAAGAGAATTTTAAAAACAGAAGAAAAAATATTTCTCACATATAAGGTAAATCCCTTAAGACTATAGATGGATTTATCAGCAGAAAATGTATAGGACAGGACAGAGAGGGATGATATATTTACAGTGCTTAAAGAAAAAACATGCTAACCAATAATACTTACATGGCAAAGTTGTCTTTCAGAAATGAAGGAGAGACCACTACACCTACTTTACAAGAAATGCTGAAAGGAATTATTTGAACTGAAACAAAAGGATAAATAATAATAAAACATAAATATTTTAAAACGTGAGGTAAAGGTAAATATATAGTCAACTTCAAATTATTCTAATGCTGTAATATGGTGGTTTGATAATCACTTAACTCTAGTATAAACATTAAAGGACAAAAGTATTAAAAATAACTATAGCTACGATAATTAGTTAATGGATACACAATACAAAAATGTAAATTGTAACACAAAAAATGTAAAATTGTGGGGGTGGGAGAGTAAACGTGTAGAGTGTATGCAATTGAAGGTAAGTTGTTATCATCTTAAAATAGACTGCTATATCTATAAGATGCTTTCTGTAAGCCCCATGATAACTGAAAAGTAAAAACTTTCCGTAGATATACAAAAGGCAAAGAGAAGGGAAGCAAAACACATCATTAGAGAAAATCAATAAATCACAAGAAAGGCAGCAAAGAGGAAAAAAGGAGCAAGGGAACTACAAAGCAGCCAAAAAACAGTAAATGAGATAGAATTAGTAAGTCCTTACCCATCAATAGTTACTGTAAATCTAAATGGACTAAATTATCAAATCAGAAAGCACAGAGTGGCTGAGTGATTTAAAAAGCAAGACCCAACTATATACTACATACAGAAGACTCAGTTCAGCTTTAAGGACATATAGAAGCTCAAAATGAAGGCATTTCCATGCAAATGGAAACCAAAAGAGATCATGAGTAGCTATGAAAGCATGAATAGCTATACTTATGTTGAACAAAGTTGACTTCAAGTAGAAAACTCTAACAAGAAACAAAAGAGATCATTATATAATAAAAAGGGGGGCAATTCAAAAGGAAGATATAAAAATCCTAAATATATATGTACCCAACATCAGAGTACCTAAATATATTAAGCAAATACTAGCAGATCTGAAGTGAGAAATAGATAACAATACAATAATAGTAGGGGACCACAGTGCTCCACTTTCAAAAATGAATATCTCATCCAACCAAAATATTAATAAGGAAACATTGAATTTGAATTATATGTTACACTAAATGGCCCTAACACAAACATACAGTACATTCCACTTAACAGCAGCAGCACACACATTTTTTCAAGTGCGCACAGAACATTCTCCAGGGTAGATTATTCATTAAATCACAAAGCAAATGTTAGCAAATGTAAGAAGCTGAAGTCATACCAAGTATCTTTTCTGACCACAATGTTATAAAACAAGAAATCAGTAATAGGAGGAAACTGGAAAAATCACAGATGTGTGGAAATTAAAACAACACTTGTCAGAACATCAATGGCTCAAAGAATAAGTCAAAAGAGAAATTTTTAAAAGTATCTTGAAGTAAATGAAAATGGGAACACAATATATCAAAACTTATGGGATGCAGTAAAAGCAATGCAACAGGGAAGGCTATAGCAATTAATTAATTAATTTTTAAAAGCCTACATTAATAAAAAAGATCACAAATAAACAACCTAACTGTACATTTCAAGGGACTAGAAGAAGCCCAAAGTTAGCAGAAAGAAGGAAATAACAAAGATCAGAGCAGAAATAGATGATACAGAGAACAGGAAAAAACAATAGAAAAGATCAATGCAACCAAGAGCTATCTTTTTTTTAAATCTAACAAAATTGACCAACATTTTACTAGACTAAGAAAGAAGAGAGAAGATTCAAATAAATATATCATAAATAAAAGAGGACACATTACTACTGACACCACAGAAATACAAAGGATCATAGGCAGTTACACTGAACAATTATACACCAAGAAATTGGATAACCTAGAAGAAGTAGATAAACTCCTAGCAATACAATCTACTAAGATTGAACCATGAAGAAGTAGGAAATTTGAACATATCAATAATGAGTAAGGAAACTGAACCAGTCACCAAAACATCCCCACAAAGAAAAGCCCAGGACTAACCAGATGGTTTCACTGAATTCTATCAAATATTTAAGAAGAATTAATGTCAGTGCTTCTCAAACTCTTCCAAAAAATTGAAGAGGAAGAAACACTGCCAAACTCATTATATGAGGGCATCATTATTCTGTTACCAAAGCCAGAAAAGTACGCTACACAAGAAGAAAACTACAGACCAATATCCTTGGTGAGTACAGAGGCAAAAATTCTCAAGAAAATGCTAGCAAACTAAAATCAGCAGCAAATTAAAAGGATCATATATCTCGAGTGGGATTTATTCCTGGGATGCAGCATGGTTCAACATATGCAAATTATGAGATGGAGATGACCTAAGTGTCCATTGACAGATTAATGAAGAAAATGTAGTATATGTACAGAATGGAATATTATTCAGCCATAAAAATGAAGGAAATCTTGCTTGTTGCAAAAACATGATAGACTTTGAGGGCATTATGCTAAGTGAAATAAGTCAGAGTAAGTCAAATACATATCTTCTCACTTATATGTGGAATCTAAAATAGCTGAACTCATAGAAACTTATGGTTGCCAGTGGCTGGTGGATGGGGAAAATGGAGAGATGTTGGCCAAAGGGTACAATATTCCAACTCTAAAATGAATAAATTCTGAGGATTTAATGTACAGCACAGTGACTATAATTAACAATATTATATAAATATTATATACTTGAAAGTTGTTAAGAGAGTAGATCTCAAATGTTATTACCTCACACAAAAATGGGTAATTATACTAGAGTATGGAGATGTTAAATAAACTTATTGTGGTAATCACTTTACAATATATACATGTATCAAGTCATCATGCTATATACCTTAAACTTACATATATGTCAATAATATCTTAATAAAACTGGAAGATGTAAGAAAACAGATGTGATGTTTACATGGATATGGTCTTTAATATTATGAGTAATAAAATGCTTAAAATGTTTTCCTTATAATTTTGTCCATGGAGTTTGCTTTTTTACTGACAGTTTAGATACTCATAAGTGGATTGTAGCAAAGAACTTGATTTAAAGAGGCAAAGCAGACTGTATACAAAGAATTATTAAAAATCTTTGTTTGAAGAATGCAGTTTTAAACAGTGATGTTGATGCTGCAGCTTTTAGCTTTTGACCTCGTTGAGCATCTTATTAAGAATTGTGATTGAGAATTTCCTCTGAGCTACCTCATTAAGAATAATTAGAAAATATTTGCAAATGAAGCAACTGACAAAGGATTAATCTCCAAAATTTACAAGCAGCTCATGCAGCTCAATATCAAAAAAATGAACAACCCTATCCAAAAATGGGCAGAAGACCTAAATTGACATTTCTCCAAAGAAGATATACAGATTGCCAACAAACACATGAAAGGATGCTCAACATCATTAATCATTAGAGAAATGAAAATCAAAACTACAATGAGGTATCACCTCACACTGGTCAGAATGGCATCAAAAAATCTACAAACAATAAATGCTGGAGAGGGTGTGGAGAAAAGGGACCCCTCTTGCACTGTTGGTGGGAATGTAAATTGATACAGCCACTATGGAGAACAGTATGGAGGTTCCTTAAAAAACTAAAAATAGAACTACCATACGACCCAGCAATCCCACTACTGGGCATACACCCTGAGAAAACCATAATTCAAAAAGAGTCATGTACCACAATGATCACTGCAGCTCTATTTACAATAGCCAGGACATGGAAGCAACCTAAGTGTCCATCGACAGATGAATGGATAAAGAAGATGTGGCACATATATACAATGGAATATTACTCAGCCATAAAAAGAAACGAAATTGAGTTATTTGTAGTGAGGTGGATGGACCTGAAGTCTCTAATACAGAGTGAAGTAAGTCAGAAAGAGAAAAACAAATACTGTATGCTAACACATATATATGGAATCTAAAAAGAAAAAAAAATGGTTATGAAGAACCTAGGGGCAGGATGGGAATAAAGATGTAGACCTACTAGAGAATGGACTTGAGGACATGGGGAGGGGAAAGGGTAAGCTGGGACAAAGTGAGAGAGCAGCATGGACATATATACACTACCAAATGTAAAACTGATAGCTAGTGGGAAGCAGGAGCATAGCACAGGGAGATCAGCTCGGTGCTTTGTGACCACCTAGAGGGGTGGGATAGGGAGGGTGGGAGGGAGGGAGATGCAAGAGGGAAGAGCTATGCGGATATATGTATAGCTGATTCACTTTGTTATAAAGCAGAAACTAACACACCATTGTAAAGCAATTATACTCCAATAAAGATGTTTAAAAAAAAAGAGTAATTAGAAAATAAAATAAATTCGCTTGCAGAAATATGAATGTAAATTCTTTAACTGCTTTTCATAAAGTGTATTTTTGTATAATTTTGTTTTCCTCATTGACACAAAACTTTATCCCTGTCTTTTTCCTTTATATGCTAATTGTAAAACATAAAGACAAATTAGATAATATGGTAAAACAAGCCAATGGAAAAAGTCTTTTAGGAAGATTTTTGCTGTAACAGAAAGCAAGATCTTGCAAAGAGCTTTTAGGAGTACAAAATTCACTTTACATTAGATTACCAAAGCAGATTTTTAATTTTTATTTTAGTTATAAGCATTCCTGTGGTAATTTTAGAAAGGAGATCTTTTGCATGATTCAGCTATAACTACATATCCTTAGCAATCTGTGGCCATATAATTAAATGTATTGTTGCTATTCCAGTACACTAAATGCACACAAAAAATGCTAACATATATGAAGCCTATTTTGTTCTAATAAAATATGGCTTTCCTTTGACTGTTGAAAAATTTAAGAATCTATTTCTTAATTAAAAATATGTAAAAGTCACTGCTTTTAAAATGTAGATATACAAATTTTGTATGTGATTAGCTCATTTGTTTAAAATAGAATTTACCTAACAATAACTTATAAAGCACTTCCCTATACCAATCACTATTCCATACAATAATTTCAGTTTTACAACCAATGCAACTGAGCTACAGAGAGTTTAAGTCACTTTCAAAGATCTTAAAAGCTAACAAGTGCTAAAACGTGGCTAGTATTGAACCTAGACAGTCTGTTTCCCAAGGCTATGTCCATAACCACAATACCATGCTGCTTCTTCTGATGTCAGTGGTGACATAATACCTTGGACCAAGAACTATTTCATCCATGTCAAATTCCTCAAACGTAGTTATGATTCTGTTTCGGAAGTTTATATGAGTAAGGAAAAACTGTCGCTATCAATGGAAAGAAAACTCAAAGAGCTTCTAACTCATGCAGTGTGAATTAAGTAAGAACATTACACTTGGGTACAAATACTAACATATTTGACAATGTATTTACATGAAATTATAAAATAATGAATTATAGTAATATTCCCAGTGAACAAAAATAATTTTAAAAGTACTACTTGATCTTCTGATCAGACTTCTGACAATTCAGTTCCTGTTCTGCCTTCTTCCTGCAGCCCTTTACTTATCTTTTTATTACTTAGATCCATTAACTTCTTAAGAATGAGAATGGGTTTCTCTCACCAAATGCCAACCATGTAAAAATCTTAAATCTTACTGTTGTTGATAGACCAATTCGAATATGAAATAGTAACTTTTGAAAAAAATGTAGAGATTGAGGGAGCCATGGTCTCTACGATAAATCGTCCTAATGAAAGCAGTGATGTAGAACAATAATCATTAAAGACTTCAGTGGGCATTACTAGACCATATTGTTGGAACATCGTAATCAAATTATATAATCCAATTAATGATGACACTAAGGCATCATAAAATACACCTTCCTTCCTCCATGGTAATATTTGAAATCTATTAATGCTAATATCTTACTCTTGAATTGAAAATAACTTACTTGTAATGTCCTTTAGCTTACTCAGTTCATTTTGCTTTTTCAGTTATGGTCTATTTGTTGACTGCAGGTTTACAACTTATAGTTCTATTGATCTTATAAATTTCAAGGTCAAACTCCTTTTCTTTTGGATGAGAGAGTCAAAATGTAAAACAAGGAGTTTTTGTATTAAGATTTCACTCCTATGTGTATTTTCCAGGAAATGAATATTCCAAAGATCAACAGAAAAATATAAGAATAGTCTCTCTGCTACTGCTTGTGACAAGCAAATTGAAAATAAAATGTTTGTGCAGCCAGAAATTTTGAGAGCGCAGTACCCCTTTGAATGAGAGGCCAAATTGCTTTGAACTAAGTGACTGATCCAGAGGGAGACGGAGAGGGAGAGGGGAGAGAAAATGTGTGTGTGTGTGTGTGTGTGTATGAAAATGAAAGCTTCTAGATAAGAAACACCAGATGACTTTGAATATCCAAAGTGATAATAGAGGAATGTTGAAAAGAGTAGAGTTTTCAGAAAATCTGTGACTCTTTCATGATATTTCTATTTGATCATTTGGACACCAATGCATTTCCAGACTATTGTGGGACCAGTGGGTCATTGTGAGCACATTATTTTCTAAAACCTGGAGTTCAAGTATTCTATTTGCCTCTAGTAAATTCAGTCCAGGATAGTGGTTCTAGGTTGATATCTGGAACAAGAATTCCAATTTTTCTGTCCATACAGACCATCAGTGACATGTCATGTGTCTGCTTTTATTCTTAATGAGAATGCACTTCACAGCCACATATGTAATAAGATCAGCCCTCACTGAAAATTTAGGGAAATCCAAGGGATTCTCTGCTGCCTTTTGGTCAAAGGGAAAAAAATAGGAATGATTTTCCAAATACATTCCTTAAAATAATGATACTGTACAAATTAA
The DNA here is from genome assembly GCF_965194825.1 of Balaenoptera physalus. Lineage (NCBI taxonomy): Eukaryota > Metazoa > Chordata > Mammalia > Artiodactyla > Balaenopteridae > Balaenoptera > Balaenoptera physalus. The sequence goes on along the minus strand of NC_138893.1, from coordinate 65,234,778 downwards.
GGTGCATCTATTCTGCCTGTACGTTTTGCCAGGCAAAATGAAGTTATCATAGATTATCTCATTTATACTTGTAATAAATCTATGAAGTAGTTATACTTACTATTACACCTATTTACCTAAACTGAGGTATAAGAAGTTAATAATCTACTTAATTTACACAGCTATTAAAAGCCAAGGTTAGGATGTAAAAATTGGTTTTCTGACTCCAAAGCACATGTTCTTAAGCTCTATATTGTACTAGGAATCAATTCCTTTAACACTTTAAACACTCCCCAAAAGATTTGAAATGATGAATAATAATGATTTAATTGGTTATTTGTTTTATTCCTTTACCATGGAGGAAGATGTTCCCTAGTTCAACAAATATATTGAATGACTATAGTATGTCAAATACTCTGCTAAGTGCTAGAATAATTCACTGATAATCATAGGGAGCTGGTAAGGAAATGGCCGAGTAAAATTTCTAAAAGACTGACACAAAAGTATTTGTGATCTTTGATATCATGAGAGCTTTGATATCTGAGGTCTTGGAGTTTTATTTCTTTAAGATGCAATTTGATAAAATCATGAAGGAACTTGGAATGCATCCTTGCCATTAATAGGATATTGGAGTAAGTTTGCTCCATAATAGTTTTTCAGTTCAGTCAATTGGATGATCAGAGTGTAGAATTCTAATAGAAACTATACATAATTGGAAACAAGTGAAAAATTTCTCCTTCTCTTTTCATTATTCCTCTTTATAATTCTGAGCTCTCTATGATCTTTCATAACTAATCCCTCAAAATCCTAATTCCTACAAAACTATCTCTTTCTTTACTTGAATAGTAGCTTTTTCCTCATAGGAAAGGAAAAATTTTTCTTCTACATTTCTAGGTTCTTGACTGAGACCTCCCTGTAATAGAACAATTAACAGGGGAAAAACAAATTTAATTATGTACAAAAATATGAGACTCAAACACAACCAGGCAACTGAGGCTTAAATACCATCCTGAGCTAAGGAAAGGGATAAGTGGTCTGAGACTTCAAAGGGAAAGAGGGAGTTCACAGGAAGATGAGAAAAGGAAATGTTCAGTAAACAAATGTTTGCCCTGCATGCAGATACTTCTCTCAGATGAAAAAATTATCTCTAGTAATAGCTCTCTTCCTGGTACAGGCCCCCTTTCTAAATTCTTTTAGGCTGTTAAAAAGGAGGAGGAAAAAAAAAAAAAAAGGCTTTTGCTGAGTCTGCTGGGTCTTTACTGCCTTCAGCTCCACATGCCAAATTGACATATTTTCAGGTGGCATGTGGTGCTACCCTTCGCATTTCTGCTGAGGTAGTATCAGTGGTCCTGTCTTTTAATAACTAATTTGTTACACATTCTTTCCCCATTATTTTTATATGAAAATGACATTTCAAACATTAAAAAGAAAAAAGATTAAGTTATAGAGGGCTTTTTAAAAATTGTTGCAAATTTGGTCGAGGCTCTTCATTTTTGCATTCAAGAAATAGTTGCTGACAACTATGTGGCAGGAACTTTGCCCTGGGAACACAGCTCTGAGGAACAGAAACAAGATCTAGATTATCACTGCGTTTTCTGTCAGTGAGGAGTCAGATATTCATAACTTGATATTAGAAGGCCGAATTAACTGAGTATATATCAGGGAACCTGAGGATTGGAAATGATTTCTTTGGAAAAGCGAAGCACAAGTTAAAATCTAAAGAATATATAAGTGAATAATGGGTTGAGTGTGAAGATTAGAAATAAGAAATAATGCAATCTGGAAAGATCTTTAGGTAGCTCAGGACAAAAGATAGCATGATTAAAGAAAAGAAAAACCTGTCTGGAATGCAGAGAGCAAGTGAGAACATGGAAATAGATGAGACTGGAGAGGAAGGAGAAGGCGGTATCATGCAGGGCCTTGTAGGCCATATCTTTTGGTTTTCATTCTAAAATCATACTATACAGAGGATTGTAGACCATGAAAATTTTGTTTTAACATAAAAGCAATGGTACATCATTAACTGGTAAGCATGTTTTAATTTGTAAAAGATCACTGTGGTTAAAGATAGAAAATTAAAAGAGTGGGGCAAGATTGACTGTAGGGTGAACAGTTAGGAAAACCTGTTAGACTAGGTAAGAGACTGGATTAGCATAGTGACATCAGATTGAAAGTTGTAGGTGGATATGAGAAGTTTTTCTGTAGTAATGAAAGTCAAGATTTATTGAGGGATTCAACATAGAAAAGCAAGGGTGATGGGCAGGCTCAAAGGCGACCCCCTGGTTTCTGGTTTATGCAACTTGGTGCAAAATTGTGCTATTCACTGAAATAGTACATACTGGAAGAGGCCAGGTATGGTCTGGGGGTAGCAACTAGAATCCATGTTGGAGTGTTACATTTAAGGCACCTTTGAAATTGCAAGTACAGATGTTGTCTGAGCAGCAGGACCCAGACTCAGAGGAGAGGTCTAGGCAGGAAATATGCTAGTCATTGGACATATTGATGGCAATTGCCATGTTAATATAAGAAAAAAGTCAATATATTTGAAATTTTATTGAAAAGACACTGTTTGAACTTAAATGGAAGTTTTGAGAATAGGCTAAGGTGGAAATAGGGTCTACCTAGCTGTTCTCTCTTCCTAGTAAGAAATGAACATATTTGGACAATTCTGGATATTCCCTTTGTAGAGTAACATGATCTTAAGCTTCAGGTCATAATAAGAACAGCATATTACAGGTTCATTTCATTTGAAACCAGTCATTCCATATCTTGCTAATACAGTTTTAGGTTTTAAATCTGACTTGTTGCATGAAATTTTAAAATATACAGAAAAAATATATGGCTTATTTTTAGCTTGATGACAAATTTGCGGAAATAAATCACCCTGGGCATTCAGCTATTTGTATTCATATCCTGCACTTTACAACAAATTGGATATGGGAATCAGGTAGGGGCCTGAGAGGTTAGAAATTTGAGGCACGAAAAACAATGAATTTGTGATTTAACCTGGACAGTCAAGGGTGAAATTAAATAGATTACAGAAGTTTGTTCCAAGGCACAGGCATCATCAGCTAACCTGTCTTTCCTTGGCAGACAGATTATCCAAAGACCGTAGAGAACAGGATCACCCAGCCCCCAAATTGCTTTCTAGTTTTCACTTTGATCTCCATGTGGATATTTTGCATACATAATACATCCTGTTTACTCCATCCAAAATTACTTTCTTTCAAGACAGTTCTGAATATACTTGTCATTAAAAATATTTTTGTGCATTTCAAAACTAACTATACTTTCATGAACACATCATTCCAAAGCAAACACTTAGGCTGTTGTGAACCACGTTATTAATAGATTACTTTTGTGTATCTGACTAACCTCTCCTTCATTAGTGTTGTGAGTCAAAATTTTTTAATCATTTTTGTTTTGATTCAGAATAAAGAAAGTTTATTGGTTGGACATGAAAAATATCTTATTGTGGGGTTTTGGAAGCTGCTAGAAGAATAAAGCTGAGTGAAAGTCATCTAAAGGGGTCTGACTGGGAGTAACTGTAGCTGCACCTATATTCCTGGGCTGTTTCTGTTGGCGAGGACATAATGAGAACAGTGACTTCGGAGCAGCATTCATGGAGGGATGTTCAGTGAGAGACTGCAGCTGGGCTGACCGCAGTTCAGAAAAATTCAACAAACGTTCTTTCAGGATCAACTCTAGTCTGATTCTGAGGTTACTTAGATATATGAATGTGACACAGACTTGGCCTGAAGGAGCTTTTATGAGAAGAAAATATTAATATATTTTTTATGAAGTAATTTTTCCAGTGGAATACAGTATATATTGAAGGAATGCAGAGAAGAGGCATTTAATCTAGACAACAGCAAGGAAGATTTTCTAGAAGATGTGATGCCTTGCCAGGTTCTTGAAAGAGAAATAGAAGTTAACCAGGGGTAGAAGAGGAGGAAGGGCATTTTGGCAGATGGCACAACAAACATAAATTTGGTTTGTTATGACTAAAGAATGAACTGAGAATGGGAAGGGAAAGGGAGGGAGGTAGGGCTGGAATATGGGGAGTCGTACTTGACTTAGATGTGTAGAAAAAGTCTACCCATAAGTGTAATAGTAACCAAATGGTGAGAGGTTTTTGTCTATGTATGCCTAGCTTTCTCCTTCTTTCCTTTCCCTTTATGCTGCCTGCCTATAAAGTTATTGATTAAATATCTATTCCTCTATCAATATTCACATGCAGATTCACCACACTTTTTCTCTACTTTGCAGCTATGAGGATCTTAACTAAGGCAGTGACCTCATATATAAATATTATATATATATTATATGGAGGGAGGGAGGGAGAGAGAAAGAGAAGGAGAGTGAAGAGAGAGAAAATAGTTTTGAAAGGTAACTACTCTTTGAAATACAAACAGAAGGCATGTTGGTAATCTAAGAATTGCATCCTGTAAGAACTGGTCATGTTTCCTTTATTCTTTCCACAGATTGCCTCTGCCTTCTTGTGTATCCCATTTCCACTCCCAGCAGGCATTCTCTGTATTTTAATCGTTTGTGTTGTTAATGAATTTATTAAAGAATTGACTCACATAGACCACACTGTGCCATACCTATGTGGTTGTTTATGAGTCTTTCTTTTATCTGATCACTCAGATCCATGAAGAAAGAAGTTGTTGGTTTTTAATTCCCATGTTCAGCACGTAATAAGTTATCTACAAATTTGACTGAATAATTTTTGAATGCATAGATGAATAAAAAACTAGATGAACAAAGTATTATGAGAACATGGAGGTAAAAGATAAATTCTGACTGGGGAAATAGACAAGTTTTCATGGAATAGGTGAAATCTAGTTCTACCAAGAGAAGCAGAGACTTGCCAGGCAGGAGTAGAGGCAGAAATGAATTTAGGTAACAAAACTTCCTTAATAATGCAAGATACGTTCTAGCAAGAGTAAGGGCTCTGATGTGACTGAAGGGCACAGTGCTTAATTCTAAGTAAACAATGTTAAGACCATGATATCCTTTGAATGATATCCTAAGACAATTTTCTTCACTCCAAAGGAAACTTAAGTTCTTTGGACAAAGAAATGCCATAATTTTACCTTTGATTTGGGTGCATAAAATAATTCTCATGAAATGAATAAATAAATGCAGGATGAGAACAAAGCTTCTAGGAGATCAGTGAGGAAACCACTGCAAGAGTAGAGGTGACAAATAGTGAGGCTTTGTGCTATGTCAGGGGGTATAGGAAGGAGAGGATGAAGTGTAATGAGGTATTTTAGATCTAAAAATGCTGTGACCTGAAACTCCTTGAATACTGACCAGGATGAAGAGAGAAAAACTGGAGATTTCTGATATTTTAAGCTTCATATGGGAGAGCACATATCTTACAATATAGAACACTGCTTGCCAAAGCCTTTTTTATTCATGCCCATGAACATAATAGCAGAATTTTAATAGATAAATAGTAAACCTTGAAATCATCTTCCAAATAGCACACATACTTGGACGGCTTTAAGCCAATTTATGTTGCAGTCACAGGACTGTGCCATGTACATTTAACTGTTTGACACAGCCCTATCAGGCTGACCGAGTACCTCCTGGGAGAGTGCTTTATGTCTCAGAAGTGTACTTTTGACATCTTCCAGGCAAAACCTTCACATTTTAATTATCATGGATGTTATAGCTCATGATACTATTTATATGTTCATTATCATGAGATACTTCGGTATTAGCATTGTTTGAAATAACAAATTAATCACTACTGATTGACAGGCACTATTCTTAAGGTTTGTTCAACACAGGGATAATAGACAATTCGTAAGTAATTTTATTTACCTTTTCATAGGACACATAGGTGTACTGTATGTTATGTTCGAGTTGATCTATAATTGTTAAGATGTTAGTGACATACATTATCAAGTTAACTTGTTACTACTGTGTTAGAATTACAAAAATCTAAGGATTTTATATATTTCATTTCCAGAAATCATTAGGTGATTTATCTGTTATTGTATAATGCTATTTATGTCTTTAAATCCTCGCTAAATATATACATGTATTCTTTCTTCCTTTCTTTCATTTTTCTGATCTGCTTCCATTGATGACTCTATACTTTTGACTCCAGACTGGCAATATGAGGGTAAGATGACAAAAATAAAATCTCAAACAACCTCATGAACATTGCTTGTCTGTCTTTGTTTTATTCTCTTTAGAACATTATTAAAGATCTATTCACTCTTTTTAATTAGACCCTTTATCACAATTAAAGGCCAATTATGTTTGTTTCTGTTGTGATGCTTTAATTACAATTTATCCTTGTTAATCATCCCTTTATGTTATTTTTATGGGTTAAATTACCATCCCATTATCTCTGTCCTGAAGAACCTCTGCTCTCCAGTGGTCTCTGCTGGTGTTTTCCAGTAAGATTTGAACAATTTCACGGTATACAAAGTGTCTTTGTTACGATGTGGTAAGGAATCTATATAGCTCTTACGAGAATTGTTTTTAAATAAAAAATTGTTAAAAGTAATGATGCATACTAATTTGATTGTAGGATTTTTCTTTTTAAATATCAATATACATCTCAATGAATTTAATCTCAGGGTGAGTGCTCCTGCAGTAGCTACTTCTTACTTTGTCTTGTTTTCTCTTTAGATTGCAAACTAGCTAGGGGGGGACCACCAGCCACCATAGTTGCCATTGATGAAGAGAGTCGGAATGGTGAGTAAGCTATGTGTTTTAAAAGTGACTTAATCTAAGAGGGATTTCTCATTTCAAACCTAGATTTGATATGTGTGGAAGTACTAAATGAAAGCTTCAAACCAAATCCACTGACAGTTCCTCTTTAATTTTTTCCCTGTATGAGTTTAAATTAGGACATTAACTGGAAATACTTTATTTGGATTACATTATGAGAGACTTAATGAATAGAAATGTTTAGTTTTGATTACAGAGAAGTCATCTGATTCACGAGCAGTCTAAGAATGCATCTAGATACTGGCTAGAACTTTTCTTTGTCAATAGGTAGAGTTGACTATCACACATACTGTTACCAAGTGTATTTCTCCAAAAGAAATGGACCACAAGGTAAGCTCTGTACTGCTAATTTAAATTTGCTACAATCTGGTAAGGATTAAGATCCATAATCTATTAGACATGGTGATTTAAGAATAGTTACTAGGGGGACTTCCCTGGTGGTCCCGTGGTTAAGACTGCCTTCCAATGCAGGGGGTGCGGGTTTGATCCCTGGTCATGGTGCTAAGATCCCATGGACCATGGTTTTTTCGTGGCCAAAAAAACCCAAAAAACATAAAACAGAAGCAATATTGTAAGAAATTCAATAAGGACTTTTAAAATGGTCCACATCAAAAAAAAAAATCTTAAAAAAAAAGAATGGTTACTAGGAAAACAAAGTGCTTGGGAACAGAAAACTGACAAAAGGTCTAGAGCAGAGGAGGAAATCTGAATTTTCACTCAGTCTATCTGCCATAATTAACAACTAATTCCTTATTTATATTACAGTCTTCAAAAATTTAATTTTCCTTAACAAAAAATTAGCACTTTTGTCCCCCAACACTCTCCTAGTCTCACTAAACTTTACAGATATTTAGAGATTCTCCTCCTCTATTAGGTAACAGTAAAGTGGAAATCCCTTGAGTCTTGGTTTCAATTTCAAACTATTCTAAATATGAGAATGTTCTGTGGCTCATTTTGTCTACTAATTCTGTAACAGACTTTCCGCTGGGTTTGATTTGTACTTTCTGTCTAGGCTCAACACTGTTTTGCCAGATTGATGTCTTTTTAAAAAAGAATGTCAAGTGGTTTATTGGAAAGTGACTTTTCCCTGAAATTCAACCTACGTGTATTTTGAAAATTTCTATAGTACACATAATACCTGTGTTGGTTCACTTTATCATGTATCAGTATTTATTATGCTGTACTAGAAACATTTCTTTTACTTCTTAGAAGAATTGGCATAAATTTTTATTCTTGAACATCTTTCACTTCCTTTGGAATCAGCCAAAAATGTCCACAACACTGCTGGCCTTTGTTTAAACAAATTTAAGTGTCTATACTAAATTATAGAAATATTATAAAAATTACACAGGTTTATTTTTAAAAAGTCCCTATGAACTTGAAAGTATATGAAGATAATGAGTTATTAGGATGCATTTAAATAAATTAGAAATAAGTCCTATATGTATCTGCAGAAAAAATATATATAAAAATACTATACCAGAAAAAATTCATCTCACATGTAAGATTATGGTTTATTGTTAACTACTTTCCTGTCAACAAATCTGTTTTCTAAATGTCCTACAATAAAAAGTTTGCTTTTCAACCAGAGACAAAAAAATAAACATGATAGAAAACCAATCTATATTTTCTCATTGTTCACCAATTCCCTTGAACATATAAGCTGAGATTAACTAAAGCATTTAATTTTACTAAATAGTTGTTTTAACATGTAATTCTATACAGAGCTTATTTTGCCAACCAGATAATTATAGCCACAGTAATGATATTTTACCTTTCCTTGTGTTGATTAGATCCCACTTTTTAAGGGAGCTCAGGAAGTCTGCAAAGATGTTGTCATAGCAGTTCTGCATGATGGCATGTGGTGAAAGTTCAATATTTATATTTTAGAAGAATGTGACATGATGTAGTTGCTGTGCTCTTTAATTGGCATATTTTGTAGAAACTGCCAACTACTCAGAATGCTGCCAAAGTTATTTGAGTGTCATCATAAGGAGTATAAATACCAATCTAGAGATTAAATGTTTTACATTTCTCTTTCACATTAAATTTCTAAAAATATGGTGATCAAATGAACCTCTACCAGATATTACAATGTAGTGTGCAATCATTCTTGCCTTAAAAGTCTAAAGGAAACAATCCATGAAAGTGTTTTCATATTTTTCTTTAGGCAATCTAGGAAACTTCCAAATAGGACAGTTAATTCTAGTCTGGCTCTTAAACTCTTGGTTTCTTTTTTCTTGCATCTTTTTAATTGGTAGTAACAAAACATGTAGGTATCCTATTTTACCAGAAAAATAAGCACCTATTTTTAAATGTTCTGGGGCTTCTTAAAAGTAAGGCATAGCAAATCCTTCATTAAGCCAGACCAGTAAGTTTGGGTGTCAACTTGCTTTTGGCTTACTTTATTGATGTCTACAGCTGAACAATCTCCATTGCCAAATACATCCTCTACTATACTACTATAGTATAGCTTTTAAATAACTCGGGTATTTCTTTTTTAACTCAGGTATTTTAAAATATACTTAATTTTCTTATATAAGTCACTAAGGTACATTCATAGAATGTCCATTATTTGTCACATGCATCTGCATATTTCAAGATTTTTATACTCTGTGGGATGGAAATATTTCCTTTTTATGAATATATATGCTAAATTAATTTGCACATCTGTATATGTTTGAAAGAATTAAAAATTTAACAGGTAGAGATCCATAAAATTCCTTCTCACCCTGGGACCTGTTAGATTGTTCCTCTCCTTGTTCCTTGTCCTCAGTAGTATATGGATAACAGATTCATTATATCACCCTCGATCTGAACCTCAATCTGAAGGAGTTTATTTTCATCACAACTACCAGAAAATCAAGCTTACGTGGTAAGAACACAAAGTCAACCCATTAAGAGAATCACATTGGTTCCTGACCACCGCCAGAAAGCTCTAGCACTAGTATGTAAAAAATGTTTAATGAGTATTTGCATTTAGAGAGGAGAACGTGTACCAAGAAACAGACAGATTATTTTAAAATATCTAAAAATTTTTTCCAGAAAAGCTTATGTATACACAAAAACCTGCACATGGACATTTATAGCAGCTTAATTCATAATTGCCCAAACTTGGAAGCAAGCAAGATGTCTTTAGTAAGTGAATAGATAAGTAAACTATGTACATCCAGACAAATACAGACTAAAAAGAAATGAGCTATCAAGCCATGAAAAGACATGGAGGAGACTTAGGTGCATTTTACTAAGTGAAAGAAGCCAATCCGAAGGAAACATGTACTGTACAATTTCAACTATGACATTCTGGAAAAGATAAAAATATGGGAAAAATTAAAATATCAGTAGTTTCCAGGGGTGAGTGCGGGAAAGATAGGCAGAGCAAAGAGGATTTTTAGGGCAGTGAAAACACTCTGCATGATATTCTAAGGATGGATATATGTCATAATACATTTGTCCAAACCAATAAAAGGTACAACACCAAAAGGAAACCTAAGGTAAACTGTGGACTTTGGCTGATTATGATGTGTCAACGTAGGTTCATTCTTGGTTAAAAAAAGAAATGTACCATTCTAGTGAATGATGTTGATAATGGGGAAGGCTATGCACGTTGGAGGTAAGGGGGCCAAGGGTTATATGGGAAAACTCTATCTCCCTCTCTTTTTCACTGTGAACTTAAAACATTGCTCTAAAAAAACTAAGTTTTAAAAAAATTATTTCTGGAAATACATTTTTAGATTCACTGGACTCAGAGTTGCCTAATGGCATTGAGTCCTTACTGGAAGGAGTGAGGTCAGGAACAGTTACACTGGAACTATTTAAACCTTGCCTCTGGGTGCCAGCCAAGTCAGGGCCCTGGCTGCTTTACAACAACTATGGAATGGCATTCAAAAAGACTTTGGAACAACTGGTTCAGACTAATTCTTAGAAACTGGGTAAATACATAGGCACTGCTGAGTCAAGGGGACAAGAAAATGATTTGAAGTCATGGCTTGAACATAACACCATAATTGTACAAAAATAAACAGGCTCAGAGGCAAAAGGATATCACTATGTAGGTGAGAGATTAGGAGGCTCATCCTAAATGTTCTTTATGGCTTTCCAGTTAAGATATTGTGGGCTCACAGCAAATTTGAGAAATGAAAGATGATGGATGGAGTGTCTTCACATTATGAAAGGAGCTGCCAACAGAGGATGCCACAGCTGATTCAATGAGAATGTGTCCTGGTCAGGGCACATGGCAGAACCAGGTGTGAACTGGGTTGAGTATTACAGACCCTCCTGTACTTCTAGGGAGGTTATAGAAAGGAACAATGAATTCAGTTGGTCACTTCTTCTGTGGGGTTTCTCTGGCCCAAGCATGGAGCTAGGGGAGTGAAGGGAAGTTGATTCTTCATTAGAAACAATTATGTTGTTGAGGGGCATTTGCAAGTTGCTCGTCATCATCCTTTTCCTTTCATTGTCAAAAATCACTAAGCTTGGAAGAGTAGAAGATTAAAGTTTTATGTTGATGTTCTTCTTTCCTTATAGTTGCCAATTACATATCTTAGATTTATAGCAAGGGAGTTCGCCAAACTCTGCCTTACACACCTCCAAAGGGTTGCAAGTAGAGTTTCACATACTCCTAGTAAAACAGGTCTTGCACTCATGGAAAGAAAAGTCTTAAATAACCAATGTTTCTTTATGAATATTCCCAACGTTTAAACAAAGTGTAAAAATAAAATAAAAAGCGTAATGTGGTTTTTTTGTTTTTTTTACATCCAAGGGTTCAGAACCCTCCCTTTTTGCCTATTTATCTTCATTCTTCTCTTTCATTCTCTAAAGAGAGCAATATCTAAACTGGCGGAAAATTTTTGCAAGAACAACTATAGTGGAATAAGAATAAACTCTGTAGAATACCTCATAGTAGATGATGACTAGAACCCCAGATGAGAGACTGCACAAGATGCTGAGAAGAGAGCAAACTGAGAAACCAAGATGGCAAGTTATCAGGCAGACTGGATGACAATGTTCTAAACTGAAAGTGGTTGAAGATGCCACCAAGAGGTTAAAGGTGCTAGAAATTATATAGTAGGTGGAAAAATGTTTCAATATAGTTGCCATAGACAGAGTCCTCAGCTCATGTAAATGTTTGGGAGAAATGTTATTAAAGATAGAAATCCTTATCTGGGCCTATTCTTAGGCCATGTTTCTTTCAATGTGTCAGGACAAAGATACAGCTTAAGATCTGGATTTAATTCTCTCTCTGTTCTATGATAACGATCCTGGTTATTTCAAATATGACATATAACAAAGTGTTGCCAACATAATTTACATATTAAATGAAACCTGAAGTATAGAACATGTTCTTAGATATTAAGCTTTTGAAAATTTGTATAGAGCTTTACTCATGAAAATAAAAGCGAGAGAGGGATCTAGTATATATGTCCTATGGGAGGGATAGTTCTAAGGATTTGGTTTTAAACAGTTACTTTCTAAGGCACTTTTATCCTACCTCTATTCTGCATTGTTGCCTTATCACTAAGGTAAATAGTGTTTCTCTCTCTGGTGGTTTTCATCAACAAATCCTAGAATTCTATTTGAAACAATAATTTAAAAAAAATAAGTGTATAGTCTGCTGCATAAAGCCTTATGAAACACAGCAACTCTAACAATAGAAGTTCTATATAGATGAAGGTAGATTAATAGATGACTGTACAAGCTTTTGAAGTATTAAGACTAAAACTTTGTTCGGGTTATACAAGATCACCCGCATTGACATCAAGCAAATGACCTTTAGTGCAATATGAGAGTTTTGTTTTTCTGGATAAATAGGGAAAAATATATTCCCATTGTTCTATAATTTTATAACATCCAAACTTGATTCTTAACTGCCAAAATATTAAATATTTTTATAAGATATTAGTGGTCTTCTGGCTAGATTGCTGTGGATGTTGCATAGCCCCAAAATCATGATTACAAATTTCTTTGCTATTCTATTCTTTACTTTTCCCAGTCATCATTAAGTCATTCTGAGTTCTTTCTAGTGAAAGACATACACATTGATGAGGAAATTTAACTTTTTGTAAGTTTTGAAGAAGTTAAATGAAACTATCCAAAATACACTTGTCAATATTAGACCTAAGTTGATGTAAAAAAATCATGTCCAATTCCTCATGTATTTTAATCCTCTTACTACAGTGACTAAGACAATTGTCCTAGAAGAAAACAATTTGGCTCTGCTCATTACTGCTGGAGGAGCTACATATGCAACGCTGCATCCGCTTCTTTTCATTTGTGCCAAAGTATTATTTTATGAAAGGTCAGCAGCTGCAAACTTCTGAATATATAATTGTGAAATAAGTAAATTGAAAACTTTCTAAGAATTAGGGAAATAGGTTATTTATCTCAAGTTATCTAAAATTATATTGACATTTAATCATATTTCATTTTTGATATTCCTTTTCTCATTTGTTTACTCTATAGCACCTAACATACAATGGTATTGCTGGATCTAATGAAATGATCATAAAATAAGGGACAGGAGAAGTACACAAAGCAGACAGAAGTCAAAAAGGGTAGCAAGCTAGGGTGTTTTATACAAGGAAAACAACTCTGTTCAAGATAGTGGCTCTCGTTTACTGTTTAAGTTTCAGAATGCTAATGTTAATGATGATGAAAAGATTAAGTTGTGCAAAGTAACCCTTGGCTTCTAAGGAAATGAAAAACACACAAGACCATTCTATTCTATTTTTCCTTTTTCTTTAAATCCTTTATTTTAATCTCATGTCTAATAGAAATAAATCTGAATAATATAGAATTAAATTATGCCACACATACACACACTTAATCCCAAATGATGCTGTTATAATGAACAATTTTTCTGTAGAGAGAGTATCTAAATCCTGTCACTAGGGCAGACAATTGAAGCTAGTATTGGATCTGTATAGACTATTGGAAGATGGACCATGGGCCTTGGTGGGCAATAAGAATGGGTCTGTGTGCTGCAAGAAAGGAAGACGTATTAGGTTCTCTCTACTCGTAACCACGTAGAAAGAAACCTTAAATTTTTTTTCAGAATAGGAAATTCTGTGTATTAAAGATAAGTCATTCTAATTTAAATTGTGATTCCTTTTATTAGCCAAACAAAATATATCTGTGTGGCTCCTGTGGCTTGCAAGCCACCAATATTTTGACTCCTAATTTGGGCAACAAAGATGAGAGAAGTGCATGGTGGAAAGGACATCCATAAGATGACATTGTTTTGGGAAGGGCGTGAAGGGACTTGGCTTTGAGTTTTCTTTGCATACCCAGCACACTGTTTACACTTACGTTGTATAATTTGAGTTTAGTTGAGGAGTGAGTCTCTGATGGAAGTTTAGGAACTCGGGGATGGGAGAAGCACCAAAGTTCAATTGCTTGTTTTAATATCAAGCTCCTGGAGATTCTGTCTACAACTGCTCTTTCTTATGCATGATCTTAGATTCCACTATTACCCTGTCCCTAATGACTCTTTCCCCAATTCCTGTTTATCATGAGTGGTTTTTCACTTCTGTTCTCATGATCAAATATTGGCTTCTAGATTATCGATCTTTGTTGTCAGGCAACAAAGGTATGACTTTTCTTTTAGGACACTGGAAATCTGAAATGGAAATCTGAAATGGACCACTACTGTCACTTTTGACTATAGTAATCAATGGTGTAAATGTTCTCAGCAATCCCTGGATGAGAACCATAACCCTCAGATGATTTGAAACTGTTCTTGGACTTAAAATACCTCCTACAGCAGCTTTCAAAACAAAGGTTCAAATGCCACATATTTCCACCTGGAATTGCTAATGTAATTCAACTAAATATGCTTAAGTATGCCATGTGGATTAACGAATATGAAAGTACTTGGTATCCCTTCATCTATCACTACTTCATGAAACTGAAGGATGCACTAAAGCTAGATTTTGTATTCATATCAGATGGTACAATTTCAGTAAATAGTATATATTTATTCCTTAGAATAAAAATGAATCTCTTAACTGTACTCAATAATAAAAGTTTGTGGAATTGTCATAGCTACATACCATTGAAGTACATTCAGCTTGGTTAAAATACAAATGGGTTTACTTAAGTAGAATATGGAGATATAATATATTGTAGTGTTCTTTTTAACCTACCCAAACCACTTGCCACTGGTGACCACAGACAAGGTTTTTTTGTTTGTGTGGTTTTTTTGTTTGTTTGTTTAGTATCAGTCCTCATTTTTGTTTTCTAGATTCTGAGTTTTGTCTAACAGTAATTCTTAATTCAAGTCTCAAGTGCTGGCTGCTTAGCACAGAACACTTTATTAACTCAGGACCCCTCAGAAACAAGGTTCTTTTCATTATAAGAGCATTAAACAATCTCCTTTTACCTGTTCTTGCTTTTGATGGTATATTTTCCTTGTTTGTCTGCCTCCAAAAATTTACAAGTCTACAAAACGTTGATTTGAATTGTCAGACCTGTGTGTAGTTGAGAGGGTTGCTTCTTAAAATGGTTTTGAGTAGGAAAGGAATAGCTACCAGTTAAGGTATACTAGAAAAACTAGAAAAAAAGAAAAACCAATGCCCTCCTGGTGGCAGAAGCAGGACCTCTAGGGAAAAAAATAAAGCAGACCAAGACAACAGGGAGTGACAGACAAGTGGGGAGGCAGTGGTGCTATTTCAGGTGTCTGTCTAAGGAGACCACATTTGAGCAGAGCCCTGACCAAAACTGACTGAAGATGTGAGCCATGCATTTAGCCGGGAAATTTACATTTCAGACAGGAAAATTAAAATTCAAAGGCTACAAGGAAAAATATAGTTGGTCAGTTTAAGGTACGGCAAAAAAACTGGCTGCAGAAAATGAGTGATAACAAATGTGGCTGAAGCAGAGAAGACAGATGTTGATTGAATATATGTAAACTACTCAAAATGTTTTTGGTTTGCCAACAAATCAGTTGATAGTGAACTATAGGTTGCTAGATGAAATCACTAAGGATAACTCTCCTTCCTGTCCCTCACAGTCCCTCGATATCTTAGTTTAGATACTTCAAAATTTGAATAGGCAACTGGGTGTGTATGTATTTATAATCTCAGATAATTTTACTCTTTAAAACAATCTGTCTGCTAAAAAAAATCAGAAAATACATTAATTTGCTCAGTTTGGCTTGGTGGTATCACTCCCTCATTTAACACATAATAGAGGATTACTGCAACCATTCCAAAGGTAAACGTGAATATGATAGTTACATAAATACTGAGTGTCTGAAAGTTTGATAGTGTGGTACCATCAAAATTATAACCAGAGATCTTTGTTATATTACATTGTCTTCAAAACACCATTAATATAAAAGGGAAGATTGAGTGCTAGTGGAGTCACATTTCAGAAAAATATTTGTAAAACCGTTCACTTTGCTTAATAACATGATCATCTTTATAGGAGCATGTTTTGTTGAAAATGCTGAATAATGTGCTTTGTTTTATCTTAATCTTTAGGACAGGCAGGATGTGGGCATTATTAGTAAGGAACTAGCAACCCATCAATCTCTACAGGGTTCATATACTATCCTTAAAAGTGGTTTTGTAGGGATGTGAGGACTTTTATAGACAAGAGTCAGACTAAAGGTTATACATGAATTAACAGAGTGAATAATTTAAATGCTACCTTTGAAAAATTGTCCCAAGTCTTAGAAAGAATTTAAGATTCCTTTGTAGTGAATAAGCTTTATGGAACATTGTTCAAAGCAAAGCTTTTCATTCTAATTTTGTATTACTAATGACCAGTTAATACCTCTACATTTCCATCCTGTAATGAATAGCAAGTATGAAAGTGAATGTTTTATTTATATTATTTGCACATTCTTTCAACATCTTGAATTTTGATGTCTCTCAAATGTTGTACAATGAATAGATTCCTGTCAGTTAATACCATTTGTTTTTTGAAATCTATTATATATCCCAAAAGAAAATTATTTCAGTTTGATTTTAGTTTGTTTCAAAATGTCAGCTAAGTCTCACAAAATATTTTCTCTGTACTTTTTCATTCTCCAGCATAGGCTACTTCTTTCTTTTATTTTTTCATTTAGTTGAAACAAAACAAGTAAACGGACACTTGACTTTGACTAGACTAAAAGCAATTTGAAATTGAATAAACTATCTTCACATATAATCCTAAATAAGATTCTAACCTTGTGTATTTTTGATTGGAAATTCCTATTTTGTATATAAAAACTTTTATCATTGTAGGCATTGATAGGATACCACATAGACATTCGTATTACTATATTTTTTAGAAGGCTTCAGAGATCATCTTTTGGGCTTTGGTTATATAAAAGCATGCTATTTAATTAATATCTTTGAAGTGTTGTGTTGTATTTTAAGTATCACTGTGAATTCAACATTCTCCTCCATGGTATGTTTACCTGTAACTTCAAATTTTTAAATTGTTGACTATTAGTTAAAATTAAGGATCTAGGAAGATGTACCTTTTTTCTGTGACACAGTCATTTAGAGATGGCACAAATATTCCTGGTATGTGACAAATATCTTCTGTAGGTCATATTACATGAGTAAGACATAATTGTATTTATATAAATAATAGTTGAAAAAAGAAGAATCTACTGTAAATAACAGAGTTCAGTTGGCCTATAAATATAGAGTCATGCTTTGAGAGAAAGGCAAGCTGGAAGGCAAACATGTAAGTCTGTGGCTAGTATTTTTTCTGCCAACAACTGATGGTACCTTTTATCTCAAAATGGGAAGTACATATTAGGATCATTATGTTAGATTGCAAAATTCATGAGAGCAAAGACTATCTGCTTTGAGTCATTGCTGTAATCCCAGAAGGTAATGAAATGCCTGGTATGTAGCAGGCATTCAAAAAACTTGTTTGATTCAAGTAAATCATCAACATGAATCCCACAAACAAACTACCATCTGAGTTAAATGGCACATATATGTCTATTTAGAATAGTTTGAAGTGTTATTATTAAAATTTCACAATATAATCAATGTTTAATCAAAATTCACTGTGCACATAAAATAATTTATAAATTTCAAGTGTTTTCTGCCTGCATGAAAATGTCTGCAATAATCAGATAATTTTTATTCAATAGAGCATTTTGAAAGAGGAAGTATTTATGATAATACTAAAAATAGGGAGTGCTGTTGTATTTACATAAATATAACCATATTATTACTTTAAATCTAAGAAAAAATAAATATAATTTTAAAATGTTTAAAAAGGCTATATTATGGCATCTTAAAATATGAAATACATATTTCATGTATTCATACTTTTTACTTTTTGCATATTTAAAAGCATTTCATAAAATAATCTAACTAAATTTACAAAAATATATTTTATTTTAATTTTTGGTGTTATAATTTTGACTATCTGAAAATATCAACCTAATGATTTGATATGATATCAAGGTATCTATGTAAAACTACTGTCTGACTTTAGAAAAATGTTATGTCTCAGTTTTTAGGTCTATTAGCCTTTTGTAGTTTCTCTAAGACACTAGAAATAAGAAACTCCAAACTATTTAAAATTCATCAAATTGTCATGTGAGTTTGCATTCATTAAATGGGAAAAATAATCTCCATTTGCAATTTTACATTTCCAGTTATTTAAAATAGAAGTTTTAATTCCAGAAATAACTGAGTTTTGATAACCCCTTTCTTCAGTAAAATAAGATTAAATTTAAATGCCATCTTTGTAGGATAGCAACATATGATATATACAGAAAAGGGATATATATACATAACCTACCAATGTCACTTGTGCACATACTCACACACAATACCAGAAATGTGCCATATTTTGAAGAAATGTTTTAAGATATTTAGGCTATGATAGGCTTCCTGAATCCTTGCATATCTATCAGTGAAGGAAAAGTACTCTATATTCTAATAGATCTCTTAAAGTTTTAGTAAACAGCCTTAAAAGCATATTATGGAAACTGTGTCTTACTGGTGAAGAGAAATTTAGAGAACAAAAAGCCTCGAAAGGAATTTCTCATTTAAAATAGTTTACTTTAAAGATTAAAAACAATAGCAGGGGTCCACCTGGATTTAGAAAAATGACATAGACCTCTGAGTTTTCACCCATTGAGACTGATTAGCAAGTATTAGCTCTTCTATATATTCAAGATAATATTTATCATGATATAGCTTCTTAAAGATGTGATTAGAATCTATTGTTAGCTTTAAAATTCATCTGACCCTGCAGCCAGACTCCAGGATGGCTTTGCCTGCCAGCAGTCAGGCACTAACCCCAGGACTCGGCTTCACTCACCAGTGGGCTGGCAACCCTGACTCTCCTCACCAGTAAGCCAGACCTGGAGCCCCCTGGGGTTCTGTAGTCAGCTGCCTTGTGTCCAAGCCCCACAAACCAGCAGCCTCCACAAGAGTCCTGACTGTTAGGTCTTACAACCAGCCAGACTAGGAGCCAGTCAGGCCTACCAGACCACCCACATAGTCAGCCTGCCACAAGAAAGGATCCATGCAGCCCTCATGAGGGAAACCCCAGAACAGATAGCTCAGTTGACAAGAGGGAAGTGTGCTGCTGTGATGCATAGGATGTCTGCTAGAGAAGGCCACTAGTTAAAGGTCAGGAAACCTACCAGATATCCAGAAATACTAACACCAACTTAGGCAAAACAAGGCAGCAGAGGAACATGTTTCAAATGAAGTAACAAGATAAAGTCCCAGAAGAACAACTAAGTGAAGCAGAGTTAGGCAATCTATCTGAGAAAGAGTTCAAGGTAACTATCATAAAGATGATCAAAAATCAAAGAGCTCAGAAGAATGGATGCACGGAGTGAGAAGTTAGATGTTTTCAACAGAAAGAAAACATACAGAACGACCAAACAGATGTAGAATAGCTGAAGTGAAAAATATACTAGAAGGAATGAATAGTAGACTAAATGATACAAAGGAATGGATCAGTGAGCTGGAAGACAGCAGTGGAGATAACTAACACTGAACAGAAAAAGGAAAAAAGAAAAAACATGAGGACAGTTTAAGAAACTTCTGGGACAACATCAAGTGCACTAACAATCTCATAATAGGGGTACCAGAGGTAGAAGAGAGGAAAAGGCACTGAGAACATATTTGAAGACAAAAGAGCTGAAAAATTCCCTAACCTGGGAAATGAAACAGTTACCCAAGTCCAGGCAGCACAGACAGTCCCATACAGGATTAACCCAAAGAAGAAAATACAAAAAGACATATTGTAAATTTTGTCATTTAATTATAGAGAAAATGTTAAAAGCAGCAAGACAAAAGCAAATGACATACAAGTGAATTCCCATAAGGCTATCAGCTGATTTTTCAGCAGAAACTTTGCAGCCCAGAACAGAGTGACATCATATATTTAAACTGATGAAAGAGAAAAAGCCTACAACTAAGAATACTCTACCCAGCAAGGCTCTCATTCAGATTCGATGGAGATATCAAAAGCTTTACAGACAAACAAAATCCAAGACAATTCAGCACCACCAAACTAGCTTTACAACAAATGTTAAAGGAACTTCTCTAGGCAAAAAAGAAAAGGCCAAAACTAGAAATAAGAATTATGCAATGAAAAGCTCACCAGTAGAGGTAAACACACAGTAAAGATAGGAAATCATCTTTGCACAAAGCTAGTAGAAAGGTTAAAAGACAAAAGTAAAATCTATATCCACAATCAGCGGTTAAGGGATTCACAAAACAATTAGATGTAAAATATGATATCAAAAACAGTAATCATGGAGCAGAGGAGAGTGCAGATGCAGGGTTCTTTTTTTTTAATACATTTGAAATTAAGAGATCAGCAACTTAAGTTTTGTGTGTGTGTGTGTGTGTACAGTCTATATATACATAGACTGCTATGTAAAAACCTGATGGCAACCACAAACCCAAAATATTGATATACATATACACACAAAAAAATAAAAAGGAATCCAAACACAACACTAAAGATAGACATCAAATCACAAGAGAAAAAAACAAAAAAGAAAAAAAAAACCTAAAACAATTAACAAAATGGCAATAAGAACATACATATGAATAATTACCTTAAATGTAAATGGACTGAATGCTATAATCAGAAGACAGAGTGGCTGAAGGGATACAAAAATAAGACCTATATATATGCTGCCTATTAGAGACTCACTTCAGATCTAAAGACACACAGAGACTGAAAGTGAGGGGTTGAGAATAATTACTCCATGCAAATGGAAATCAAAAGAAAGCTGGAACAGCAATACTTATCAGACAAAATAGACTTTAAAGCAAACTGTTACAAGAGACAAAGAAGAATACTGCATAATGCCCAAGTGATCAATCCAAAAATGTATAACAATTATAAATACATATGCACCCAACATAGGAGCACCTCAATACATAAGGCAAATATTAACAGACATAAAAGAAGAAATCAACAATAACACAATAATAGGAGACTTTAACACCCCACTTACATCAATGAACAGATTATCCAGATAGAAAATCAATAAGGAAACACTGGCCTTAAATTACACTTTAGACCAGATGGACTTAATTGATATACATGGAGAGCATTCTACCTGAAAACAGCGGAATACAGATTCTTTAAGTGCACATGGGACATTCTGCAGGGTAGATCACATGCTAGGCCACAAAACAAACCTCAGTAAATTTAAGAAAATTGAAATCATATCAAGCATGTTTTCCTACCACAATACTATGAGACTAGAAATCAACTATAATAAAAAGATTGTAAAAAACACAAACACATGGAAGCTAAACAGTATGCTACTAAACAACCAATGGATCACTGAAGAAATCAAAGGGGAAATCAAAAATTACCTAGAGACAAATGAAAACAAAAAACACAATGATCCAAAACCTGTGAGATGCAACAAAAGCAGTTCTAAGAGGGAAGTTTATGGCAATACAAGCATACCTCAGGAAACAAGAAAAACCTCAAACAATCTACCCTTATACCTAAAGGAACTAGAGAAATAAACAAAACCCAAAGTTAGAAGGAAAGAAATGAAAGATGAGAACAGAAATATGTGAAACAGAGACTAAGTAGAAAAAAATCAATGAAACCAAAAGCTAGTTCTTTGAAAAGATAAACATAATTGATAAACTTTAGCCAGACTCACCAAGAAAAGAAGGGAAAGGGCCCAAATCAATAAGATCAGAAATGAAAAAGAAGTTACAACCAACACTACAGAAATACAAAGGATCATAAGACACTACTGTAAACAACTATATGCCAATAAAATGGACAACCTAAAAGAAATGGACAAATTCTTAGAAATGTATAATCTCCCAAGACTGAACCAGGAACAGAAAATATCAACAGACCAATTTACAGTAATGAAATTAAATCAGTGATTTAAAAACTCCAACACACAGAAGTCCAGGACCAGATGACTTCACAGGCAAATTCTCCCAAACATTTAGAGAAGAGTTTATACTTATCCTTCTCAAACTATTCTAAAGAATTACAGAGGAAGGAACACTCCTGAACTCATTCTATGGGGCCAGCATTGCCCTGATAGCACACAAAAAAAGGAAAATTACAGGCCAGTATCACTGATGGACACAGATACAAAAATCCTCAACAAAATATAAAACTGAATCCAACAATACATTAAAAGGATCATATACCTTGATCAAGTGGGATTTATTCCAGGGATAAAGGAGTGTTCAGCATCTGCAAGTTAGTCAGTGTGATATTGAAGAATAACCATAAGATCATCTCAATAGATGCAGAAAAAGCTTTTGACAAAATTTAACGTCCATTTATGAGCCTCCTTTTGGGAGGAGGAAGAAGAGATCCATAGCCCTGCCATGCTCTGAGGCCCCGAATTGAGCCGCGGTGGGTGGGAGCTATCCTTTTGTGATTAGGAAGTTTTGAGAAGCAGGCATCAATCATCAGAGTGGAGAAAGTGGGGACAGTGTGGGTAGGGGGCAGCTGGCACTGCCATGTATCTCAGTCCGCAGCATCACCCCCTCTTCCCTCTTGGTCGGGGGAAGGAAAAGGGACTCCAGTCATGTCCTATCCAAATGCACATGAGGCTTTGGAGGGAAACCCTTCCTGCATGCTTCATCTGAGTCCCCCCAGCCCCCCCACCCCATCCCCAGAATCTCCAGCTTTGGAAGTGGCCTGGATAGGGAAGTTGTTTTACTCTTAAAGAAGGATATGGAATAATATGTCCCATGGCAGAGTGAAAAGATTAAGCATGAGATCAGATTGATGGATCCAACCTATAAGCTACTGTATTTTGTGGGATGGAATATCTCAGGAGTAAGGAAGGGTTTTCCACATCTTGTCCCCTCATAACCCCCTCTTGGGATAAGGTGCTGAGAACTGTCCCAAGCAGTGGGTTGTGATGCTGGGCAAAAGGGGTGATTGAGGGAACGGCTGCAGACCTGCTGCTTCTGAGCTCACTCCCACCCCGTTTTGGGCCAATACAATTTTATTTATTTGCTCCCTTGGATAACTCTACCTTGGTTCCCACTTTCTTCAGGATGCCAATTGCACTAGCTGTGGGCGAATGACATATCTTGTGCATTTCAACTTTTTTTTCCCCATAATATTCTGGTTTTGTATTTTTGTATATTTTAATCTAAGGCCCTCATTCCTGAACTGTGTTCTCAGGTACGTGAACAATCTCAGGGATAAGTTGGAAGCAGCTCCAGGTCTGCATAGCAGGAATTCCTTTCATTGCTGTATCACCAGAGAGAACAACTATTTGGAGTGTGTAGTCTATTGAGCTACCTCAATTTTGTCAATTAGAGGTGGCTTTTCTGCCATAGTGTCCTCTTGAAACCCCTCCCTCTTCAGTGTTTCATGGGAGACTACATTTGAACTGGGTCACCCCATGTCTTGGTCTCCTACTGAAAGATTGGAAATTGGTCTGAACAGGAAAAGGTGGTGCAGAGAGGTTAGGAGAGTTTTGTTTGGAATCAGAGCATAAGCAAAGACAGTAAAATTAAATTTCAGTGTATCAATTTTATAAAGCAGTTTAGGTTATGGTGATTTAGCAGAACACAGGAAAGCAAGAAAATGTGTCACACTTATACCAAATTAAGGATGCTGAGTTATGCTACTTATGTATGCAACTTTAATTTTGTTTAACACTCTCTGCCAAAATAAACTTTATTCCCTATAACTTAAAATGTGTGTGTATATTATATATATATGTGTATGTGTGTGTGTGTGTGTGTGTGTGTGTGTGTGTGTGTGTATAATAGTTTATTATGTACAGTTAATTCCACTGTTTTGGCTGCAATAAAATCAACTTTGAAAAAGTGAAAAAAAAAAAAAGGTGCAGAGAGGGGAAGCCAAAGTTAGGTGAAGGTCATCTGTATGTGTGATAAAGGATTCCTGTTCCAGACCTCCAATTCCAGGGCACAGGACTCACTTTATATACCAGATCCTTCACTGGATTGGGCTAGGCCTACCATGCACAACAGGGTGTATGTGGGTGTTTTTTGTAAAAAACGTGAGTTGGTAAGAATAGGTTTTAAGAATGATGCCTCTGTACCCTTCTTGAGCTGCCCAGGGATGGATATATGAAGCAAGGACAAAATCCTTAACTTTTAACAATTCTGGGCTTTTCTTCCTTGGCTTCCAGAGAGATCAGCAGCAATGGCTTCTTTGTGGTTCCCAAAGTCAGTGTCCTGCCCTGCTGCAGCAGTGATAAGTGTCATGGTAGCTAAAGGAGAAAAGGTTTTGTTTTGTTTTGTTTTGTTTTTACAGGCTGTGAGATCACTGAAAACCTACCTCAATGTGTTGTAATGGGGCAAATGCAATAGAACACCCTGGGTGATGTGTGTCTGATCCTGGTTTCTTGTCACCCCCAATTGCTGCCCCGCTCTAATTATTTATTTGTCTGGGCTTTGTAGGACTTCATAAGTAATTGATTTGGTGATTGCTAGGTGGCCTAGTTTATGTAAATATGATGTGTTGCTCTTCTCCATGTTCTTTTGGGGTTTTACTGTTTATAAATTTGTTTATGTTGAGAAAAATAGGCAAAGAATGTTTGACAAAGTGTTCTGCACCAGGCAAAAAAAACTCCGAAAGATAAGCATGGGGGCCCCTCTTCTTGAAGTGAGGGTCTTGAACCGTATTTCTTTTGTGTCCCTCTTCCCCTATTTTCTATTTTGAACAAGATCTTCTGTCCTAAAAACTAGATTTCTATCCCCTCCTCTATTTCCCCCTTCTCCCCCCTTTAAAAAATAGACCATACACCTATACATTTAATTTGTGGGGTGTCTGAAATTCTTAAATGATTTGTGCAAAAATCCTGAAGAAGCTAAGAACCTTCCTCTCTTGTTCCCAATCTCCTGAATCAAGACCATTCCTTGACGCTATTCATGCCAGAAAAACTGCTGTCTTTGGATGGATTAAAACCTACTTTAGCCTTTAATCCTAGGGTAGAGTGAAGCAACGAGGGGGCTTTCCATGTAGAAAGTGGGTTTGGGAGACCAAGAAAGGAAAGATGAATGTATATCCAAGTCACTCAAGAACTTTTATGCATGTGCAAGAAACTTATGTCAAAGTGGCTACAAGATTATTTCAGTAGGAGACAGAAGAATGTAACTCCACGTTTACTGCTAGAAACCAAAGCTTTGTGTGAAATCTTGAATTTATGGGGAGGGAGGGAGGGTAGGAAAGCAGGTGCCTGTTTGTTCTTTCCCTCATCCTGAACTGCAGGAGGCTGAGACCCCTTGGGCTTTGGCGACCCCATCTGGGGAGTGTTTATTTGATGGTTGATTTTGCTGTGCCAGGTACTTCCTTTCCTGTTTGGTATCATTTTGTAACACACATGCTGACCCTTTTCCCTTTCCCTTCTTTTCTCTGGGAAAATACAATGAATAAAGACTTATTGGCACTGGAAAAAAAAAAAGTGACCATACCACCCAAGGTAATCTACAGATTCAATGCAATCCCTATCAAATTACCAATGACATTTTTCACAGAACTAGAATAATTTTAAGATTTGTATGGAAACACAAAAGACCCTCAATACCCAAAACAATCTTGAGAAAGAAGAACAGAGCTGGAGGAATTACACTCCCTGACTTCAGACTATACTACAAAGCTATAGTAATCAAAGCAGTATGGTATTGGCACAAAAAGAGACACATAGATCACTACAACAGAGTAGAGATCCCAGAAATAAACCCACACACTTATGGTCAAATGATCTATGACAAAGGAGCCAAAAAAATACAATGGAGGCAAGACAGTCTCTTCAATCAGTGGTGCTGGGAAAACTGGACAGCTAGACATAAAATAATGAAATTAGAACATTCTCTAACACCATATACAGAAATAAACTCAAAATGGATTAAAGGCCTAAATTTAAGGTCAGATACTATAAAACTCCTAGAGGAAAACACAGGCAGCACAATCTTTGATATATATCACAGCAGTATTTTTTTGGAAACTTTTCCTAGAGCAAATGAACCAAAAGCAAAAAAAAAAAAAAAAAACAAATAGGACCTAATTAAACTTACAAGCTTTTGAACAGCAAAGGAAAGCATAGACGAAAAGACAACCTACTGAATATTTTCTTATTCAGTAGGTTGATATCATTTGCATATCATTGCAAATGATATGACTGATGGGGGTTATTACCCAACATATACAAACAGCTCATACAACTCATCAAAAAAAAAATTTTTTTAATGGGCAGAAGACCTGAATAGACATTTCTCTAAAGAAGCCAGACAGATTGCCAACAGTCACACAGTTAAGACGCTCAACATCATCAATCATCAGGGAAATGATGAGGTATCACCTCATAACTCTCAGAATGGCTATCACCAAAAAGAACACAAATAACAAGAGTTGGTGAGGATCTGAAGAAAAGGGAACCCTCATGTACTGCTGGTGGGAATGTAAATCGGTGCAGCCACTGTGGAAAACAGTATGGAGGTTTTTCAAAAAACTAAAAATAGAACTACCATATGACCCAGCAATTCCATTCCTGGGGAATTATCTGAAACAAAAATACTAGTTCGAAAAGATACATGAATCACGATGTTCATAGCAGCATTATTTACAATTGCCAAGATATGGAAGCAAGCTAAGTGTCCATCAACAGATGAATGGGTAAAGAAGATGTGGTGTGTGTGTATATATATGTGTGTGTGCGTGTGTGTGTGTATGGTATACTAAGCCACAAAAAAATGAAATTTTTCCATTTGCAACAATATGGATGGACTTGTAGGGTATTATGATAAATAAAATAAGCCAGAGAAAGACAAATACTGTATGATATCACTTATATGTATAATCTGAAAAAAATACAACCAAATAGTGAATATAATGAAGAAGCAGACACACATATAGAGAACTAGTGGTTACCAGTAGGGAGAAAGAAGGGGGGTGGGGGTGGGCATTATAGGCTTAGGAGACTAAGAAGTGCAAACTATTAGGTATAAAATAAGCTACAAGGATATGTTGTACAACACAAGGAATATAGCCAATATTTTATAACTATAAAAAGAGTATAACCTTTAAAAAATAATCACTGTATTGTACACCTGTAACATGTAATACTGTACATCAACTATACTTCAAGAAATTCATTTGAGAACACTCTCCAAAAGGAAAAACTTAAGCCCTCTCATACTTCATAATTTCATAGCACTTGGGGATCACAGTATATAAATCTATACACTTGTGTTAAATATTGCTATTAAAGAGATTATTTGCACCTGAGATGATAGATGTATTTCAATCGTATGTTAAAAAGTGAGGCTAAATATGTACTTGGATATTTGACTCTCAGTCACAAAAAGGAGTTTAAAGCCCTTTTCAAATTTCATGTGATCATCTGATATGGATTATATATAAAGTGACCTTTTATATACAAACTGAGTGTATCAATTGGAGTTTGATATGGGAAGCCAAACTACAATAGTCAGTATGGAATAAGATTTCTCATAGGTAGTAGACTTTATCAAACTGTAGGTTATCAAACTGGTGAGGAAATCTGTGAAAGAATGTCACCTCTGCATCTGGTGTTAGGCATGAAAAATCTACAAGTAATCTAGGTTCTCCATTGGGAAGAAAACCTGGAAATGAAGCAGAGGAGAGCTTGGAGAAACTGGTACCCATAAGGACAAATGAGATTCCATGAGGACAAAAGTGGGAACTCACTCTGTCACCACATTTAACGATTCAAATGACCTACAGAAGCAACAGATGCTCTTTGCCACAGTGTTCCACATACATTCACCCAGGACTCAAGCTGAAGGAGGAGACACAGTGGGACCTGGAGAGGTTGCATGTCTGACAACTCCCTCATGCTAACAAGGCGAGTCAATGTGTTGTCAACAGCATGCATGAGGGGCAGCAGGAACGTACCCTACACCAACCTTCAGGTTGGCTAGCTGCTGTTTCATTTTTAGCTTCCAAGTTTTTCTTACTGCCAACCTTAACAGGAAAAAGCATTATTTTGACATTCAGATCCAATATAGTCTACCCCTCAAACTGACATCAGTACATTTCTTTTTAAATCATGTTTATATTCCAAATAAAAGCCTAATATGATACATCTATCCCTCTAGTAAAGTACACTAAACCTTTCTCCAGAGTAGATAAACTCACCTAGGTCACTTTATTCACCTTTGAGAGGTGTTCATTCCTCTTCTGAGACACCCTTTCCCCCTTTAACTTAAATACAGAGATATAAAGATTAACTATTATTAACACATGTTAGTAGAGAAATGGGAAAAGGGAAAATTTAAAGTAACCTTTTTCAAATATATTCCTACCAAAGTAGGGAAGAAATACTCATAGCTATTACAATGCTCGTTTCTACAACCAGTCACATGGTCATAGCGGATTTATAACTCCCTCCTTGTGCTACCCTTTCTGTTGTCTCCCTTATTTGCAATAAGCACTGCTGGTGGTCATGGCTCCTTTCCTGGTAGAATAACCAAAAACTTCATCCCTAAAGAATCTGGGCCATTAGAAATTCTGCCTGTGTTAGATAATTGTAGTTTTCCACTAACTGTGATCACAGGACAAGAGAGTACTAAGAGGACCCCTAGGGGGTGTCCTACTATTCAGACAAAGAGTAGCTGGGGAAATGGGCTGATGCATGTCCCCAAAATTGGTCATCTTGCCTGTCTGATGATGTCACTCTTCAGTTAACATCCACATGCAACAATTACCTTCAGACTCCATACCTAATTTAAGAGGTTGACACACCTTCAGATTTCCTTATCACAAATGTACCAATTGTGTTCATTTCAAGTCCAGACTATATAATCAAACAATTAGCTGTTCCCAATGAATCAGTGTAAATGTGTTCTTTGGCTCTCTCTCCTTTCAAGAAAGATGAAAAACTAGACATGATGCTTGAAGTTCTTACTTTCAGGGTTTGCCTTCCCCACTATCTCAGAGCCACTTCTGATTTTATAGTGTTGTACTTGTCTACTTTCAGATGGTACCAGTATGTCTTACAGAATTATCTCTAAAATAGGCAGTTTTAAAATATTCTTCAGTCAACTGGTTACAAGAGACTCTATGTGAGGCCACAGATGCTGATTAAGACAGAATAGGAAATGCAGGAATAGGGACTATAGTTATGAGCAACTTACTCATGCAATTTATATCTGCCTTAAAAACCTGCTTGAGCCCAATATTACATATCACCACTTCTGTTTGGTGGTAGAGAGCTTCTGTGCACACCCAACTTTATTGGGTAGGTCATACAACACTTTGTGGATGATGGGCCACTCATGTCCCATAGGAATTTGATAACCTGTGGTCAAATGTACACCTTTTCTAGGGTCCAGTGCAAGCCAGAAGCTCTCTCAAAATGAGAATAGTTTTCTGTATAGCATGGAAGAACTTGGTTATAAACTTCTAAGGTTCTGTCCTATGAATTATCTATAGGGACCTGCCAAAGGGATATCTGTCAAATGTAACACTGTTGAATCTCCTGGTACAAATACACCACATGGGAATACTTTTGGGCACAAGGGACCATTAATATAAAATTATGCCAGGAATATAGAAAAACTGAATGGCAAACCAGAATGTTTGGCATCCCTAACATTACATTTGAGATCTAATTTTCAGTCATTTATAACTACATTTTGTAAAATGCGTTGAAAGTCACAATGAAGTACACACTATTCATTTCTATAGTTTTAATGGTTATGAGGGATCTGCAGAAAGGCAGTAAAAGTGAGAAACAAAAAATAATCTAAAAACTACTAATTCACATGCACTATATATAGGGTACCTCAGTTTCCACCTGCTGTTTTACTTACAAATTTACAAATCAATACTTTAAGTACTAATCAGTTATCAAGCTGGATGGCTGACATAATCCTTCACATTTTAGAGGCTATTTAGAAAATTATCCTCTTATTATACTGTACCTTGGGTCCCAAGAAGAACAATATTCCTCAAAAACATACTTGAACACTTTTGGTTGAGTTCTGGTAGTCTATGGATATTTTTGATCACAGATAGTTATTTTTTCCTGAAGTGCAATATAGGCTAGGCAATGTGTTTCTGTGAAGGGATAGCATAAGTCACAGAATTTTCCTAATGTCTCTTAGAATTCTTTATTAATTTGTTCAATAAACACTTATTTTTGTCTCTGTTTTGACTTGAGCACTACATTAGGAACAGTGAACAAAATCATTTAAGAAATGGTCCTTTCCCTCAGATGGATAGAAGGATCAGAGAGCAAATTACAGTGTGGTATTAAAATATAACAGATATGGACAAAATGTTATGAAAACAAAAAGAATGAAGAAACTCTGCCTGGGAAGACTTAGAAAGAAATTGCCATCCATACCAGACTTCCAGGAGAGATCCACAGAGAAGGCTATTGGTGTATGAAAGATGAAGGCAGGAGTGATGTCAGCAACAGGGCGGCATAAGATGGTCTTCCTTTCCATCTTCCTTTTTAGTCAATGAATTAGATATCCATATACAAACAAAGACACTATTGTGGGTGTTTTTAGACCTAGCACTTTACTAAGGAAGAATCTTGCTCACCTGTGCAGCCAGTAAGATACAAACAACTATCTGTATGGGCTGCAGAACCAGTGGAGCCAATGAAACTGCCTAGACTCCTCTTGCCACTTTTGGGCAAAAAATTGGGCTGGTGTTGTCCCAGGCAGGCACTCACCCATGAGTGAGAACCTGCAGAGGCCCAGCATTCCCAAAGGGAGACTCCAAATACACCATTTAAGAAAAGAAAAATGTGAATTTGGTCCAAACAGAGGCAGTAAAACAGTCCCAGCACTGCCCTTTCCTTGAGGGAGCACTGAATGGGGCCGATTTATCCAGCAGAGGCAACCTCTTCCACAGGGGGAAAAGGAAAATAGTGAGTGACAACCCAGCTACCCCAGTTGGATAGGAGAAACCCAATTTTGGGGGAAATGTATAAGCAGAAATATGTAACTATAAGCAATATGAAAACTCAATGTAGTATGGCATCACAAAAAGAAATTATTCCAATTTTCCCCAGCAGCACCCAGAATACTAAGGTGGGAGCTCCATAGCTGGAGGGAGGGAGATATTGGAAAAGAGGCAGATGAGAATTTCAAATGGTGTTGGAGGGACTGTGCTCAGCAGAAAGTCCACCCATGTTCCTCTGGGGGAAACACCACCAGAGATCTCCCTTCTGGTCCATGGAACTCCCCAATGCACTGAGTACTAAACCCATACTTCCCTACCCCCACTCTCTTGTTGGCTCCTAGTGCATGCTTGTGTGCCCATGAGAATGAGCCCAAGAATATAGGGAAAATCCTAAGAAAACAGGCCACAGTTGGTGGGCAAGGGATAAACTAAAACTTGAACTACAGCTTCACCTTCTGGAGAACAAAAGGAAAGTTTCCAATAGCCAGCCAGGTGCGAAGTATAAATATAAAAGCTTATATATTCACCTACAAGAGGTAACAAGAAGCGTGGAGCAGATACACTTTTACAATGACAAAAATTAAACAAACAAACAAACAAAACCCTCAGATAACAACAGTATGGAATATGACATTTTATCTGCCAAAGACAATGGACAAAGAGTTAAGGAAGTGTCAACTATTTCAAATGTATAAGCAGAAACATGTAACTATAAGCAATATGAAAACCCAACGTAGTATGGCATCACAAAAAGAAATTATTCTAAATAGCTGTTATAAAGAAACTCCATGAGTTACAAGAAAACTCAGAAAGATGATTCTATGAAATCAAGAATGAGAAACTGGGGAACTCGCTGGCAGTTCAGTAGTTAAGACTCAGCACTTTCACTACAGTGGCCTGGGTTCAGTCCCTGGCCCTGGAACTAAGATCCTGCAAGCCACGCAGCACAGCCAAAAAAAAAAGAAAAAAAAAAAAGAAGAAGAAAGACTCCAACTGAGATGAGGGAGGAGGAAGACACAAAACTCAACTCCCCCCAAAACCCATCAAAAATACATCTACCTGTGAAACAATTCTCACTAAAAACTAACTGGAAATGGATAGAAAGACTTCTACAACCAAGCTTGTAACAAAGATCCACATAGAATCAGGTAGGAAGGGAATAGTAGAAGTGATCAGGTTGGGACCTGTACCCCCGGGAGAAGACTCAGAGGAAAAGGGAGATTACATGGGTGGAGATCTTCCCTGGGGAGTGAGCAGTTTGAGACACATATTGGGTGCCCCAGACCTGAGATCTGACAAAGGAAAGATGACCCTGCCCCACCCCTGCCTTTGGCTGGTTGGAGGGCCAGTAGGCCTAATAAGAAGGCTGTGGGAAACCTGGACTCTGCTCATGAGGCACACAAAAATGCTTGCTTGCTTTTGAGGCAGGGCAAAAAGGAGTGGTTTGAGAATGTGCCGGTGGCTGGCTGGTTTCCTGTGACCATCCTAGTGTTCACCACTACAGTATGAGACTAGGAATCATTAACAGGAAGGAAACAGCAACAAAACACAAAGATGTAGAGACTAACATGCTGCTAAAAAAAAAAAAATGGATTAAAGACCTAAATGTAAGGCTGGATACTATAAAACTCTTAGAGGAAAACATAGAACACTCTCTGACATAAATCACAGCAAGATCTTTTTTGACCCACCTCCTAGTGTAATGAAAATAAAAACAAAAATAAACAAATGGGACCTAATTAAACTTAAAAGCTTTTGCACAGCAAAGGAAACCATAAAACAAAAGGAAAAGGCAACCCACAGAATGGGAGAAAATATTTGCAAATGAAACAACTGACAAGGGATTAATTTCCAAAATATACAAACAGCTCATGCAGATCAATGACAAACAAACAAACAACCCAATCAAAAATGGGTGGAAGATCTAAATAGACATTTCTCCAAAGAAGACATACAGATGGCTAAAAAGCACATGAAAAGATGCTCAACATCACTAATTATTAGAGAAATGCAAATCAAAACTACAATGAGGTATCACCTCACACCAGTCAGAATGGCCATCATCAAAAAATCTACAAACAGTAAATGCTGGTGAGGGTGTGGAGAAAAGGAACCCTCCTACAATGTTGGTGGGAATGTAAATTGGTACAACCACTATGGAGAACAGTATGGAGGTTCCTTAAAAAACTAAAAATAGAACTACCATATGACCCAGCAATCCCACTACTGAGCATATACCCAGAGAAAACCATAATTCAAAAAGACACATGCACCCCAATGTTCACTGCAGCACTATTTACAATAGCCAGGTCTTGGAAGCAACCTAAATGCCCATCAACAGATGAATGGATAAAGAAGATGTGGTACATATATACAATGCAATATTACTCAGCCATAAAAAGGAACGAAATTGGGTCATTTGTAGGGACGTGGATGGAATTAGAAAACCACAAACCCCAAAGTTAACAAAACAAAGGAAATAAAGATTAGAGATAAAGGAGACCAAAAATATAAATAAACAAATAAAGTTGAAAACGAGCTCTTTTTTTTTTTTTGAAAAGATAAACAGAATTGATAAACCTTTAGTCAGGTTCATCAAGAGGAGAGAGGACTCAAATAAACAAAACAGGAAATTAAAGAGCAGAAACCATGGATACCTCAGAGATACGTGAAAAAAAAAAAAAAATCTGCACGAGAATTCTATGAACAGTTATATGCCAACAAATTGGAAAACCTAGAAGAAAATGGACAAATTTCTAAAAACATACAAACTTACAAAACTGAATCAAGAAGAAATAGACTATCTGAATAGACTGATCACTAGTAGTAAAATTGATTTTGTAATTAAAAAACCCAGCAAACAAAAGTCCAAAACCAGACGGCTTCACAGGAAAATCCCACCAAACATGTGAAGAGCTGACACCTATCCTTCTTAAACCAATCTAAAAAATTGAAGAGGATGGAATACTCTCAAATTCATCTTATGAGGCCCACTATTACTCTGGTATCAAAACCAGACAAAAACACTACAAAGATTTAGTACAGCCACTGTAGAAAATAGTATGGAGTTTCCTCAAAAAAACTAAAAATAAAGCTGCCATATGATTCATCAATTCCACTCCTGGATATATATCTGAAAAACACTAATGTGAAAAGATATATGCACCCCAATATACATGCTCCCCAATGTTCATAGTTTATTTATTATAGCCAAGGTAGGGAAACAACCTAAGTGACCATTAACAGAGGAATGGATAAACATGTGGTATATAAACAATGGAATTTTACTCAGCCATAAAGAATGAAAGTCTGCCATTTGCAACAATGTGGATGGACAGAGTATTGTGTTTAGTGAAAGAAGCCTGACAGAAAGACAGATACTCTATGTTGTCACTTATATGTGGAGTCTAAAAAACAAATGGATGTATATAAGAGAAACAGACTCACAGACATAGAGAAAAAACTAGTGGTTACCAATGGGGAGAGGGAAGTGGGGAGGGGCAAGGTAGGGATATGGGATTAAGAGTCACAAACTACTATGTATAAAGTAAGCAACAAAGCTATATTGAACAAACTGACTTCTTTACCACAGAGACTAAAAAGTTAAAAAAAGAACCAAACAAATTCTGGCGCTGACAAATTCAATGAATATGGTGAAGAATGCAATAAGATATCAGTATCAGGGCAGACCAGATGGAAGAAAGGATAAATGACCTGGAGGATAGGAATTCGGAACACAGAAGATAAAAGGGAATTAAGACTTTAAAAGAGTCAACAAAGCCCATGAGAGCTATTGAAATCCAGCAGAACAAACAAGTATCAGAACTGATACTTTAAAAGCAGAAAGGATGGGGCAGTTTATTTAAAGAAATAGCTGAGAACTTCCCAAACCTACAGAAAGACTTGGACATAGAAGTCCATGAAACTAATAGAACACCCTATTATCTCAATGCTAAAAGACCTCCAAGACACATTATAATGAAATGGTCAAAACAAACAAAAAAAAACCAATGGGGTGGGGGGAAAGATATAACCTACAAAGTAACCCCTTTAGTCTATCAGTGGATTTCTCAGCACAAACCCTACAGGCTAGGAGAGAGTGGAATGACATACTCTAAGTGTCAAAAGAAAAATTGCCAGTCAAGGATATTTTACTAAGCAGAGCTATCCTTCAGATATGAAGGACAAATAAAGTCTTTACAGACAAACAAAAGTTGGAGGTCAACATTAGACCTTCCTTGCAAGAAATGCCAGAGTTTAAGTTGAAAAGATGCTAATCAGCAACATGAAAACAAAACATTGATAAAGGTATGCTGTCAGACTTAGAAAAATTTAAAGCTAAATTAGGATAGTGCATTAACCACTGAAGGAGCATAAAGGTTAAAGGTAAAAGGTTAAAAGAAAAAAAAGAGTAGGAAAAACTATAGCTACTATAAATTGTTAGTAAACAAAGAGGTAAATTGTGACATCAGTAATATAAAAAGGAAGGAGTAAAAGGCTGAAGCCTTTATAGGGGAAGAAATTATAAGTTGCTATCTCCTAAAATAGACTGTTTTATCTCTAAAATGTCTTATAGAAACCCCATGGTAACCACACACACGAAAAGAAAAACCTAGAGTAAATCCACAAAAGACAAAGGGAAACAGCATACCACCACAGGAAATAACTAATCTCCAAAGGTAGGCAGAAGCAGGAATAAAAGGATGGAAATACAGAACCAGAAAGCAATTGAATTCAGTCAAAAGGCACAGAGTACCTGGATGGATAAAAAACAAGACCCAACCATATGCTGCCTATAAGAGACCCATTTCAGATTTAAGTATGCACAAAGACTTTAAGTGGAGGGGATGGAAAAAGAGATTCCATACAAGTGAAAACCAAAGTAAGCAAGGGTAGCTGTACTTATCAGACAAAATAGACTATGCCAAAAGCAGCAACAATGGATAAGGAAGGTCGTTATAATGATATGGGATCAATTCTTCAAGATTTAACAATCATAAATACATATGCACCCAAAATTGGAACACCTAAATATATGAAGCAAATACTAACAGATATGAGAGAAATAGGCAAGAATTCAATAGGGGACTATCCTTTCAATAATGGATAGATTATCCAGACAGAAAAAACAAACAAAGAAATGATGGACTTGAACCATACATTAGACCAGATGGACCCAATAAACATCTTTAGAATACTCCTTCCAACAGCAGCAGAATACACATTTGAGTGAACATGGAATATTCAAGCATAGATCACGTAACAGGACACAAAATAGGTCTCAAATTTAAAAGGACTGATATCCTACCCATTATCTATTTCAACCACAATGGCATGAAACCAGAAAACATAAAGAAAGCTAGAAAATCTACATGTAGACGCAAAACACACTTCTGAACAACCAGTGGGTCAAAGAAGAAATCAAAAGAAATAAAAGTATCTAGAAGAAAATAAAGTGGAAACATGAATACCAAAATCTGTGAGCCACTGCAAAAGCAGTTCAGAGAGGGAAGTTAACAGTGATAAATATATTAAGTTAGAAAGATAACAAACCTAATCTTATGCCAAGGAACTAGAAAAAGAACAAATTAAACTCAAAGTTAGCAGAAGGAAGGAAAGAAGCTCAGAGTAGAAATAACTGATATAAAGACCAGAAAAAAAAAGTTTTTTTAAAAAAATAAAACTGACACTAAGAAAAAGATTTGAATAATCAGAAATGAAAAAGGCATTACAACTGACAACACAGAATAAAAAGTTTCATAAGAGACTCCTATGAACAATTACATGCCAACAAATCGGGTAACGAGAGGAAATCAATAGTTCACTAGAACCATGTAATCTACCAGGACTGAATCAGAAAGAAATAGAAAGTCTGAACTAACCAATAATGCAAGCCTTGTAAAACAGAAAACCCCAGGACCACATGGCTTCATTGGAGAATTCTAACCAAACTTTTAAGATTTAACACCAATCCTTCTCAAACTCCTCCAGAATATTGAGGAATGAATACTTCCAAACTCAATGACACCAGCATTGCCCTAATACCAAAGCCAGATAAGAACACAAGAAAATTATGGACCAATATCCCTGACGAACATAGATGCAAAAATTCTCAAAATATTGAAAAACAAATACCGTATGCTAACACATATATATGCAATCCAAAAAAAAAAAAAAAAAAAAGAGGTTCTGAAGAACCTAGGGGCAGGACAGGAATAAAGATGCAGACATAGAGAATGGACTTGAGGACATGGGGAGGGGGAAGGGTAAGCTGGGATGAAGTGAGAGAGTGGAATTGACATATATACACTACCAAATGTAAAATAGATAGCAAGTGGGAAGCAGCCACATAGCACAGGGAGATCAGCTCCGTGCTTTGTGACCACCTGGAGGGGTGGGATAGGGAGGGTGGGAGGGAGATGCAAGAAGGAAGGGATATGGGGATATATGTATACGTATAGTTGATTCACTTTGTTATACAGCAGAAACTAACACAACATTGTAAAGCAATTATGCTCCAATAGAGATGTTTAAAAAAAAATTCTCAAAATACTGGCAAATCAAATTCAAGAACTAATTGAGAGGATTATACACCATGACCAATTGGGATTTATCTCTGAGATAAAAGGATGTTCCAACATATGCAGAATAAATGATATATGTGGTATAATTATATACCACATTAAAAGAGTGAGTGATCAATAGATACAGAAAAAGTGTTTGACAAAATACAACATTGTTTCACGATTAAAAGAACCTCTATAGCTTGGATATAGGAGGAACATACCTCAACATCATAAAATCATATATGACAAACCCACAGCTAACATGCTCAGAGAAAAATTGGAAACTTTCTCTAAAATCAGGAATAAATCTGCCCACTCTCACCACTTTTATTCAACATAGTACTGGAAGTTCTAGCTAGAGCCATCAGTCAAGACAAAAGTCATCTAAGAAAGTAGCAAAACTGTTCTTTGCAGATTACATGATCTTATTAAAAATCCCAAAGACTCAACTAAAAAACTTTTAGATCTCAATGAATTCAGTAAAGTTGCAGGATATAAAATACAGTAATCAGTTGCATTTTATGTACAATGAAATATCTGAAAAAGGAAGAAAACTGGGCTTCCCTGTGGTGCAGTGGATAAGAATCTGCCTGCCAACGCAGGGGCACAGGTTCAATCCCTGGTCTGGGAAGATCCTACATGCCACGGAGCAACTAAGCTCCTGCACCACAATTACTGAGCCTGTGCTCTAGAGCCCGCGGGCCACAACTACTGAAGCCCGCGTGCCTAGAGCCCATGCTCCTCAACAAGAGAAGCCACCATGAGAAGCCTGCACACCGTGACGAAGAGTAGACCGTGCTTGCCACAACTAGAGAAAGCCCGCATGCAGCAACGAAGACCCAACAGAGCCAAAAATAAATTTTAAAAATCTTTTTAAAAAATTAAAATTAAAGAAAGAAAACTATGTCACAATAGCATCAAAACCAATGAAACACCTAGGAATAAGTTTAACGAAAGAAGTGAAAAATCTGTGCAATGAAAACTTACAAGACTTCTTTGAAAGAAATTTTTAAAAAGACAAATAAATGCAAGGACTTCCCACATTTATGGCTGAGAAAAGTTAATATTGTTAAAATGTCAATGCTATTTAAGCTATCCATATCAAATGTGTAGATTCAATGCAATCTGTATCAAAATTTCTTAGCATTTTTCACAGATATAGGAAAAAAAAATCATGAAATGTGTGAAACCACAATAGACCCCAAATAGCTAAAGGAATCCTAAGAACAACCAGAGGCATCATATCTCTGTTTGTGATTTCAAACTACACTGCAAAGCTATAGTAGTTAAAACAGTATGGTGGGCTTCCCTGGTGGTGCAGTGGTTGAGAATCCGCCTGCCAATGCAGGGGACACGGGTTCGAGCCCTGGTCTGGGAAGATCCCACATGCTGTGGAGCAACTAAGCCCGTGTGCCACAACTACTGAAGCCCATGAGCCTAGAGCCCGTGCTCTGCAACAAGAGAAGCTACCGTAATGAGAAGCCTGCACACCGCAACAAAGAGCCCCCGTTTGCTGCAACTAGAGAAAGCCCGTGTGCAGCAAAGAAGACTCAACACAGCCAAAAATAAATAAATAAATAAATAAATGTATTAAAAAAAACAGTATGGTACTGACATGAAAAGACTCATAGATCAATGGAACTTAATAGAGAGCCCAGAATTACACTCTTGCATATACAGTCAACTAACATTTGGTAAGGTAGCCAAGAACATCCAATGGGAAAGGATAGTCTCTTCAACTAATGGTGTTAGAAGAACTAGATAACCACAGGCAGAAAGATGAAATTTGACCCCTATCTTCTGCTATTTGCAAAAATTAACCTGAAATGATCAAAGACTTAAACATAAGTCCTGAAACTATAAAACTCCTAGAAGAAAACGTAGGGGAGAAGCTCAATATTGGCCTTAGCAATGATTCTTTTGGAAATGACACCAACAGCACAAACAAGAGAAAAA
The DNA here is from genome assembly GCF_965194825.1 of Balaenoptera physalus. Classification (NCBI taxonomy): domain Eukaryota; kingdom Metazoa; phylum Chordata; class Mammalia; order Artiodactyla; family Balaenopteridae; genus Balaenoptera; species Balaenoptera physalus. The sequence goes on along the minus strand of NC_138893.1, from coordinate 65,195,146 downwards.
TACAAGCAGGAATACTAACTTAAAAGCTTCTGCAGAGCACAAGAAATAATCAATGAAATGAAAAGGCAATCCACAGAAAAGGCAACCAACAGAATGGGAAAAGATAGTTGCAAATAATGTGTCAGATAAGGTGTTAATGTACAAAATTTATGAAGAACCCATACAACTTCATAAAAAAAAAAAACTGACTAGAAAAATAATGGGCAAAGGAACTGAAGAGACAATTTTCCAAAGAAGACATCTAAATGGCCAGCAGGTATGTGAAAAGGTGCTCAACATCACTAACCAGGGAAATGCAAACAAAAGCCACAGTAAGATATCATCTTAGTCCTTTAATAATTGTTATCAAAAAGACAAGCGATAACAAGTGTTGGCAAGGATGTGAGTAAAGGAAATCTTTGTACACTCTTGGTGGGAACTTACAGTGGTTTAGCCACTATGGAGAACAGTATGGAGGTTCCTCAAAAAATTAAAACAGGACTACTGTATTTCCCAGCAATCTTATTTCTGAATATATATACCCAAAGGAAATTAAAACCAATTTTGATACATGCACTCCCATGTTGATTGCAGCATTATTCACAATAGTTAGATGTGGAAAATACCTAAGTGTCTATCAATGGGTGAGTGGATAAAAACATGCTATATTCTTTTTAATGGCTATATACTATTCCATTATAAGAATGTACCGTCCATAATTTAATCCCTATTAGAGGACATTTATATTATTCATAGATTTTTGTCATTACAAATAATGCAGCATATCACACCCTTTATCATCATCTTTATACACTTTTACAAGTATATCTGTAAATTAAAATTTTAGAAATAAAAAACATGCTATATACACAACCAAACACTATTCAGCCATGAGAAAAAAGGACATCCTGCCATTTGCAACAACATGGGTGGACCTTGAGGACATTATGCTGAGTGATATAAGTCAGAGAGAGAAAGACAAATATTGCATGATACCTCATATGTGGAAGCTAAAACAAAAACCTCAGCTTATAAAAACAGTGGAATGGTGGTTACCAGGAGCTGAGGGCGGGGAGGTGGGGTGGAGAATGGGGAAGATGCTGTTACAGGATACATGCTTACAGCTTGCAGATAAATAAGTCCCACAGATCTAATACACAGTTCAGTGATTATAAACAAAATGGTTTTATCAACATTAAACTTGCTAAGGAGCTAGACCTTAATTGTTTGAACTAGAAGAAAAAAGAAAATTGAGTCAGATACAATAGGATATTAATCCCAGGTATTCTATTTCCTAGTTGAATGATCTTGGGAAAGTTACTTCATCTTTCTGATACTTAATTTTACCAGTTAAGTAATCAGATATGATATTTGCCTTGGAGGATTATTATGAGGATTAGAGGAACTACAGACATACCTCAGAGATATTCGGTTCTAGACCATTGCAATAAACTGATTTTGCAATAAAGTGAGTCACACAATTTTTGGTTTCACAAGGTATATAAAAGTTATGTTTATATTATACTGTAGTCTATTAAAGTGTGCAACAGCATTTTGTCTAAAAAACAACATATGTACCTTAATTAAAACATGCTTTATTGCTAAAAATGCTACCAATCTGACCGTGCAGGGTAGACACAAGTCTTCCATTTGTAAAACATTCACTATCCGTGAAGCACAATAAAGCAAAGTGCAATAAAACAAGTTCCGCCTGCAGTGTCCAGGGTTTCTGGTACACAGTGGGAGATCAGTAAATGGAAACTTACTAGCACCACTATTCCTACTACTAAGACCACTACTGTTGGGCTGCACCCCACAGGCCTGCAAGCGTTGTAGCTGCCCAGCCTCAAGACTGAAGAAAGAGCCCACGGACAATGGCAGACATCAGTGGTTTAGTAGATGGGGGAGCTTACCTCTGAAGCAAGGTCCCGGAGTTACACCCCACTGTGTGGGGCGGACAGATAACAGGACGCAGCTGTCTTCGCTCCCAGGGGAGAAGGAGGCTAATGTTTAGAGGGGAATTGATATCAGCTTGGCTCATCAGCTACCAGGGAAACAAGCCCCTGTGGCACGTTGCTCGCAGCCCCTCAGGTTAACGAGTATCACAAGGGCAGATATTCCCTTTAATAAACTGGCAGGTGGAGCCACTCTGGCCTAAGGGGCAGGGGGCAAGCACATCTGTAGACTGCATAGCTGTGTTCCCTTATGGCTGCTCTGCCCCCTTCCATAGCTGAGACCAGCAGCCCCAGGGTACTCTTTCATCATTTTGCTTTGCCACAGTCTCCGACCAAACCCTTCTGGGTAACTGGCCACGTCCAATTCGCAAGCCTGCCCCTGGGTTAATATCCCTAAAGCCCGTGTCTGTAATCGTTTAGGGGTGATGGGTCTGTGGGTATGTTTGTATTTTGTAGATAATCCAGGTCCTTGCATTTTGTATTCACCAGTCACCCCCATGCAATCAGATGAGCCACGATTACAAACCTGCTACTTTTAAACTGGAAAGAGACTCTGAGGTGAACAGGATATCATTAGTGTAACAGCAAGACAAAGTCATCTCTCGCGGTAGACAGCTGCCACGGGGTCCCACATGCCAGTGTACGGCCACCTCGCGATTACACCCAGAGCTTTCCGTTCCCGTCCTCACTTCCCCACATCTCAGCACTCACAGGAGTTTCCTCGGCCTCCTGGCTGGCTCAACAGTTGTTGCGCTACACCCCACAGGCCTGCAAGCCTTGTAGCTGCCCAGCCTCAAGACTGAAGAAAGAGCCCAAGGACAGTGACAGACCTCACTGGCTTAGTAGAAGGGGGATCTTACCCATGTGAAGTGAGGTCCTGGAGAGACGCCACTGTGTGCGCCAGGCAGGGAGCAGGACGCAGCAGCAGTCTTCTCTACCGGGGGAGAAGGAGGTTATGGTTTAGAGGGGAACTGATATCAGCTTGGCTCATCAGCTACCAGGGAAACAAGCCCCTGGGGCACGTTGCTCGCAGCCCCTCAGGTTAATGACCATCAGGAGGGCATATGTTTCCCTTTAATAAACTAGCAGGTGGAGCCATTCTGGCCCAAGGGGCAGGGGGCAAGCACATTCATGTGAGCAGGGTGTAGGGGAAGCAGGGGCTGGTCGGGCAGGGGATGTACAGAGAGCAAGAGAACAGCCACCTTGAGTGACCTGACCAAACACTCCACCCCAACAGACCCTGCACGACCCTTACCTCTTGGGCTGCCCCTCTTCCTCCAAATCCCTGGGCTCAGGTATGTAAGGGTGGACTGCAGCCAAATACCACAAATGCAGTACACACAACAGCAGCTAAAGAGTATCAAGAATCCAAGAGGCGGGCAAACCTTGGGGTCAAATTTTCATGGAAGTCCAGAAGAGGACAGCAAAGGCATCTGGCTGCAGACCCAGCAGTCAAACTCATTTCACAGTGAGGCTACTGTTGTCCCCCAGCCCATGAACAGATCCCTCCTGCTCAGACTAGAGAGGAAATGTGAGCTGTTTAAAGGGACAGGACAGGGAAGGTCATGACCAGTAAGCAAAATGCAGCAGTGATAGCATTCTGAGGTAACACCACCCCTGCCTGAGGTTTTCGGCCCTGGCCTTTAGGACCAAACTGCCTGTCCACCCTCAGTCCCCATAGCAGGTGACAAATACTGGAGCGGCAGCGTAACAACAGACAGTTAATATAACGGTGCCTTTCTTCTGGTAAGCCACTGTTGTAAAGCACTGTAGACTGCATAGCTGTGTTCCCTTACGGCTGCTCTGCCCCCTTCCATAGCTGAGACCAGCAGCCCCAGGGTACTCTTTCATCATTTTGCTTTGCCACAGTCCCCGACCAAACCCTTCTGGGTAACTGGCCACGTCCAATTTGCAAGCCTGCCCCTGGGTTAATATCCCTAAAGCCCGTGTCTGTAATCGTTTAGGGGTGATGGGTCTGTGGGTATGTTTGTATTTTGTAGATAATCCAGGTCCTTGCATTTTGTATTCACCAGTCACCCCCATGCAATCAGATGAGCCACGATTACAAACCTGCTACTTTTAAACTGGAAAGAGACTCTGAGGTGAACAGGATATCATTAGTGTAACAGCAAGACAAAGTCATCTCTCACGGTAGACAGCTGCCACGGGGTCCCACATGCCAGTGTACGGCCACCTCGCAGTTACACCCAGAGCTTTCCGTTCCCGTCCTCACTTCCCCACATCTCAGCACTCACAGGAGTTTCCTCGGCCTCCTGGCTGGCTCAACAGTTGTTGCGCTACACCCCACAGGCCTGCAAGCCTTGTAGCTGCCCAGCCTCAAGACTGAAGAAAGAGCCCAAGGTCAGTGACAGACCTCACTGGCTTAGTAGAAGGGGGATCTTACCCATGTGAAGCGAGGTCCTGGAGAGACGCCACTGTGTGCGCCAGGCAGGGAGCAGGACGCAGCAGCAGTCTTCTCTACCGGGGGAGAAGGAGGTTATGGTTTAGAGGGGAACTGATATCAGCTTGGCTCATCAGCTACCAGGGAAACAAGCCCCTGGGGCACGTTGCTCGCAGCCCCTCAGGTTAATGACCATCAGGAGGGCATATGTTTCCCTTTAATAAACTAGCAGGTGGAGCCACTCTGGCCTAAGGGGCAGGGGGCAAGCACATTCATGTGAGCAGGGTGTAGGGGAAGCAGGGGCTGGTCGGGCAGGGGATGTACAGAGCAAGAGAACAGCCATCTTGAGTGGCCTGACCATATAACTACTATACATCTTGACAGAATGTCTGTGTTGTGCACGTAAAGTTGCAACACTCCTACCTAAATTTTCTTAGGAGGAGCCTGAGGCTCAGTGACTTTCACAGGTGAGAAGGATAATTAGTCGCCAAACTAACACTGTGGGGAGTTAACCCAGTGTTTAAAGAACCAGACTCCAGAGATGCATTTTCATGATTCAAATCTTGGCTCTTACACTTGATTACCTTCTTGGGAAACTTTCTCTCTTTGTGCCTCAATATCCTTACCTGTAAAATGGGAAAAAAAATATATACGCACCTTAAAGACTTGATATGAGGGATCATATGAGTATAAGGCATGTAAATGTATTATATAATTTATGAAGTGTAATAAATGTTAGCTATCAGTGTTGTCAGCTTCTCATTTTTTCATTCTATGTATCTTTGACAAAGCAGTGATCATATAATAAAATTCTAATAAGAATAAATATAAAATTATTAAATTATATATACACACACTTACATACATCTTATCATATGCATTCATAAGTGTATATGTGGAGAAACAATGACTTTTTTTAAATTCTTACTTAAATGGCACTGTGTAAAATGAAAAAGCAAGAGACTTACCTCAAAAGTACATGGGGGTTCCCAACAATGTGAGATTATTAAAGTACTTTGTAAGTGTAAATTGCAAAAAAAAAAAAAGAAAGAAAAAAACAACAAAAAAGGCATTCAATAATACCCTGAAATGTGCTCCTAGGAACAACTTGGTATCTTCTTTATATATGCATGAAGATAAACAATAGTTTATTAGCCATGTAATTATTAAAGAGATCCTAAAGGCATGCATATAATTAGGTCCTGGTTAAGAAAAACGTACAGTTGTTCAGAAATAGCCATTGCCTTTTTTCTTTTTTTAAGATCAGTTAATAAAAACATGTTTTGGACTTTAAAATCTATCTACTGAATTTATGTCTATATATTTATTAGTTTCCAAATGTTATGATGTCCTAGTACCTATGCACAATCATTAGAATAAAAAACAGGAACTTTTATGTACTTGATTCATTTTTAAAATTTTTCTCCTACCATTAGAAAGTATTGCTGCAGAATACTGATGATTTAATAATGGGACGTAATTTTTACATCCACTTTACTCACTTGCAAAAATTGTTTTTATAGTCCAGCTTTTGCAGGCAATTTAGTATCAACTCACAGTTTGGTAGATTGGAAATATCTTAAGAGTGTTTCTACTTTGTTATTCTACTAAACTCAAAGGTATTAACCTGCAGCCTTTAAACTTTAAGCTTTAGGGCAGACAAATGGCCATTTATTACAGGATTACAGCTCTATTTTAAAAATTACTTATTAGGTATAAGGACAAGCATTCTTTACATTTTGGGATGTATGGTTCTAAGTTTTGGGTTTTTTTTTTTAAACCCAAACATCAATACCCTCTCACATACATTCTAATGTAACATGGAAATTATTTGATTTCTTTTTAGTATCTCAAAGAAGAGCTCATCTAAAATTTTAAACTTGAGATGCCCAATGTAATCATATTTTCTTCCTAATGTAGTCCTTAATATTCCTATTATATAAGGTGCATTCCCTTTGACCCACTCACCAGAACACTAACTTTATAGAAATGATTTTTTTAAGTCAGGCTGCATATTTTCAATATGGTTTATTTAGATTGAAAGAAAATAATAATAATCAGTGTGTTATAGTCTCACTATTCTCTCAAATCTCCAAGTGGCTTAAATGTGGTTCTCCCACACACAGGTCTTACGTTTAATAAATACTGATTAATTGACTATTTAAAAGAGCTGATTTGAGCCATGCACTGTGCATTGGACACAGCAAATAATGTGATGAACAGTATAAGATGAAAAGTATCTAATGATATATTCTACACATTGATATTTAGTGTCAGTAAACTTTTTCCAAATGGTAGTCCAAATATGCTTTATACTTAACTGCTATTATCACTAAACAATGATTCTGTTAAATAATACAGGAGAAGGAAGACCTCCCATGTCATTGAGAATTCTATTTTAGTTGCAGTTTAGTTAGGTCAACTTTCACAATTTTATTTTGTACCTCCTTAAAAAAAATTTTTAATCCAGAAAATATCAGTTCTCTTTTTAGTATGCATAAAAACATTTTCAATTATTTGAATTATATTTGTATGGCTAAACTACATAGGACTTAGAAGGGAAATGTATTGGCATATGATGAAAATTTATCTGGGTAGTATATAAAGATTTGCATGTAATACATGTGTAAATGGGTTTTATACTTATGACCAAGGGAAATATTGCCTTACTTCCTTTCACTTCATTTTATATATGTATATGTATAGATATGTATATATATATATATATATATATATATATACTTCATATGTATACATATACGTATGTATATACTTCATTTTATATATAAAATGAAGTGAAAGGAAGGAAGATTTTATATATATATATATATATATAGAGAGAGAGAGAGAGAGAGAGAGAGAGAAAGAGAACTGAAGGGAACTTTGGAATATATGTGTAGTTCCTTTGATAAAGGGTGTATGACCTTGGATAAGGGAGAGAGAGAAGGATTTTCTTAAAGCAACCCATTTTAGAGTGTGGCTACAGGTACTCAATTTGAAGGTACTGGGTTATCATATATGACTCTATGGTTTTGTTGATGTCAACCTTAAATAGAGCAAAGAATGACTTTATTTAAGCAAAAATGAGTTTATTTAGGAATAGCACAGGAATTGCAATTTGGGACAAGCAAACTATGGTGAACCATAAGCAAGTCCAGAGAGCAAAGGAGGAGGGTGTATTTTCACAGAGGAAAGGAAGAAGTTGGAGGAGTTGCTTTGAACAGAAGTTCATTGGAGGAAATTGAGTGTTCAATGTGGTGGTGGCTTCTCATTGGCTGCAGAGGAGGGCAACTTCCTGTTGCCAGGTGAAAAGAGGAACTGTTTCTTCTTCCTGCTGAACTATGCAAGCTGTAAGGAGTGGCACTCCCTTCATGGCTTCCCAACTTCAATTTTGAATTAGGTTTCCTTAATACCTAATTTTTTCACAGGGATGATGGCTAGGGAGTGGTAGAGATTTAGGAAAAATAGCAAGGCATAAAAATAGATTTTTAAAAAATTTTTAAAGGCATCTTCATTTCTGTGATCCTGCAATTCACCAAGCAGCCTTCCCTCTCCCTCTTTTTTAATTTCCAAGTTAACTCCCCTATTTGAAATAAAGTATCCAGAGTATAAGGTAATAATTTATTTTACATTATAAATCAGTTTATCATGTGATTTTTTCCAGCCCAATTTATTTATTGATGGTGAAAATCTAGACTTACATTTTCTAGATAAAAAAATCATGGAGTGCAGAGAGACAATGGCACCTCTACCTTTCTAACCATCCAAGCCCTCTCTCCTTTCTACAACTTAGGACTTGGGTTAAGAGAACCCTACCCAGAAAGTGATATATGTGATAGGGATGAAAAATTTTTTTAAACCAAGACTCGCACTTTACTCTTGGGATCAGCATAAGAGATGCTGAGGTTCAGTAATCATTTATTATTTACTTAACATGTGCCAAGCACTGTGCCAACCACTGAGAATACAAAAAATGATTAAGACATCATATCAACACTTCAAGAGTTTATACTCTAGTTGTGAAGATAACAATAAAGAGACAGTATGAAAGTATTAAGATACGTAACTGCAAGACACAATTAATACAGAGGAGAGACTGATCAACCATCTGGTAGAGGAGTTGACTAAAATAAAAATGCACAACATGAGAGTGGTGAGTTAAGCTATATTTGAGGCAAAATGAGGACTATAGCCTGGGAGACAGCATCTCAGATAGCTCTGAGGAATCAGTATTATATGTGATTTTGGTGAAGGGGGATCCGTGAAATCAAGCACACATTTTGGCAGAAGGTTACTGCTAGTCTCATGAAAGTTGCTGCTAGTCACGAGGAGCAGATGTCTCCATTAATGATTTTAGTGCTTTTCTAGATATAGGGAGATGCAAGAATTTGGGCTCATAAAATCTTCTCCTGAAAATATCTATCTATCTGGAGGCCTGTTCTGCCAGTTTTTTCCAGAGCACAGAGTGTCTCATTCCTGATCTCCACCCTGAACTCCTTTCAGGATGTGTTGAAGGTCAGCGACTACAGTGGCTAGTGACTTAATCCTTGTAGAGGCAGATAGCAAGTGCCAATTCTTAGTTGGCAGAGGGAAGGAAGAGTATAGGAAAACTTGGTGAGGAGGGTAATACCTTAGCAACTCCTGAGCAGGATTGTGAAGAATTTATAGCATTTTCCCAAGACAAGATGATTGAGTGGGAAGGGAAGATATTCTAAGCAAATAGTCATGAAGTAGCATGGTGTTTAAGGAACCTGGCAGCTCTGCATGCTAAATGTATTTGATCTCACTTCCTGAGGCATGTATTACAAATTAAATCGCTAGGTCCCATCCCAGAACTATAGAAATCAAATCTCTGAGACCCAAAGATGCACATTTTACAAGCTTCCTGAGTGACACTGTGTATTTGAAAGTTGGAGGACAACTATGAATATGTGAGTGGCCAAAGATAAATGTGATGAGAGCTAACTGACTGCTCTCACCAGGAACCTGCAGTGTGACTAAGCAGTTGAGTGCCATGGTCAGCTTGCACTTAAGAGGATCATTCCGGAGGCTGTGGATTGGCCTCTGGAGTCAGGGGGATGCTGTTTTGATCCAGGAGATAAATGATGAGGATTTGGACTATGTCCATTGCAGTAGGAATGGAGAAAAAGGGACAGACATCCCAGATTTTTAAGTATTAAAACACATGATTGAAAAATGTTTTACCTCTTGTTGTCTCACATTCTACATGGTCCTCCTTCATTTCTCTCTAGCCTTAATATAAGAAGGGGCTAATTTTCAGTGTCATGTATTCCACAAACCATAGTTTTGTCAGCCTGATTATCTAAGAGTGCACGCTATATATAGCTAGGAACATTCTTGTGTGTCTTGAGAGAAAAAAAAATTTAGAGATCTCTTGGTTTAGTTACACCTCAGTACAGCAATCTGAGTCAAGCTTATTACAAGGACTAGCTTTTTAGATTTTTCAAAAATTCTCTCTACTCTGTTTCTATCCATGTCTATTTCTGGCTAGAATATCCCACTTACATCCCCTTGGTCATCATAGGCCCAGCACACCACCTGCCCTAGTTTCCCTTACTTGGTAAACCACAGCTGTCTCCTGCCTCTGAATTGCTGTAGCATTAATATGTTCTCTTCCCATTGTCTTCTGACTTTCATTTCCTTGCCTGATCTGCTATGCAGATTGAGATTCAGAAATCATTGATGTCCCCTAGAGTGCCATCGACATTCTTTGCATACCTGTTGAGAAATTAATTTTAACTACGAGCACCTACACAAACAATATTTTATAGTAAGCTTAGAAAAAGTCATTTTTATGTATATCATACAGGAGGCATAAGCATAAACCCATGAAGGAGAATCATTACTAACAACAAATGCTTATTGTGTACTCACTGTGAGCTAAGCGTTATTATATAAACTACAGACAGTAAAATGCATGATTTGAAGACTTACAATCCTATTGAAAAGTCTGAATGTGTGCATAATAAAAAAAATAAATAACATTTGAGAAACAGTGGAAAGAACACTTGACATAGAGGAAGGAAAATTGGATTCAAGCCCAATTCAACAGCTTACTATAACATTCAAGAAAGAATTTAGCCTCACTTTCACTATTTTCAAAATTGAGGAAATAATACCTATCTGTATAGGTCACTCTGAGGCTAAATATAAAATGAAATCATTCATTCATTTAACAAGTATATGTTAAACAAGAGACTCTGTCTCATACATGATATTAGAGAATAGAGATGCAGTGTAGAAAAAGAAAATCCAGATTTCCACTTTCTTAGAGTTTATATCTCAGTGGGCAAGATGAGGGGGGAGGAAAAAGTGCATAAATAAATAGGTGATAAAATTCCAAAGAGTGAGACCACCAGTGCTAAGGCTCCAAGAAAAAGCTTGGCCTGTTTAAGGTACAGAGAGAAACCCCATGTGGCTGAAATACTGTGATCCAGATGAAAAATGTAACAAGAGAATCTGGAAAGGTGAGCAGGGGACAGTTAATATCAGCTTATGTTGCTTAAATTTTCTTTTTACCAGATAGTGTATTAAGCACCTTTTGTATATTAATACTCTTAATACAATAACCTTAAAATGTTGAAACTACTATTCTCATTTTACAAGTAAGGAAATGGTGTCTTGCTCTAGGCTACCTATATATCTGGTGGACCCAAGATTCTAATTTAAGCATTTTGATTCCAAACTTGATGTTAACTCGAGGAAGGAGGAGTTCAATTACAGAAAATTAAGGTGGAGAAGCCAAGGAGGAGGAGACAGAGGAGGAAGGGGAGGAAAAGGCGAAGGAGGAGAGGGAGGAGGAAGACGGAATGAAAACAGTTAAAAGATTACATTAAGAAAACCCTTTCTAGCATGTATCATACACTCCAATTCATGCAAAATTATATATAGACATGTATGCATGCAGAAACTGGAAAATATAAATATTTGCTTACCTTGAGATAACTGTTACATATTTTTAAAAAGCAACTCATAGACAAATATGTATAGAATGATTTTTAGTTAAAAAATATCATATATAGATTTGTACTTATTGTATATACATGAATAGATATAATCATGGAGATATGAACACATCAAATTTAATAACTGGATACATTTACAGAAGGAGTTGAAATACACCATACTAATAAAGAAATTAAAACTAGAAAAATGGAAGAGTGGAAGGGAGAATGTAAAACACAAGTGACCATTCTTTTCATCTGTCATTGGGTCTGTGTATAAAATATATGGTGGATCAAAAAATAAAAGCATAAGGATTTTGGCATGAGACTGTTTTCAAGGTTGTAGGTTAAACACTGTGCAAAGTAATTGTCACTTTAGATGGAATAATGTGGCATTCACTTTATTAGTTGTATTAATTGTTAACAAAGCACTATTAATTTGCAGATTGCTACAGGCAAATTAGGGAGTTATTTTTAATCCATTCTGAACACCATTTCTTTTGTAACTTCCCACTACTCTTAAGTCTTCTTCCTCCCTAAGCCTTTGGATAACCAATGTGCAGTTCTTCCATTATAACTCCCTTTGCTTTGATTTTTGCCTGTACCATACGGCAGTTTCTCTGGGTGCAGGAGGGCGAGAGGAGTCATCATTTTCTCTAAGATTCTGTCCTCTCCCAGGTGACAGTAAGTGACTTTTGGGTTAATTGCTAAGTGTTCCTTGCTAATCTGTTTATTGCTAATACATACATTTTTCGAAGTGAAATGATACTGTATTCAATTTTGCACTTTTAAGATAAACCATTTCTGATCTGCTTAGAAAAGAAAACCGGTGGTGAGAGTGGGAGCAGAATGGGTGAAGTTATGGATAAAATGATAATGAGTTGATCATCCTGAAGCTGGGTAATGGATCAATGGGAGCATATTACAGTATCTGCTGCTTTTGTATATGTTTGAGTTTTTTTTTTCTTATAAAAAATTAGAAAGAGAAAGAGGCAGATGTATTGAGACTGAGATAAAATCTTACAAATTTAAAGTTTTCATCATCATGGTGTTCAGGGCAGAGCTTACTAGAAATGTTGGAGAAAAGCTGAGCAGAATTATCAGAGTGTCTCTTGGTGTTTTGATAAAATACATGAAGAGAAAACCTCCAGAAATAATGACTTAATGAAATAAAGGATTATCTTTTAGCAGGTGAAAAAAGTCTGGAAGTGGGCAGCTGAGGGCTGTTGCAGTGGCCCCATGATACCACAATGTCCTAGTCTCCTTCCCTCTTTGTACTCTGCTATCCTTAATGTGTGTCCGTTGTCATCATGGTCATAAGATAGTTCCTATATCTCAAAGCACCACAATCACATTTCAGGCATTAAGAGGAAGAAGGAGATAACAAAAAGAAAATAGTAATGCCCGCATAAGGAAAACAAAACTCTCCCAGCAGATTTCCTCTCTGGGTTCATTGTCCAGAATTGTGTCATGTGGAAACTCTTAGTTGCAAGGGAATCTAAGAAATTTAATTTTAAGCTGGAAACACTGCCACTTCCCATCCCAAATCAAAGTAACACCAGTGAGGAAGATAAAGAGAATGTACATTGGATAGGCAGGTAACAATGCCTGCCAGAGTCTACCTCTTTGGCTATACAACATCCTTAGGCTAACTTCTTCCCAAACTTAGAGCATAATCCCTCCTTCTCACCTCTCTTGTGAGTGACAAGAGCCTGAAATCTAATCTAGTTTTTATAGCTCATGCAAAGTCCAGAATTTTACCTTTATCTGAAACAGAATCCAACTGTTAAGATTCCTGCAATAATTAAGTTAAGATAATAGGGAATGTTCACAGGTTACTGTTAAGAGTGAGCACATTCAGAGGAGTGTGTAGAAGAAAAATCTGATTTGTAAAGGATCAAGTAGCAGGCTACTGAAAAATCCAGATGAGAGACAGATAATGTGAGTGTGAACCGAAAGAGCAGAATGTTAAAGAAAATTTTTGGATAGAGACCTCGCTAGATCTAATAAATATTGAATGGATGGCAGGAGGTCAGGTGGTTAAAGAGAGAAATCAGAGGTGATGCCAAGGCTTAAATATGTGTGGAATAGTTAAAAGAAAGCTCCCCATCTCTATAACTTCTCTTATCTCTGTAGAAGGAACAGAGATTATAATGTGCATTCTTCTCAAGGTAATAATAATATACTCTCTTACTTCTGAATGCTACTCTTCAATTTACAAAGATATTAATGATAATAAATATTATTTATGCAGTGCTTATTATGGGCCAAGTTTCATGCAAACCACTGCAGCAATTATCTCATTTAATCATCCCAACAATCTAATAAGAAAAGACATACATATTCTCTTCTTACAGATGCAGAAGTTATCTTAGTAAAGATCACACAGCTGGGATTTAAACTCAGATTTGCATTGCTACAAAGGACATGTCCTTCTTTCTCTATTATACTGCTTCACATACATTATCATTCATATCCATATATATTTGCATTTTTTGTAGATGAGCTTTTAAACATAGAAGCATCTCTAAGTTTTAATATGGATGTGGAAAGTGTATTGGAAGAGAAATTCCTTTCTAGGGAGATTTGACTACTATTACCACTTCCCCCCATCCCCCAGCCCCCACTCATACTCTCTGTATTGAAAGGAATCCACTCTCTGGATTGAAAGGAATTTCAATACATGACGTTAAAATTCTGGAAAGTTTCAGACCTCAAATACAAAATATCGTCAGTACTGCCAGAGAAAGCAGAGAGCTGGGAAGAGGGTGACTGGTGGAGGTAAAAGCTATTGGACTATGAATCCATTGCTTAGGTCAAAGGTTGTGGATTAGCTTCAGGAACTAGGGCTTCAGGAACTGAAGCTTGGATTTAGTACAGCCAAGACATGCCCTCCTTTTATTTCTTAACCTTACGTGCCTCTGCTTTTCCTTGACAGTGACCTTCATTCTCTCTGGCAAACAAAGAGGAAATCAGGACTTCATAAGGAGAGACTTTATTCAAAATGATTTTGCAAGGAGAGGAAAGGAACTATTGCAACAGGGAGAATGCTTTGACCATAAGATCTTCGAGCCTCACAAGATAAAAAGAATTTTTACCTAAATCATGTTGGAAGTGGAATGAAAGGGTGGCAAGGTTGGATAGTAGATCAGAGAAAGTTTTACCCTGAGTCCTGCCTATTCACAGGAGGTGTTGTGTGCTGGAACAGGCTGAAGGTGGGTCAAAGTTCAGGGGTCTGGGGGAAGGAGAGAAATTTAATCAAAGTTTGGTTAACAAGCATTGTGCTTCAACTGATCAGTGGGGATAAAACAGTTCAGCTAATTATGTGTGAGAAAGAGAATATGAATTTGGAGGCCTTAGCATAGGGAAGCAAGGGAGGTGCCCAGGATTCTTATCTAAGTCGTGCAGAAGCGTGGTTCTTTGAAGTAAATCATTCCCTGGAACACACAGTGATGAATGTGTTTCTTAACCTTCACTATTTTCCAGGGTCACAGTACTTGGGTAAAGTTCGATGTTGTCTCCTATTCCAGACAAGTTTTCTCTTTGTAGCTGTTCTTCTCAGGCACACACCTTTAAAGTTAGCTTTAAAGAGCAAAAGAGATATATCATTCTTTTCTAATTTAGAAAATTCTAGTCTGGGATTCCAAGATGCCAAATGCCAATATCTGTGCTCAGTGATGATAAGGAGCTATGATGTAAAATGCTGCTCCACGTGGGTGGGTAGAGGTGGGAGGTGTCATAATTCATCCTTCATCCTTTCTAGGACTACACTTCCAGTGTAGTCCACCATGCTTTTTTTCTTTATGATCATTTTGTAAATTTTACTTTGAATCGTGTACAACTGGGAAATGATTTACTGAGACCTGAAGACTCATAGTATCTGCCTCAACAGCAAAGTATCTTTGACACTTGAATGCCTCCACACATCTCTCCATTGGGAGTGGTAGAAGTCTTTGTAACTCTCACTTCAGTGTGCATAGAGATGAATGTCTGTTCATGTTGACTTAGCTTGCCTCTTCCGTTATTCAAGGGGGCTCTGTGTGATACTGACATTTTAAGCTAGTCCATGAAATAATAGAGTTCAATCTGAAGTCTTATATTTCCTTTAAGACATACAACTTTGATGTTATTGTAGCTACCCTGTGCCTAATGGGAACAGAAACAGTTATTACTGAAGAACTGTAACACTAGATATGAGAGTAATAAATGATATATCATCAATCAGGGCATGTGTAATATAAGCATGGCTTATGTTAGTACTTTTATAACTAACCTTTTTCAAACATGTAAAATTAGATTCTCAATTGATTATAAGAGATTTCTCAATGAGATTTTTTTCATTCTCATTTTGCAGAGATATTAGTAGTGAGTGCATAGGGACACTTTAAAAATAGATCTCTAAAAGTGAAAGCAAAACCCAGAATTTTGGCTTTTCAGAAAACATCATAAACATTATGACTGGGTCACTTTGATTTTTACAGATGAACTTAATCAAATTCACTGAACTGGATATCGAGGTTTAATTATTTTCAAATGAGCATCTGGAGACTTGGGATCTTTAAGAAAGGACCTTTTTATTTTATTTTTAAAATTTTATTTTTTAGCAAAGTGGGTTCTAAAGTAGTAAAAGCCAGTCACTAACAAAAAATGTACTTGTTGAATCTCTGCATTGCTCTTGAGACTGAAAAATGAAAATAAAAATGTTATACCTAGTTCTAATTACAGGAAATTATCACCAACGCTTCCCATATTTTTCCCCAGCAGTATTAAAGGAATGTGATAACTTTCTTTACTTAACCTTTTAAGAACTTATTACTTCATAAGCATCTACTCTATAAACATAATGCAGGGGTGGGGGGGATTACTAGGTAGTAGTTTAGATTTTTTTTAAACTATGTAGGTTGTTGAAGAAAGAGCTCAAAACTTGAAAAAAAAGTTAAGTTTAAATCCTGAATTTACCAGTTGCTGTGTGAACTTGCACAAATTTCTTAGGGATTTTTTTTTTTTTGATCCAGCATGTGGGGATAATACTTATCCAATGCAGTTTGTTAAAAAATTTTTAAATATACAAAGAGCCTGGCATGGTAGTCTAATAGTTACTTGGTAACTATTAAAATTCCATCTTCAGTTTTGAATTTTTCCTACAAACTGCCCCCCCACCCTTTTTAATGACTTTTAAGTGATCTCTTAACTGCTACCCCTCTGGAATTTAATTTTATTTTAATTAATTAATTTTTAATTGGAGTAGAGTTGATTAACGATGCTGTGCCAGTCTCTGCTGTACAGCAAAGTGATTCAGTTATACACACATAGACATTTTTTTTTGAAATATTCTTTTTCATTATGGTTTATCCCAGGATATTAGATATAGTTCCCTGTGCTATACAGTAGGACCTTGTTGTTTATCCATTCTAAATGTAATAGTTTGCATCTACCAACCCCAAACTCCCAGTCCATCCCTCTCCCTCCCCTCTTCCCCCTCGGCAAACACAAGTCTTATCTCTATGTCTGTGTTCCACTTTGGAATTTTACTGTGGCTAACTGAATTTGCTATATGTACCTCCATAGAAGAGACTGATTGCTGAGAGCTGCCTTCTTTTACATGTACATGTATTTCCTAAAGCTCACACCTTGATGAAGACCAGACTGTTGTCACTAAGGAAATACATCCTGGCCAGGATGGGCTAAAAATAAACCCACCACCCAGTGCTGCTGAAGGTGAACCATCTGGAATATCATGCAGTTCTTGAGTTGTGGGGCTTCACTTCTTGTCTCTGAGAAAAGTGCCATCTTTGGAGCAGCTGGGTAAAATATTTTCTCCTGATTTTATGTGTTCACAAACTCACTTGTTTAGTAAAGCCAGAAAATGAGTAAATTGACAAAGAATTCTTTCTACGAAATCTTCAGTAAATGTGATCAGTCTTTCAACTTTTACTACTCTTTGAATTCTTTGGTGGAGATCTGTAAAAATATTCTACTTCAGGCATTCTGATTCAGCAGATCTCGGATGGGTTGGCTGATATCTACTTTTAAAATGCCACAGCTGATTTTGGTATTCATCAGAATTTAAAGGCTCTTATTATTACATCTTCAACATAAAATTGAAGAGGTATGCTGACTTTTTAAAGGAATTAGAAAGTAAAGATGCACAACTACAAAGATGCCCAAGTATTAAAATTTTAATATTAACAGTCAGATTAGTTCCTTGGGCTCTTGACCACTCAATGTTTCTCCATAATTAAGTGTAAATGGTATTAAATGTATCAGAATAGCTGAGATATAATCCTAATACTCTCCCATTTTCAATTTCCTTTTTAGGGTAAGATTTATAATTTATTTAATTCTTATCACATGTCAGTTATCAAACTAAACATTTTACACAGATTACCTGGGATGCTAATTTTCCTCATCTGATACCTAAGGAAAGTGAAGCTGGTAGGGTTAGTTGAGGATTGTTGACAGAATGTCCAAATTCATATTCATTAACAAGGTGCAGAAGAAAGATATCATGTTTGATAACCATATTTCAGTTTTCTACCTTTGTTAAAAATAGTCCAAGTAACCAGGTAATTAACTTGATTTAATATTAGTTCAAAATTATATTCTATTAATATAAAAATGGTTGCCAGAAATACAATTTTTTCTAGTTGAACATATACTTTTACACTTTTTATAATTCTATGTGGGAATAATGTTAGCCTAATCTATTAGTAAAAGTATAAAAAGTGTAGGAATTTCATATTAACTAATCCTTTAGAGATAAAAATACAGATTTTTTTAAAAAATAAAATAAAATGTACAATAATATGCTGTACTCTTAAAATCAGGGAAGATAGCTGTGTTAAAACCTAAATTATCAAAATAGTCTGATTTGTCCAAGGATTTGCTTTATGTGACCTTTGTTTATTTTAAAATATGCTTATCATCTGGAATTTTCAGTAAGAAAAGTTTTTGTGTGTATATACATTTTTGTTGTTTTCCCAAAAAGACTAGCAGGTTAAAGTTTCAGAAGTTCAGTTTCTTTATTTTCTGGATTCAGTCTGCAAAACCATATTATATATTTATACACCCAGCACCTTCTAGCAACATTTGACCATGATTTTAAGAGGGGATGGAGACTTTGATTAATATGTGGATTCTTTTACAAACTTGACTAGTCAATTACCTTTAAAAATAATATGTATAATTTCTTTTGTAATTAATTTGACTGAAAGGTGCCACTTCATGTGTGTTTAAATAAGCCTTATAAGGCTAATAAAGTAAAAGTTGTTGTGATTTTTTAAGACCTTTGAAATGTTCTGACTTGTAATATAAACTAATTTAACATATGGCTTAGCTTCATGGAACAGAAAATCCCAAAATAATAACTTAAGTAAGAATGGCAGTTTGCTTCCTATAAAGGAGGACTGGATTTAGTAAGCAAGCAGCTCATCCTGCAGCTCTCTGAGGTTCTCACTAACTCAGGCTCCTCCCAGTTTACCGTTCCTCTAACGTCTGACCCTTATTCTCCTGGTCTTCAATGGCTGCTTGAACTAGACTCACCACACTGAATTCCAGGAAAGAGAACCGAGAGAAGAAGAAAAACAGCAAACCCTCTGTGTCTCCAAAGACACTTTCTGCAAGTTTTACACAGCACAACGCTTACATCTAAGTAGTTAAAACTTGACCCCAAGGTCACAAATAATTGGAACAGGGAATGGAGGGTTATATGGTCTTTTAGACTTATAAAATCAGTTTTTACTGCTAAGAAAAAGGGAGAAATGGACATTTGGTAGCAACTAGTGGCCTCTATCACGTGTAATTACCTATGTTAAATCTAAGTTTTACATGAATGTCAGCCAATTACTTAATTATACATTTTAAATTTGAATTACAACGTAGAAATGTTACTCTAAAAGGCCAAATTTTCTTACATATTTTAAGAACATAAAATAGAAAATATTTATAGATTCCATACGTTACTACTCTAATACGTTTCTCTTCAATATCTACATGCATGGTTCTAAATCTTTCCAGGGTAAAGAACACATACTCATTAAGGGAAACTTTTGTATCATGTGTTTTCAATCACCTCCCAAGGCCATGTTTGCTGTTGCCTTCTTGCTTGATGGAGCTCTAATGAGGGGCAAAGACCTGACCAGATTGCTGACCAGATTCTTGTCTGTGACATGGATGGGACTCACTGAGCCCCGTTTTATTGTTCCAATGTTACTGTGGCCTCACATGCTGTATTGCTTAGATTCAGATTACTAACTACCTGATTGGTCTGACCACTCATGGAAGTTGAAAGTCAGTTAACTCCACCCATGGTGCTAATCAATGACTAAACTTTACAATTCGTATGACTGGTAAGATATTTAATGCCTTCTCATATAACCAATAACGATCTATTTCTCTCATGGCTTTGTCTTTGTCCCAACCTTTAACGTCATTGAACTACAAGAGAGTTTTAAGAGTTATTTCATGCTCCTGGTTGCCAGGGCATACCTCAAGAATGTTTTGGCCAAATTTATGGAGAAACAGTCTTGTTTCAGAACTGAATGTGAATTGCACACACGCATATGGATGTTCCCTGCTGAGAAGTGGACTTTTGAAAAATAAATGGCTGAAAAACTCATGGTCTATGAAAAGGTAAAAAAGCAACTCCATCTGTTCTATTTACTTCAGTCTGTGATTCTCCAGGTTGTTTCTTCTCATGAATATATCACAGGTGAAGCCTAGCAAGTGGTTGACATATAACATCATGAGAAATAGAACCAAGTGACTTGTCATTTTTATTTTTCAGGGGACAGAGACAAAGTTTCTCTCTCCTAGAAAGAGACGAGTATAAAATGTAGCAAGCAGTATGAAATTTTACTTTATTTTCTCCCTAAACATTAGATATAATTGACTCCATCACTTCTTTCTCAATATTCCACTTTGGCCTTACTTCAATATGCTGCTTATAAAATGAAAAGAGGTCCAGTTGCTTGGCTGAGGAACTAGACTCCCACATAAAATATTTTGTAAACCCTTTCTAGGAACGCATTTTCAGTTAATGGGGTCCTTTGATTTCCTAGGATAACAAAGAAAATGAAAGATTCTGGCATACAGAAATGTAGAAGAATTTTATTAGTCAAAAATTCTGACTGTCATGAGCATTACTGGCAGGACTTACTTCTATTCCATTCTAAAAATGGATATTCTGAGCAAAATTTATGAGATTAAAAGGTCTCCTATTGTGGAATCTCACAATCCCATCCCTGATTCAGCTTCACCTGATAATTATTACAATTAAGGGTCTCTTCAGAGGAGGAGTCTTGCTTTCCCTGTGGTCTTGACTTTTATATCTAAGATGTTTGGCCTGAGAATCACTATTTACACACATTCATCTTTGCTATCATCAAATACTCTTTGAGTGGCCACATACAACTACAGTGTTTTATGGGATATTGATAAAAGCTTTACTGATGTGTTCATCATGGATGAAGTTAGCACCATCAATAATCACTTCTTGGAACTTAGAGATTGTTGAAGTATAGAGGTATATATATTTTTTTCTCTTGGTTTTTATTTTTGTTTTTCTAATTTCCTACATTGTTATGTAATTTCTGGTTATGAATCTATTCTACTTTTACTGATTTTAAATTTAACCCAAGATTAAAAGAAACCCTCTCTTCCTCCTGAGGAGCTGGAATTGATTTTATCTCACACATCTCAATTTATTAATGTGACTTTTATCTAATTTATGGCTACTGTTCCCTCTTCTGCTCAGTGCCTTCCTGACTGCTACTACTTGTGAATTCCCCATTCGAGATCTTCCAGATTTCCTTTGAAAATTCTTCCAATTCATGTGAACAATATAAAAAAAAAAAAAGTATTTGTAGAGGTTGCAGCTGGAGTCTCTACCCAGGCAAGTGAAAGCACTCTAACTGGGGAATTCCATTAGGAATGCATTAAAGGTTGAAAAGCACTATTAGGTGTTTGAGTGAGTCTCGAGAGAGTGAGAAGGAAAAGCAATCTCCTTGCTTCCTTCTCAAAAAAGGACACTTCAGTGCCTCTCTACACAGATACTGTCAAACAGCCAATTTGCAGAACTGTCACATATTATGCTCTGTTCACATGCTAGAGGTGTTCTTTCTTTCTTTTTTTTCCTCTCTCTCAAAAAAAGAAAAGAAAAGAAAAAAAAATCATTACTGCCTTTCTGTTCAATTCAAAGAGCTAGCATCACTTGTTGGATTACATTACAACAGCAAAATTGCAATTTTTGATCGTCTAAGCTATTTTTCCTCTTTAAAGGAGAGAGGAAACATTTCTGAAGATTGTGGATAACATAAAAAGAGAAAAAAACAGGTTTTGGACATTAAGGAGACTCATCTAAAATCTAAAACGGTATGTCAGAAAGAGCACAGTTTTACAAATGAGTCAGATTCAAGTTTGTATACCAGCTATGCTACTTACTAGCTACATAATCGAACAATTGAATGCCAATTTCCTTCTCTGTCAAAACAGATTCATAATATTTATTTGATAGTGTGGATGTTAGGATTAAACTGAAAATGTTTTTTGAATACCTGGCATAAAACAAAAACTAAAATAATAAATAATTTATTCCCTTCCCCACATTTTTGGAATTAGAAAGGTACTTTTCAAGAGAAAAAGTGGGGAAAAAAATAGAAAAACTGGAGAGAACGAAAATATAGCATCCAGTTGGGTTTTTTTTCTTTTTGTTCTATTTGTTTGCATCATCTTTCCTGCAGTCCTGTCATCTTCTCCTGGTAGACATCACAGTTTGCTTGTGGAGCTGTTCCTCCTTCCCACCAGTGTGACCCTAGTGGGACTCCCAGTTGCAATGCCATCTTGGAATTTAGTTAAGAAATAAAGTCATAAAGAATGGAAGGAATTATGAGCTGACAAAACCCAGTGGAAGCACCTAAAAAGTAAAATCCATAAATTCCTGCAAATGGGAAGATTTAACTGAAATTTAAAATTCAGTCCTCTCCCTTCAGAAAAAGTGTTGCTCAAAATCCCACATCAATGTAATTTGTTCTTTGTCCATCAAACATGATCTCTAGGCATTTGACTCTGTCTACATTTCAGTTCAAGATTCACTTGACCCCAAACAGATCCTATGAATAACATTTTCTAAGACTGCTCTTTCTCATAACTCTGCGTTCCTATTGACTATTTTTTAGAGTCAAGAATCATGTAATATAATTCTTCTATTACTTTCTTTTCATTAAGAGTTTGTTTCATAGGTGGGAATCTAAAATATGTTGCTGGAAGAAATAGGATCATTTCTTATTTTTAGATTCTCTTTTTGGTATTTGATTGCTGATGCTTTTATTAATTCACCTGCATTTCCATCTTGAATGTCTGTCATGCATGTTTCTGAGAGCTAGTAAATATATAGCAGCTTATAATTGTTTTGATACTGGCACCTACCTAGCAATTCATATTTTACTCTTTTGTGCAGTACCCCTATCAGCCAATCTCCAAGCTTTATTCTCTCGTCCATTTCCTACATTTCTGATTCTGGGTCACAAATGTTTGGAGAATCAGGTGGGTCCATGTGAAGTTCTATCACAAACATATGCTGTTCCAATAAACCCAGACCTTCTGCTTCCAGATAATCATTGTGTTCATTTATTCTAAATGCTTTGATGAACTCCATTTTGTTTCTGCTTTATCCAGAAACGTGGGGCCATGTCCTAAAGCCTGTGCTTGAAAGACATAGCAGAAAATAATATAATTTTGAAGCAGCGGCATAGTTTGGGTCTCTTACATACTAGCTAGGTAATCTAGAGCAAGTTATTTAACCTTCCTGAGCTTTTGTTTTCTCATCTGTGAATCATGAGTAACCATACAACTTTCTTGTTATAACCTCATAATGATGCCAAAAACTCGGCCTCTATGCACTAGTGCCTCCTAATTGAATCTCAGAGACAGTTTTGCTTCAGTTGTTGATTGAGATTATTTTTATTATCTACTTGTACTTTATTATGAGAAAATAATTGTTATAAATTTACTCAGTTTTTTTTTGTTTTATAAACAAAGAAACATTTGAGATAAAAGGTAGAGTACACTGTGTACATTTCTACCAAACTGAAATTTGCTTTGTGCTCCAGAATATATATAGAATCTTAACACTGGTTATTAAAATTTTGTGATGTTGAATTTTTTTCCAGGTGAGTGGTTTGTGTTCTTATTATAATTTTTGAGTCATAGTGAATATTAAATGGCATGCATTGCTACAAGGACACCAGTGGGGTGCATCTGAATAAATACACTCTCTGCTTCTCTACTTATAATAAGCTTAGGGAAATATCCTTTTTTTATTGGAAATTATGCTAATTTTCAGGGCAGTCTTGTAATTTAACTGGGGCATCAATCTTTATCTCTTGAACCTCATTTACATGTCTGGAATATAACATCTGTTCTTATGATGTATTCAACATTGCACTTGCCTCCCTTTTTCAACATTATTTTGTTACTGAAGAGAGAATTTCAACTTTGAGTGAGACTCTTCTGGTAATGATTTCCAAATAACTCAAAAAAGCATAATGTTAGATTTCCAACCAAAAATTCCAAAATTTTTAAATAGCATTTTTTCTTTAACAAGTATTAGAAGTTCAATTTGATTGCCACATTTTTTTTTTTTTAACTCAAATGTGCATGCATCGTGTTGCCAAAAATAGGTTTATTCCCAATGAGGTATACTCTGGAAAATAGCTATTTTGCTGTTTGTTTCTGTAG
This sequence comes from Balaenoptera physalus, assembly GCF_965194825.1. NCBI lineage: Eukaryota > Metazoa > Chordata > Mammalia > Artiodactyla > Balaenopteridae > Balaenoptera > Balaenoptera physalus. The sequence goes on along the minus strand of NC_138893.1, from coordinate 65,171,111 downwards.
TGCAGTGGTGATCTTTCTGATACCATATGAGATTTGGAGTCTGGTCCTAAATAGGATGTTTCATTTTTTTTTCCATATTAACATTTGCCTCTGCATTAAATTCCAATTGATGGAACTTTTTATATGTGTAATACAGACTAACTCGTTTTAGGCATTCAAATCTTAACAACTCTTTGGAAGTGCTATTACTAAGTTACCAAAGCTTGTATAAAAATTAACAACTATCGAATGATAAAAACGCAAGAGAAATAAGATAATTTACTTTTTATAATGTGTTAAATTCATATTTTAAAATGCATTCATTGTAGAAAAATAAAATCCCATGCAGTTGCATCATCCAGAAATTTCCAGTGTTAATATATGGACAATCTTTCAGTATGTTGGCAGCTATTAGAGTGAGCTCTAGATTAGTGAACACTCATTAAAATGTATTATTTTAGCTATTATTGCTAGCTGCAATTTTTGGTACAAAAATGTACAATATCATAATAGTATTGTAAATGTTTACAATTAGTTGTATTTATTTCATTTTCTTAATGTATTTTAAATAATTTTGTTAATCAAAATTTTATGGTATACGTATATATGAGCAGCATTTCTTTATATAAAAACCATTGTTCGCTTAGGCAGATCACTATTATTGATTGTTAATTTTCATTCAATTTGAAATGAAACAATTCCTTGTAAAGCCAGACAAATATAGAGTTCAATGAATATATATTTAGGTAAAAATATACAATATAAGAAATTTTGTGCAACAAAAGGTTTCTTCAAAAAATATTTAGGCCAATGTTAACTTGGTTCAAACATGAGCTACATGATTACTTTATTCTGTTTATATAGAAGGAAATCAAGTATTGAATGAGTGGATCTTCAGGAAACTGTAAAATTCCTTTAAATTTAGAGATTCTGTGATACTAAAGTCTAAGCTGAATATCAAATTATAGATTCATACATTATTAGAGTTGAAAAGAACATAAACATTTATGTAAGGAATGTTGGTCTCCAGATATAGACAATATATAGGGCTCTTATACCTCTATCTAATTTTTGCACTGTCAGGAGGAAAAGTTTAAAATCACTGTCTAGTATTTTCTAAATATTTACTAGAAACACATCTCCTCATGCTTAACAAATACTTTTGATGTTTCTCTGAATAAAGAATGTTCATCTTCAGAATAGTCATGGTTTTAATTTTACTTTTTACTCTATTAAGTGGTTGAACAATTACTTGTCCCAGAAAGCTTTAGGAAAGACCCCTGTACCTAATAATTTGAAGTTCCAGTCCTTATCTTTGAATTCCTCTATTTAGGTTTGATAATGGGGATGGGACACAACCAAAAATAACCACTCTCAATGCATTCATGTAAGTTTTGACTCTGTAAAGGTTTGGCAAGTGTAACACATTTTGTCTTGGGATAAGATCTCTTCTCTTTGTATATTTCAAAGAGAATCTGTTTGGATTTTGAGTAGTAAATAACCCCTTCATTTAGGCTCAGGATCTTTGATTTAAGGAAGATGATGTTACAGCCCAGCTGAGCTCCCAACAGAATGTAGTTAAATGAATGACCTAGTCAACACCATATTGAAGAGAAGAACCACCCACCAGAGCTCAGCCTACACACATAATCTTAAGAAAAAAAAATTGTTGTTTTAAGCCAGAAAAAATAAAAAAGGCATCCAGTTCCCTGATCGCTATTTTATCAAGTAGCTAGCAAAACAACTGTGCTTTGCAACAGTATGTGGACTTATTCATTTTGCTCTTAGAGCTGAATTTAATAGTGACTTTTGTTCTGACTACTAATGAAAGTTTCACAGTTATACCTTGAGCCCAAGAATTTCACACCCACTGTCTTAGTTCGGGCTGCTATAACATAAATGCCATAGATTGGGTCGCTTACATAACAACCATTTATTTCTCATAGTTTGGAGGATGGAAAGTCCAAGACCAAAGCACTAGCAAAGCTGGTGTCCTGTCAGGATCTACTTCCTGGCTTGTAGACAGCCGCCTTCTCTTACGTGGCCAAGAGAAAGACCATCTCTTTTGTGTCTCTTCTTATAAGGGTGTAATTTCATTTCCTTATAATAGGCATATAATGAGGGTGCCACCTCATGATTTGATGACCTCTCAAAGACCCCGTTTCCAAATACCATTATACTGGGGATTAAGGGGTTTCAACATATAAATTTTGGAGGAATGCAAACAGTCAGTCCATAACACCTACCTAAACCAATTCACTAAAACAGAGACTCAAAATATTTTTGGAGACTGGTACTGATTCTGCAAGTTGCAGTGGCTGATATAGTAAATTGTGGTTAGGAGGTATACTGTGATATCATTTATACCCACAGTTGTAAGAAAATGCTTATTACTATGTATTTAAATAATTTAAGAGATTTTTATGTTGTTGTTGCTGTTTTTCAAATTCTTCTTTCTGATCAGGAGAGTTGAGGTCTTTTTCTTGCTGTTGTTCGTGAAGGGAAGTTGGAAACTTTAGTGAGGGAATTGCAAAGTTGCGTGCCAAAGGGTGTGAGTAGCAGGAGAGTAAGTGAACAGAGCCAGTAATTTTACCAAAAATACATGGTTTAGACATATTTTACTTTTTACTTCTTGTTTTCTTTTGTAGGGAGAGGGGAATCTTTTAGTTTTTCATGTGGAAAATGATTTATTATTATAGAGAGAAATCCTTCTGGATTACGAACCAAAACAAACTCAGGCATTTAGTGAGTTACATAATTCTATATTAATCACACACCAATTTGGTGATTAATAAAGTATATCATTAGTGACATTACATTGAATTATTTATTCAGTAAATTATATAAGGAATAAAATAAGGAAGTTAATCTATGAATAGCTTTAGGTTAGAATTTAACTAGGTCCATTCAAACTAGTAAATTCACTAAATTTTAATGGATTGTTAAAAATCTCACAGTCAAAAAAACATTTTACAGGCCCATATTGATATAAAAGAAATTTTTCTTTGATTAAAATTTTAATAAGAAATCCAATTAGTATACAATGTCTTTCCAAATTTATTACCAAATCAAGATTAAAATGTTGCTGTTTCTCCATTTATGTTGCTAGCACAATTTTCCTTTTTTATCCATCTCTCTCTTTTTACCCCTAGTCTTTCTTCAGGTAGAGCATATTGTGCTAATTTTGTGAGAGTGGATTTCAGTGTGACATACATGATAACTCTGAATTTATATTGCATCTGTTATTTCTATTTTGCCTCTAGACTTGACTGTGATACCAAGCAACACAATATGTTACCATTTAATTTTATAATATGCCATTTGCACAGCCTTTTCTCTCTCTCTTTTTTATTTTTTTGCAATAGTTATATTAATGGAACTGCTAGAATAAGTCTGAAGACAGGCACAAAAGGAAAATGACACACCGATGAGGATTTAATTCTTCAATTATTTAAAAATTGCTTGTTAGGTTTGCTCTTAAATGGAAAAGATGAAATGATGTAAAGAGAATGTGGAGTGAAACATCACTTATACTAATTACTTAATGTACTCTCCTGAAATGTGGCTAATGCTCATTTTTATGTTAAATATGGGTTTTATGTTACTTTCTTTTGAAGATGAAATTCTTTTTCTTGTGAAGATTTGGCTTAAAGGAATGAGCTAGATCTCTACATTTCAAACTTGGCAATACATACTTTTAATATTTTTCCTTTCTGGAAAAAATAAATGTAAATAACAAACTAGGTTTTGGTGTTACTAGCTTTCATTACAACTTTTGGGCATTTAACTTTCGGAGCTTACTTGCTTGCTAGCTTCCATGTTTTTCTTCATAGGACATGATTTACTTTCTCTCTGCAGATCTATTACTTTAAAATCTTTTATTTTATTCTTTCAAATTTTTTCAAATCTACATGCCTGCCAATCAGAATTTCTTATCAAAATGAGACAATCAGTAGCATTGCTATAAGCAAAGAAGCTGGATGTTTTTGTTGATCTGTGTAACTTTGGGTGAGCAGTGGGGAGTGGTTGGTAAATAAATGGTCAATATCTTTAGGATTTTGTAAAATGCTGGAAATATGTTTAAGGTGACTAGATATTGGGACCTTTTGAACCTGCCCACCTCTAATGTCCCTTACAGAAATAAAAATACAGAAATCTATGAACCTGCCCACCTCTAATGTCCTGCCCACCTCTAATGTCCCTTACAGAAATAAAAATACAGAAATCTATGATAATGAACTTCAGTATCCAAAATTAGCCTCAGGCTTTAAGGAAGATATGACTGTATAAAAGTAGTGATCTTTGTCAAGTGAACATTTCATTTTTTTCCTGTATTTTACTTGTTCATTCATTCAATACAAGTACTTTATAAGCATCTAGTATGCAACTGGCTCTAGGCTACACTCTATGAGCAAAACATTCAGTCACTGTTCTTAAAGATCTGTGTTTAATGATAAACACATGTGTTAAGATGCAATTAAGCACATTCGATGAGTGCTATTACAGGAATAGTAATACTAAAAATAAAAGGAACACCTAATAGAAGCAATGGACCCAGACTTGGAAGGCTTCCTGAGAGAAGTGATTTCTCACCTGAGAATTGCAGGTCATGTAGGAGTTTGCCAAAGAGGAGGTGTGTGAGGAAGGGGAAAAGGGAGAAAGTTTTCAGAAAAATGGAACAGAAAGTGCTTTGAGAAAAATGCAGACTGTAATGTAGTATTTAAGTGCATAAACTGTGAAGATAAGAATAGAGTAATAAGTTAGAATTGAACCATGAAGGGCCCCACCTTATCGTGAAAGTAACCAGGCAAAGGGTTTAGCAGGGGTTAGCATGACCCTATTTGTGGATTTGAAGGCTCAGAGAGCACTAAGGAGAACAGATTAAATGGGTTAGGCTAGAGGCAAGGGAAAATGTCAGAGTCTATTACAGAAACTAGGGCAAGAGAAATAGTGTCTGAAATAAATTAATGACAGTGCGAGGGTAGAAAGAAGTATGCAAAGTTAACATATATTAATATGTCGGATTTGATGATAGACTGAAGATGGGAGAGAAGAGTGATTGACGGAACCAAGATCACAGGTTCAGCACCACCGTGCGCCTGTAGGCTTGTTCATTCATAGATGGCCACAGACCAGTTGATAAATAGAGATGACCTTGAAAAGAACCTGAATTGTCGAAAAACATTGGAGTCTACCACAAGAAGGAAGAAAAATTTCCCTCTTGATCCCTTAGACCATCCATTGGTTTCAGAATACAAAGACAAAAGAACTAGGGACACAGTCCAATACGGTGTATTGTGTATGTACTGTGGAGTCAGACTGCCTACTTATGAAATCATTCTGCTACTCATCTTGGATCAATTCCTTAAGCAGTTCATTGTCTAAGTAGGGACAATAGCTTCCTCATAGTATTATGTAAAGAACATATAATACATTATGATTGAAAGTGTTAAAGCATTTAGCACAGACCTTGGAAGTGCCCTAAAAATTTTATCACTTTGTGTATATCACTGCATTAAGACGTGGCCTTGAGGGAACTTGTTGACAGTGTACACACAGATGGATCAATGAAAGTTCATTACCACTTTTGAAATAATTCCCATGATAGTCACTGAGAATAATAATCATCTCTACTTCATCTATGCACACAAATTTCACAGACACCAGTTGTTTATTAGTAGTCTCTTCTTCTCTGAAGCAATGCAGAAACGGTAATTAATTACCGTGGTTTTTGTTTTTGCTAATTGATTTACATTTGCTTATCTACGTATGTAAAAATAAAATACATTTCAGGAAAAAATACTGTGTAATTGCTATGATGTTTTAATATCTCTATAGGTCCAGCAAAATGGAATGCAAGTGAATTAAGATTTATTGAGTATCTACTATGTGCCAAACAGCTCACTAGGTGCTTTACATGTATTCTCTGTTATGTATGTAAGGATCTTGCAGGTAGGAATTCTTCTCAGAATTGTAAAGATAAAGATATTAGGGTTTAATGATATTAAATTGTCTAAATATATACAATAAAATAATGATGGATTTAGAAAGTAAATTTAGATAGCTGGTCACATCTTTAGATGAAGTTTAGGTTCCAATTAAAAGAAATGGTGCATATTGCAATAATTTACTTTTTGCAACTTCCATACAGTACAATAATCATTGGCATTAATGGTTATTGAAATATTAAATAAATAGAATCAATGGTTCCAAGCTAACTTAATTGCTGAAATACAGCTTAAATCTACATGATGAAACTAAATAACATTTACACCAAATATTTGAAAAACAAAATATGGTAAAACATTGTGTTCCTTGCTGTAAGTATTCCAATCCAAAATGTAAATACTATATATTTAAAACATTCTAAAAGTTATTTAAAGTTGTGAAAACATACTAGTCTAAGATTAATTTTATACTGTCCTCCATGTAAAGAGGTTGGGCTTACCTGAAAAAAGAAATTAAATTCATTTTTACACTTTAAAATAATTTACTTCACTGATGAAGAACTGGGGACACTATAAAAATCAGTATTAACTGTTCTGTAATCTATTTTATAAAGTTTGTCAGAATTTCAGTTATGTCATTTGTAGCTTGAGAGGTGTTTATGTTTCGTTTTGTGTTTTTGTTAATAAATGATTTATTTCCAGAAGAAATACCTGTGGATAATATTTGGTTCATTATATCATTCAGTCTGGGAATGTTCTTCCTTCTTGCCTGCCTTTAAATCTTTGTCTGTTCATCAGCAGCCTATCCTGAGAACGTGTTATGTGCTCAACCCTGCCCTTGAAAGGAGAATATCTTAAAGGGTTGGTTTGATTTAACAAGCTTGGTGATCATGTGAAAAATTATATAGAGTCATCTTTCATATAGATGACTCAGTGACCCAGGAGAAGCTTGCTCTAGTGGCTTTAGTACAGGATTTGATACCAGAAACACCAGTCCTTGTTCTGATCCTGAAATTACTACCTGGGCACCCTTGGGCAAATCACTTAATCTTTTTGATCCAGTTTTTCCTCATCTGTGAAACAGATTGATTTGAGACTATTTTTTTCCTTGACTTCTAAGAATCTCAGTTTTGGTACATCATTAATGCCACCACCATCTAGTTCCTCGAGCCAGAAAGATGAAAGTCATTTCTGACACCTCTCATTCTCTCATCTCCCACTTTAAATACATTAGGACATTTTGTCTATTATACCTACTATGTCTTGCTCAATACTTTCTTTCTCTTCTGCCACAACCAGGATTCAAGCATCATGTTTTGACGAACAGCACAGCTGGGCATATCCAAGTGTTTAGTAAAAAATTATTAAACAAATGAATTCATGAATCTAATCACGAAACCACAATTCCCAAACAGTTCAGTGTGGAATCATTAGTGTCTTATTAGGCTGCCTCATACCCCATTTTATTCCTCTATTTTAGTTCAATCGGTGTCTCCCTCAATATTGAGATTAGACTGTATTATTCTACCTTTGTTATTTCCCAAGCCATCTGTGGAAAAGGAACAACTCTTCAATGTTTTTATTTTGAAAGATTTCAATGCAGGCTTATAATATACACATAAAATAAAGAGGTAAATGGAGATAGCTAAACCAAGTGGCCAAGGAAATGTCATAAAATACCCCAAAATATTAATAGTAAGATTTGCCATGAATAAAAAATATTTCAGATTTTAGTCAAGGATAATACTAATACTTTAGTCAAGTCTGGGTGAAGAGACCACTGAAATAGGGACTTAATCTTAAATTAGCTTCTAAACTTTTTGTGTGTCATTATAGCGCTTAAGTTTCTTCATCAACAGATTAGAAACAGTTTTGCATGAAATCGCTCTAATACTGGAATTCTATAACCACTTACAAAAGGATTATTCTCTCATAGAAATAATGTTCATTATATTTCTTTCCCTTATTTCAATCCTGTCCCTCACTCCTTGTTTCCAGGAATAATCCTCATGAAATATTGACTACATGTCAGTCTCAGTTCTAAGATCTTTACATATATTAAGTCATTTATTCCTCACAATAACCTAAAGAAGTATGTGTTACTGTAAGTATGTCATTGAGTAAACTAAGGCACTGAAAGGTTAATTAATTTTTCCAGGGTCAGCACAGCTAGTACTGGCCCTGGGACTCAAAGGCAGAAATCTTGGCTTGAGAATGTGTCATCCTAACCACTAGGCAACACTCCCTGTTGAGTTCAGGAACTGAGGTATGACTTGAAGGGAGTCAGAGGGAGGCATGTATGGTGGATGCCTGACATCAAGGGTAAGTCCTGCATGTAAATAAATAAAAATTAAAAACATGAGATAATCTACGATAAAATATGTTTATATAAAGCACTAGATAGTGAGAGAAGATTCACTCTGCAAGCATCAGAGAGAATGTTGTCAAAGAGATGACATTTGAACCAATTATCAAATGCTAAGTACAAGATAGAGAAACCCTGACAGATGGAGTAAAAGTCATGAGAAGTCAAGGAGCCATGAAGGGATATGAAATGTTAGGTTTTTATTTGTATGCTTGTTTAAATTTATTTTATTGAAGTATAGTTGATTTACAATGTTGTGTTAGTTTCTGGTGTACAGCAAGGTGATTCAGTTATACATACCTACAATAGTTTCCACTGAAATGTTAGGTTTTGAGGTTGAGTGAATAGTATGGGAGGAAGAAAGTTTGTATTAAGGTAGAGTGTGAAAGGCTTTATATATCAGGCCAGATGTTTAATCTTAATGCCAGAGACATTTAATAGTCTGGAATTATTGAAGTTTTCTAACCACTACACTCATACATTTGGGATTTTTCAAGACAATAACTTTTATGGCAGTGTGGAAGAAAGTAATTGTCCACGGACTAAGGGCTGCTGTTGGACCTACCTTAATTCCAACACTGGCTGGTAAGAAACAGATGGAGAAAGTCTACAGAGTAAACAATAAAATGTGGTTGTCCAAAAGTAAAGGAGAACAGAATTTACAATTCTAATAAGAGACAAGCATATGGGAAGATACATCCTTTAAATAACAGAAGTACATAAAACACACATACTATTGTCAAACTAAAGTCTTATTTGGCAGTACCTGTTACAAGCATGCCTTCATCAAAACAGAATGTGAGTTTCAGTTTTATTCTGTGCCCGTTGATATGTGGTAACAATATCCCATATACACCCAGACTACTCATATGCGTTATGCTCGTGCATAAAACTGTGGTGAATGCATAGTAGATTTTTATATATAGGTTTTATAGACTTTGTAGAGTGTTTGAGAACTTTTATATTATGTTTTTCCCTGTAGCACACACTTTTGTGTTCATAATTATCATTTTGATACTATTTCATTTTGTATGCTTACAACTATAATTTATCATTAAACTTTAAATAGTTTTTAAATGTTTATCAGTTTTAGTTGTGGTTGTATAATTTTTTTTGCTTAGAAGTTTTCCGTCGAAACACATTGCAAATTAGCTTTTAGTTACCAGAAGAAAAAAATAAAATTTTAGATAAACCAGTTTTCTCTAAACATGAGCCGAGAGCAACAGTAGGTAGTCCACGCACTGTGGAATAATCTGATAGTATTCCAAATGTAAGATAGGAGATACTGAAATGGTGCAATATAGCAATGGGGTATGAAGGCTGAGGAGAGCTTAATGGTTCAACACACGTTCATCTCCTTTTGAAAAGAAAAGAAGACAGAAAAGTTAGCTGAAGAGTAAAATATCTAGAGGTAACCGAAAGGAGAGGACATCATAAGTCCTTGACTGCCACCCATTACATCACATTAAGGTTTTCAATCTTCCTAATATTACTCATTGTTTAGTTGTTACTGTTTGTCAGTAACATAGTGCATACATTTGTGAGGAAGGCTGACTTTGATAGGTCATTTTCTTGTCACTTTGACAGTTGGAGTTGAAATCAGTCATCTGCAAGAGATCGCTTTGTACCATGCACAATATTGTGGTCTGAATTAGCTGCTGAATTCATGATTTATTTAAGTCTTTGCAAGGGTGATTTACACTTCGTTATTTTTACCTTGACTTGAATTGCATTCCTAAGAAATAGAAGCTGAGAAAGATAGGGATAAAAATTGTCAAAGTATACTAAAATATTTTAAAACTACTGAAATGCAGCCAAGATATTCTTGCAAGGTATTGCTTGAAAGAGTCAGATGACCAAAGAAAGTAAATGTGTTATAATAGTTCTCTTTGCACCTAGAATTGTGTTTGCTTGGTTTTCTTTTCAGAAAGCAAGAGGATTTCATTTCAACATAAATATATACTCTTTTTACCTGGCAATGATAGGCTAATAGTAAAGCACCATATTGAAACACGTATGTACGTCTACACATGTACACTTTTAAAAATACCTCAAAGGAATAACCTATACAAATATTCCTTAAATCTTGGTTGAATTAAATTCTGAATATATTAAATGTGAGGCATCACCTTTATTAAATATTTTAAAATGTTACAATGTGCTATTTTCTCTTTCGCAATTCATGCTTTAGAATTTGAGAATTCTAAATTCTAAATAGTATTTTACATTTTTCATATGCAGACAGAAATACCTTTTAAAAATAAAAACCTAGATTTCAATAATGTTGAATATGGAGGTAAACAGTAATACATTAAAGTGTGACAATAAAATCTTACATTTTATATTGTAGGGATGAATAAGTTCAAACAAGAAATGTCCCATAATAATGTTTGAATTACTTAGTACGCTATTTTGAGAAGGTTTTTATGTAATTGTCCACAGAAACTATAACCTATAAATGAACAGCAGTATCCTTATTGTACAAAAGATAAATAAATAATATTATCCTACTTGGTCATTGTGCTTGGCTTTATTAATTGGGATTCCTTTTAAAAAAAATTAATAACTCAAAAAGTAAATTTATACATTTATATTTACAAAAATGTTAAATATATTTATATGTATGTTCACATTTTTATGAATATACATATGAGCTCCTTAAGTCCAATATTTTGGAATGAACAATACTGTCTGTATGAATTTTCTAGGGCTGTCATAACTAATTATCATAAAACTGGCAGCTTAAAACAACAGAAATTTGTTGTCTCAGTTCCATGGGCTAGAAGTCTAAAGTCAAAGTGTTGGCAGGTCCATATTCCCTCTGAGGGCTCTAAGGGAGGAAACTTTCTTGCCTTTTCTGAGCTCCTGGTAGCTCCTAGAAATCCTTGGTTTTTCTTTGACTCGTAGCTGCATTGCTTCAATTTGTCTCTGTCTTCACACGACCTTCTTCTCTGCATATTTCTGTGTTTCCATGTCTGAATTTCCCTCTCCTTTCTCTTATGAAAACACCTGTCATTGGATTTAGGGCCCACCCTAGTTAAATATAATTCCTTCTTAACCAATTGCATCTGCAAAGTCCTGTTTCCAAATAAGGTCACATTCTGAGGTTCTGGATGGACATGAATTTTAGGGGGATAATATTCAACCTGGTACACCATCTAAATGAGTGTATGTGGTACATGTTATTATGTAATCATGACTCAAATAATCTAGTCCCAGTCTGCATTCTAGTCTCTTTCCTTATTTCTACTTTGGTACCTAGAAAAGAATTGAACCCTTGAAAAATCCTGGCCCTTTCATATCTTCAGTGCTTCTATACACAAGAGCTTTTGGGAGGACTCCAGGAAAATCTGTTCAACTGTTTGAAGCATTCCTGTGCATCAACCTTAGAGTAGAAGATAAAAAGTGAAAGGAAAAATAGGGAGTAAAGGAATTTTGGGCAACAGACTTTGTTCCTAGGAGTTTATTGATCATGTGGTCTTAGGAGTATATATAAATTCTTTAAAAATATAGCTGGTTAATTCATTTATTGTGACAAAATATGAGCTAAATTCTATTAATCATAACAAAAGAAACAAAGAAAGCCAATGTCTAGGTGGAAAAAATTGCTGAATCTAACAAGAGGTAAAAGGTAAATGTGAAATTCTTCCTGTAAACTCAAAATTTGGATATTTCAAGTACAGTGTGGAGGAGAATCATTTTACAGGGGCACCTCTGAAAATTACCCAGGTATTTTCTTTGGCTGCAAGATAAACAAGAGTCAACAGTGCATGTCCATGTGTCCTCTCCCCACATAAAAAATATGTTTTGGTTATTTTAATGCAAGAAGAGTGTTAAACTTGACTGTGTGCCTGCCAAGTTAGAATATGCTTCAAAACTGAGTGCCAAAAATTGAACTGTGAGGTTTATATTAAAATAGACATTAGTAAAATGAGTTCTACATAATTTAGAGCTCTTGACATTAAGCATCTAACAATTACTTAAAGGAAATAAAGGTATCTAGTCTGGACAGGAAAACTCTTAAAGGCACACTTGATAGTTATTCTTAAATATCATAATGACTATCATAAATTACATTGATTGGACTTGCTCTAGACCTATGAATATGTTGAAGAATCAGTTTCCAATTAGATATAAAGTGATGGGGAACATTCCTATTGAAATCCCTACCAAAGTCTACAGTAGATTTTTAGACAAAATACATGCAAAGATAACATCTAAGTGATATATTTGTATTGTATCATGGAACTCTGGAGTAGGAATAACTTTATATTTTCCATTAATTTTTCTTAACTATTAAACATTGGTGAGGATGGGTTAAAAATCTACAGGTGGAAGAGATATTCAAATTTATTTTGAACATCTCTGGTATCCCCATCCGTTCTATTTAAGGTCAACTTAATAGAGTTACCTGGTTCCCAACCTACTGGGGAAAGTGGCAAAATGATTTCTGGTTTAACTTTCCAAAACACAGATGTTAATTGTATAAGTAAAACTCTTTTCAAATCATTTGACCAGAATTCATAAAACAGAAACATCTGTTGTTCAGATTCATCCAAGTTATACCTTATTCTGTATTCTGTATTTATAAACCACAAAAGATAATGCATACTAGATGTTGAAATCTATAGACTTTCATGCATTATTTATAAAGTCAGTAAAAATTGCAGCTATTTACATAATAATTGATGTTAGCAGTAAGAGTATGAGGCTATAAATAGTTCCTAAGTGCCAATAAATACCAATGGTGGAGATAAATAGAAAAAGGTGATTTTATCACAGCTGATTTAATGCTGTTTTTCTTTTATATTTTTACAAAGCCAGCGGGATCTTTGCAATGAAAAAGATAAGTAGGAACAAAGTTTACATTGTTAGAAGTAACATTTAAATTATATTTGTGTATGTGAGCATTGTGCAGATAATGAGTATAAGAATTCTAGGTTTTTGAGGTATTAGGTAAATTTAGGTACCTTTTGAATAATTTAAGCTTATTGACAAAATTTTGTGTATTCGCTCAAGGAAAGCGTCACATTGGATTGCTCATTTTTCTTGACTCTTTAGTAAATCCAACTGAGAACTTTGGAATGCACATTTTGGCAGACATGTACTGCTATTGTTGAATTGTATTGAAGAGGTCCCAAAGGCATTTTGTTTAAAGAGAATTAGTAAAATAAAATATGTGATTGAATATGTGGGTAATTGAGTTTATTTTGTTTTCCTTTGAATGTGGAGAAGACAGAAGTAAATATCATAGACTCCATAGGATTTGTTCTTTTATTAAAACTAGTAAGATCCCTTTGTTAGGGATAACTATAGATCTGAGCAAAGTTATTCTCTAACTTTATTCATAACTTTGTAAGTTGGTTATGATTACCTACAAGTATCTAGTTGTCTAAATGCCTAACTTTCTTTAGAAGATAGTTTATATAGGTTAAAACAAAAGAAAACAAACAACAATCAAAAAACCAAAAATAAATTTTAAAGTAACACTGATTTCACAGTACCTTTTCACTCCTTGGTCCAGTCTTCAATGCCTCTCTGCAATGACACATTACCTGACAGGAAGCCGAGGAAACTTTTTCAGTAGAGAAAGGAGCAGTCATCTGTCACTTCAAACTTGCTTTTAAAATGAGAATACTTGTCCCTAGAGGTTTTCTTCTCTTTTCTCCATTTGAGATTTTTGCATCTTGTTATCTCCAGCACCTATTCAAATATTGGGAGGATCTAGGCATTTTAAGACTCTCAACACCCAGGGAATAGAACTTCATCTTCCTTAAATCAGCAAAAATAGGTAAAATAAGTGATACAGTTTTGTGGATTCTACATATTTACTGCCCCCCCCCCAAAAAAAGCAAGAACTCTTTGTATGACCAAAAGGAAATATTTCCCTAGGTTTCTGTGTATGCGTGCCTGTTTTTTATTTGCTGGATGCTGGGCACCTTCACCCTCCTCACTATGCCTAGGAATTTATTGCTGTCAAAATGAATGACTCAAAGGAAACAATGGATCTGAAATAAATTTATTACTCATATTGTATTACATAGTAAACAGCAAAAGGATTTTTTCAATGAAAAAAAGGGCTCAGGTTCAATGAGAAGTGAAACATAACAGGGTGTATGGTTCTGGTATTTAATGTAGTTAAGGGATGGGCTCGAGTTACTCCCTCTGCCTACCCCTCTCCCCCACGATGGGCTGGGTTTGCATGACTTGAGCCCCCCATCATAGTCAAGAGAGGGAAATACTGGGTTTTCGCATCACTCACCTAGATGTGAAGCCAAGGGGAAAGGGGGAGGGGAGGGCTTGAAAGTCGTTATCAGTCAACATCAACAATGCAGTAAGACTCTTTATCACAGTGTGAGAAAAACTCTGAGAGGAAAAATAAGAAATATGGACTCTATACACTTAAGAATTTCACATTGTTCCAGAGAAACTAAGCATCCATTCACTGATCAGTTAGAGAGGAATAGAAATTGGGTTTGGTTAACCGATAGTATGTGAGTGCTACATATAAGACATCTGCTAGCCTTTCAGAGAAAAAAGAGCGCATAAAAAGATTGTTACTATCCCTGTTTGCCTTTGAAGATTAAAGAGGATTACAGTCAGCATGCAGAGATAATATTGTTGTAACACAGTTTTAACAAAAAAATTCTGTGGTTAAAACTTCCTCTCTTTTTAAAAATTTTTTTTGTTAATTTTAAAATTTTTTTAATGTAAGAGAGTTCCTAAGATTTTGATTATTGTTTAACATAAGAACCTTAAAACTTGTTTTCCATTAGGTTCTTCCTAATTATGGACACTAGGAGGGGCTAGAGGTGATTTTATTAATCTGCTCTAAAATTTATCTGCCCCTATCCCCCAGTTTAAAAATTGAATGTTTGATTACTGGCATGTATATAATTCTATGATATTGGCAACCCTACAACTTGCTTGAGAAAGTAATAAAGTGATTAAACATCTAAGTCTTTTAATGGACACTCCAGAACCTGGCTTCTTCTCTTCCCTCCTCTGATTACCTTCCTCTGGGCATGTCACATCTCATAACTGACTTAGAGGATAGAAGAGATAATTAACCCACAATAATGTTTCAAAACACTTTTTTACCTGTTTCAGTCCATAGTTTGAGTTTAGGTTGAGGAGATAGATGCCACTCTTAAAAGGAGAAATAATAAATGATATGTTTTAATTATGCATGTTTTCCATGTGGCCCAATGATCATGAGCAGTAGAAGACAGTATTCTTTGAAGGTCAGAGAAATTTTGTATATTAGAGAGGAGATACTTTAACGTTACAAAACTGAATAAAACTAATTTTCTCAAGGAGAAAGATTTTATACTCAAATATAATTAGTTACTATATATGGGATATCTGTAGAAAGAAATTGAATAATGTACTTTTTCAAAGTTTTAATTTAAGGATATATCTTTCCATATCAGGTCGTTCATGAATAATAGTGGTCTTGTCCTTATAGTGTTTATTTTTCAAATCAAAAGTGATTCAGAAATTCATGTGGAATATTTATTGACTATTCTTCTATGATTTGATGAAATCTAAGTAACCAAGAGTTCAAGACTAGAAGACTTTGAGTGATATTATCTGTATGTGTAATGCTAAGAAATAATATTTATATTAAATCCATTTTGTAGACTATTACTACCATTTGACTCTTTATAAGCTGTCATGTTTCTGATTTATTCAAATGGCCTATAACCGTCCAATGACTACCTCAGTAACAGCTTTATAAAACGTTAATGGGAAGAATCTCAAAGCTGAGATAACAGGAAATGGTGAATAAAGAAGAGAAAAAAGTCAAATATGGTTTAAAACAATTAAATATAAATAACTGAATAAACGGTGGTATCTTTTGTAGGATCTTGAAAGTTGACAAAGGAAAAAGGTTTAGAGGAAAATAAATAATCTGGTTTTGTAAATATTGACCTAGAAATACAACAGGAAATAGTTCAGTGTATATTTGGATATAAAAGGATGTAGCTCAATATCAGTTTACAAACTGGATTTTGGAGTATTGACATGTAGTCAATAGTCATGTTACCAAGGGCAAGTCTGTGTACCTGAAGCACAGTGAGGCCCAACGATACCAAAATGCTGGAGTTTGGAGCAGAGAAAGGTTTATCACAGGGCCATGCAAGGAGACAGGTGGCTCATGCCTTAAAAGCCCCAAACTCCCCAAAAGCTTTCAGCAAAGCCCTTTTATAGGAAAGGTAAAGGAGGGGCGTGGTTAGTTGTTGCAAACTTCTTGGTGTCAGATCCTCCTCTATTCTTGAGGTCAGGTCATGATGTTCCTGTAAACCTCCACCAAAACGAATGTTATTCTCCGTTCTGACGAGAAAGGGCAAGGTCCCAAGGCTCAACTTTCATCCTCTGAGGTCCAGGCCCTGGCTAAGAGGAGGGGATGCCTGCGCGAGCTGGTTACACTGCCCGGGAGCATTGGTCCATCACCCAGTCTGGGTCCTCCCGCCAGTACCCAAGTCCGGCTGAAGAGGCAGATCTTAGCTGGCAGTGTCCTCAGGGCCAGGTCTCCAGACCCTGCCCAGCGTCATCACTGAGGGAGCCAGGCGCTCAGGACCCAGCCAGACCTCAGGCTCCTCAGGCCGCCTAAACAGAGGCCAGATTCCACGGACTGTGGCCCATGGAGACTACCAATGCCATTAGGTCCCGGAGGTGGGGATGGGGGAGAGGTTTGGCCCTGCTTCAAGGCCTGGGCCCCGCCAGTGGGCGGCCCTGGCGAGGGCTCTGGAGCTCTGCAGGACACAGCCCTCAGCCTGTCCCTGGACCCCCAGCTCCCCTGGCAGCCTGAGTCCGTAGGGCCTGGAGGCTCCCGGGAGAAGGCGGAGATCCCTCTCTCGCGGTACTCTCTGCCGGGAGGATCACCGCGAGACCGACTGCTGGTGGAGCGAGACCTCTAATGATCTCGCGATAACAATTTCGCGCTACGGGAAGCGTGCTAGAGGTCCCGTGCTCGCGGCTGCGTGCCCGCCCTACCCTTATTACAGTCAAGCCCTTAATAGCAGGCAATTTCTCTAGAAGAAAAATATAGCTAGAAAAGAGCTGAAAACTGACATTTGTATCATTATACCTAATACTTTATGTCCTAGCTTATTTATGGAAATATAGGGCCTAAGAAGAATCAGAGAAAAACAAATGAAGCCTCCTCATTTAATCCAGGTAAGAAGACGCTTTCTTTTTCTTTTTTAAATTTTATTTATTTATTTATTTATTTATTTATTTATTTATTTATTTATTTATTTATTTATGGCTGTGTTGGGTCCTCGTTTCTGCGCGAGGGCCTTCTCCAGTTGCGGCAAGTGGGGGCCACTCTTCATCGCGGTGCGCGGGCTGGGCCTCTCACTATCGCGGCCTCTCTTGTTGCGGAGCACAGGCTCCAGACGCGCAGGCTCAGCAATTGTGGCTCACGGGCCTAGTTGCTCCGCGGCATGTGGGATTTTCCCAGACCAGGGCTCAGCCCCGCGTCCCCTGCATTGGCAGGCAGACTGTCAACCACTGCGCCACCAGGGAAGCCCGAAGACGCTTTCTTTATCATGGGTCGCAAGGAAACAGATTTCCAAAAAAGGAAGGATATGTGACCATCAGATTATATATGGTATGAAAGCTTAAGTAGTAAAAGATATTTTTGTAAAAAACACTGAAGAAACTGGAAGTCAACTTCTCGATAATGAAGGTAGATAGAAGAGATATGAAATAAGTTGCATGGAGGGAAGAAACACAATAAAAGGATTTTAAGGAAAAAGCTAAGAAAGAAAATAAGGTTAGGTAAAATCATCCTTGAAGTTAAATAATGGACACCAAGTACATGGGTTTTAAGACTTAGGTGAGGGAAAAATGTAGGGAAGTAATTAAGAATAAGATTCTATAAAAGTAAACATGCAGACATACAGCAATATTTCATGGTTTAATTTCATAGGAAAAGTATTAGGTATTTGTTAGAGAATATGTTTATAAGGAAAACGAGAGAATAGAGAGAAGCTTTAGCTTTATTCAACTTTAATAATTATGGTACATTGGATTGTGAAAGAGCTTTTTTTAAAATTTATTTATTTTATTTATTTATTTTTGGCTGTGTTGGGTCTTCGTTGCTGCACACGGGCTTTCTCTAGTTGCAGCGAGCAGGGGCTACTCTTCGTTGCGGTGTGCAGGCCTCTCATTGCGGTGGCTTCTCTTGTTGCAGAGCATGGGCTCTAGGCGCATGGCTTTCAGTAGTTGTGGCTCACGGGCTCTAAAACGCAGGCTCAGTAGTTGTGGTGCATGGACTTAGTTGCTCTGCGGCATGTGGGATCGTGCCAGACCAGGGCTCGAACCTGTGTCCCCTGCATTGGCAGGTGGATTCTTAACCACGGTGACACCAGGGAAGCCTGAAAGAGATTTTTTTTTGAACCAGAGCACTTTATTTATTTATTTATTTATTTCAAAAGAGATGTTTTAATGACAGAAGTAATAATGATATTTTTCAAAAAGTAATCTAGCTTAAAGCATATCATCCACCATTATCTCTTATATTACCTTTAAAATCTCTAGTTGTATACCATTGCAAATTCATAAATAGACACATATGGTTTTCCCCCCAGACTTTGGGCATTCAGGAGCAAATTGTGCTATCAGCCTCATGATTAGATTTCCTGTTTTCACTCTAAACAAAATTTTAGTCCTACTGCCTACAAAGAGAAATCTGCTTATGTTCAGTTCCTGCATGGTTTGGCGTATGAATGAAGAGCAAATATAAGATAAAAGATGGGTAAATTTTTACTTGCACTCTTGTAGATGTATAAGGTTAAAATAATAAAGAAAAGCAAACAAAGAAAACAGAATACCACATACACACACAAATCAATCAACAAGTAAAAGACCAAGGTCCCTGACTCAGAGAAGATGAATACTGAAGTGAAAATCCTCATGAGACATAGAAAGATGGAACCCAGGGCACAGACTAGACAATTGCCAGTTGAGAAAAGGAGAAACATCTCCATGGAGATGGCAGAGAAGGATTCTTTCCTTGACCTAAGGAAAAGAAAGCTACGTACATTCTGGCACATTAAATATGGATTCCTGTGGGTATGTGGAGACATATAACGCAATATGAGAAAGAATACTTCTTGCAAGTAGCTAAACATGGAAAACTTTGCTAATCAAAAGCATGCCAAGAGCTAAACTTGCTTCCTAAATTTAGGAAAGGAAATCAAATGACCCTATTAAATGCCAGCTGCTACACTAAACCAAGGCCCTCAAGTTGTCACTGGCACAAAGTAAGCTCATACTCATCTCAAATAAATAAAAGATGAATAATGTTTTAGGAGAGAGTGAATATATGACTTAGATAAATGGCTAACATTTTAGTGCTATGACAAGCTTCTGTGCCTAGTTTTAGAGTCTCTTTTAGCTTAGGGAGACAAAGTTAGGTCAGTCTGTCAGGTGCTTCCCAAAGTTGAAATTGTATGAAATTAACATAATCAAATTTCAGAGAAATATGTATAGTGTGATACTACAGAATAAAATCCTTCTATCTGAAGGAATATAAAATGGAAATGTCTAGACAATAGGCTGTAAAGAAAGATATTAAATTAATACTATACTTTTTATTTGGTTGATAATAAGGGGGCAGGGACCATCTGTATGTGTATCTACAAAGAGGGGAAGGCAGATACAGTGCTGGGATGCACAGCTTTTGCTTGTGCTATTCATGTCGTAGTCTGTGTGAATGGTGCTCCTTGGAATTATGCAATGCACAACCTGTCTTTTTGGAGGTGCAATGGGTAATGGTTAAGATTTGAAGGCAGCCTTTTTCATCGCATCTTCTATATTATATATACATATATTTACAACAAGCTTTCATTCATGTAAACTTTTGTGACTGAAAATGATTTTGAGAGAAAGAATTATCAGTTAAGTATTTTCCTACTTTCTGCTTGTTGCAGAGTGTTAATGAGTTACCTAGACAGGCTGAAATGGTTGTGAGAACATGTAAAGATTTTATTCTCAGGATGCTATTATTTCAAGGAGGAAGACACATGAGGACTTTGTGTATAGGTTCAAAGAAAAGGTTTTTAACATGGGCATGTATATTTGACAGACATGAGCCACTTGTATCTGGAGAGATGAGTAGCACATAGTAAAGATGAGTTGAGTAGCACATAGCAAAGGTGTAATAGAGCTTAGAGCCCTATACAAGAAAATCCTGAGCTGGGGGCAAGAGGCAGTGGTGAACTGAAGGAAAGCAGTACAGCCAGTATAATTAGGACTATCAACAAACACTTGAACAAAAATAAACAAGAAGGTAATCCTGGGGATTACTGAAATAGAAGTCAAGAAGTCACTGACTATAACAAAATGGACAGATTTTGATATGAAATTAGAAGTAGGAGAGAAAGGAGCCTCTTATGGAAAAGAGAAAGAGCTTTGTAGTCAAACAGATGGAAGTTTAATTTTTTTTTTTTTTTGCCTGTGTCGGGTCTTAGTTGCAGCACGCAGGATCTTTGTTGTGGCGCTCAGGCTTCTCTCTAGTTGCGGTGTGCGGGTTTTCTCTCTCTAGTTGTGGTGCGTGGGCTCCAGAGTGCGTGGGTTCTGTAGTTGAGGCGCTCGGGCTCGGTAGTTGTGGCGTGCAGGCTTAGTTGCCCCGTGGCATGTGGGATTTTAGTTCCCCGACCAGGGATCTAACCCGCGTCCCTTGCATTGGAAGGCGGATTCTTTACCACTGGACCACCGGGGAAGTCTCTGGAATTCTTGAGTTCTCTATTGGTAAGCCTAGTTTATCTTCCTTTCTGAATCTCAGTCTTCTCTTCCACAAAAGGGGTTTAATAATTATTTCATGTAGGATTTTTGCTGTGTTGTTGATGCATCTGTGTGGTTACATGAATAGTGTATGTAAGTATCCTGGCTCATAGATGTTCATAAATTATAGTTCTCTATTTTTTCCACCATCAAATCCGGAAAAAATCCCATTTCCCAAGGTACTTCAAATGATGAGTATGAAGTCATTTAGAGCTAGGAGTATGTATCAGGCAGGCAAAATTATATCAGAAAAATATCCCACAGCATATATTTCAAGTAAAAAAAGGTGTTTAATATAGGGATTTGGAATCTTAACTAATGATTGGAAGGTCTGTGTGGGTGAAGAAAGGAAAAAAATTCTGTTATTTTCATGAAACCAGAAATGCAAGAATTGTAGGGAAGTTGCTACCAATGATTTCAGGTACCTGTCAAACCCAACAGGAGATTACTAGAAAAATGCCTTAACCCTCTTATCTATGCCTCAGGCATCTCAGTTAGAGCTCCTCATTAGCATAATCTCTTCTGGAACTGTTGCCTTGAGATCCTAGGAAATGTAGTTGCCACGTTTCTCCCTTACAGTTCAAGAATACTTTAGAAGTTGGAAGAGATGAGCTGATAACAGGCAACCTGGTACAGGATAAAACTTGGGAATAGTATTTCGCTACTACAAATTTGGTGGAAAAAATAAAAAGAAGACCAAAGACAAAAACTAATAAACTGGGCTTTCTCTTTTTGGTAGTTACCACAGGAACAGTTAAATACTTAATTGTGCAATTCTTTGCTTAATGTCCAAGTCTCTTACTAGACATTTAAACTCTATGAGAACAGAGACTAGGTGTGTTTTTCGTTATTGTTTAGGCCTCCAACACTTTAGTTAGACAAAGAACAAAAAACATTTTGTTTTTCTAAAATAAAACAATCTGCAGAGAGGCAACTCCATTCTGAAAGCAGGCAACTATATCCATAATTATGACGAAATTCCCTGTCCCAGAATTGGGTTATTACTATTCCTTTCCATAAACAAATGATCTTTAAAGTACTTTTTAAAAAGAATATCATACCTTCAAAAGTGAGTTGTAGCTTCTACCTATTGTGTAACCAAGACTTTCTGTAGTGTGAATGCATTGTTTTCCCCCAAGATTTCAAAGATCCCAAGTCCAATGTAGTCAAATCTTAAGATCAAATAACCTGGTTTTCTTCCTTACCTGACCCCTTAATTTCCACAGTCCACCAGATACCACACCCCAGAAATTTCTGCTAGAAGAATAATTTACCTAAGTACATGGCCATGAAATCTGATATAGCAGTGAGACAGACAAACATGCAGGAAAATTTAATACCGCTTTTTAGGGCAACCCCTCTTGTTTTTATTATAGATATTTTTGCTATGACCTGAGAAGTCATCATTTTAATAAATTTTCCATGATAGATTAATATATTCATCATTGAATATGCTATTAATTCCCTTGATGGTGAAAGTAAATGGAGGGAAATATATGTTTCTCTCTCTTGAACCCCCTCTGTGCTCTCATTTAAGCTTTAATCACCTTCTACCTCAAGCTTATTTCTTTAATCAATAAATCTACTCTTGCTTCTGTGTCTCTAGGTTTCCCTGTCAGTCACTGTTGCTTACTATTTCTTATCTTTCCATTATAAAACATATCCTGCAAACTCAATAAATATGTGTTGAGTAGAAAAGGATTCTCAAATTTGTAAAGCATGGAATGCTAAAATTACAAATTTCAATTTAGCAAGTGTTTATTGATACAGGTCTTTTTTTACTTAGTTTACCTCACTGAATTTTGTGGGCAGATTTCTGTGGGTTAATAACTTGCTGAATTGTGAATTGCAATGCCAGGAATTTTTAAACCGTGCTCCAATGGCTCCTCCACAGCTGTTTCTCACATATCAAGATAGAACTCAATTAGAAGGTTGAGAATCTGTGACTGTAGAAGGCTGGCCAGAGGGTCAGAGGAGCTGACTCATGACCATTCTCATTGTAGATAAAGGACACATTGAGTTTGATAGTAGTCTTACATCTTTAGTTTCTTAAAAATAGCAGTGCTGGTATTGTCATGATTTAGTTGAATTTATTGTTAATTGGGGTATAGTGGAAGAAGCAATGCAGTGAAAATAGCTTTAATGTCCTTTGCCCTGTTGAAGTGATTCGTGAATGAGAAAATTTGAATTACTGCACATTGATATTCTTTGCCAGCCTCCATGAGTCTTGGGGAAAACAGGGAAGTGAAAAGAGATTGAGAATACAACACTGTCTCAGAATATGATTAGACAGTTGTGTATTGTTAAATGATTAATTATTTCAAAATGTTTCAGATAAAATTAAAACACATTTCATGAGTTACATGTTTAATTTTATAGTCAGAGTTGTTAGAGCTAGAATACCTCTTAGTAGCAAATTCTTTTTACAAGTAATGAGAGAGAGGTTAAAAAACAGGGGTGAGATATGTCTAAGGCCACAAAGGGAGTAGATGTCACAGCTGGGTATTTGGCAATGGTCTTGTGATGCTGGTCATCCCTGTATGTGTGTGTGTGGTTTTTTTTTCAACATAAACTTCCCTTAACTATTCTTTCCTGGTGTAGAACAATGTTATGACTAGGTCTTTATTTTTCAAAATGTGATATTTTTGTTTATTGAATAGATTAATAAACAAAAGCATGGGCCAAAATGATAATCAGTGTTTATAAATATTTATAAACATGGGATTTTAAAAAAATGGATAACCTATATAAAAGGAATATAGGGGGGAAAAAGTATGGCTCAAGAAGGGTATTTCAAATTAAAAGCTTAACGCCATTTTAAGAATTTGATTCTCTAAATTAAAGAAGGTAGATGCAATTTGACACCACATTAGAGAAATAGATGCTAAAGAAATATATCTAGAATCACCTAGAGTTTCCTAATTATTGATCAAATCAAAAGGGGAAGAATTTTCATAGCAACTGAAGTATTAAAGGTTAAGTGACTTGGTATTCAATTTACTTGGGAAATAGCATAATAAACTTTAAGCAGGTTTTCCTGGCTGTTAATTTTTAAGCACAGAAAAACTTGACCCAGTTTTTTAATGATATTTTACCTCCTGTCTAAAAGCCACCTGCAAATAGCTTATTTGCATGTGGAAAAAATGCAAAGGCATTCATCTTCCTTTTACTTATTGCTGGTATAACAAACCTCCGTTCATGAACTACAGCATCGTTTTTGTTGTAAATGAAGAAGAATCAGCCAACTTTCTGCCACGTCTGGCTGCTGATCTATAACATTTGAATAAACAGTAGACATTCAATTGCCAGCATCCATTCTTTAAAAAAATCAGAGTTTTTTTCTCCCCAGTCAAATTGCCCTTTACTATAATTACATCTCATCTTTGAGAACAACCAAGACTTTAAAAACAGGTCAGGTTTTATGGTGCAGGGTGGAAAACATTTTTTAGATAATCTAAGAACAAGTCTATTTGTGGTTCATATACTAAATCTTTTCCCGATGTCCAATTACCCATAAAAAGTAAAATGATTGCTATAGGCAGAATATTTTTACAGTATCAAAACTAGCATTTGCATCTAAAAGTAAATTCTACTTCTTTTTGAGACACACTGTAAAGTTATTAATTTTATGTACAATCTAGAATCAACCTCAGTGAAATCTTAATAGCTATCCACTGGACAAAGAGGATGAAGGCAGTTTAAACAAAACAGCTAAAAAGCATGGTATTTTAAAAGTATATTTAATTGAAAAATAAAGAACAACTATTGCATCCATAAAATTCAAAGCCCAGCATTAACAATTTTCCCCCTCTGCTTCCAAATTGACCTCATTCTCCTTACCTTAAACCTTCAAAACAGTTGCCTATAAATATAGTTATTAGTCACAGATGTATGGACATATTTTTCAGTGTAGGTACAAGAAAATTCAATAGAGCAGAGACCAGCAAACTCTTTTTGTAATGTAATAGTAGCAGTACCTCATAAAAATACTTCACCAGATTGGAGGCAACTATAAAATATAACAAGATGGTTTGTTCTCACTATTTATTTGTTTATATTAATAGAACCTCATAATATGAGAGTTTGTTTTTTTAGCAGCTATTTCAAGCTGTTGACCCCAATTGTACTTGTAACTTAATAACACATATATACCTTTGTCCCTAGTCTTCTTTGAGTCGTTCCCATTCCACTGTTAAACTTCCTCAAGTTTGTTTAGGCCCTTGTTTTAAACTGAGATTATGTTGAATTTTTATACCTATTTATAATATTGTCTATCACTCCCAGTTTAGTGTCATCTGAAGATTGATATTGACTCCTTTTATAATTGATCAGTTTTTTCTGTCTATAATTTATAATTTTCATAGGAGATATGCAGAATGTTTTCTCATGTCTCAGAATTTTTAATTCCATATAAATGATGGATACGCCTAGATTTTTAAAAGTGGACAAGTCTTTGTAGGATTTAATAGAAAAATCCCCAGATGAATACTGTGATTCCTAAATGTTCACCAACCTCAACTATGCTCTCACGTAAAAAGAGGACCAGATATTCAAAGAGGAATCATATAGAAAGTAAGTTGTTTGCCCTAATGAGAGTGCTTTTAATCATTTCATCCTTTGGAGGGAGAACTAAACTTCCATCCTATGGCCAGGTAAGAAGAGAGTTCAAAGAAATTAGAGTGACTTCAAGGAGAGAGTGAGGTATCACTCTCCTGTTGAATTGTAGAACTTAGCAGTGGAACCATACATGATGAGGTGGTTTTAGGAAAGTTTGATATGTGTCCTCAAGAGTTTGACGATGAAACCAAACATAGCCAGATCAGTCTTGGTACCTGATTCTTGCTTTCAAAATTCTGAAGGCTGTTGAGATAGTTTGTGATGGCAGGGCCAGGAAAGATAAAAGCTGTCAGATTGCACTAGCGCATTTTGGATGAGCAAATATCGTGTAGGTCAAGTAGATGCTATAGATGTAAGAAGCTTGTATCCTCAGCTTGAATCCAGTGGCAGGCAGTTGCAATAAGTCAGCTGGAGAACAAATTGTCCAGGTTAGAGAATAGGTAGGCACTGAGTTCCAAAGAACTTAACAAATGTGCTCTGGCAAAACCAGAATTTGGGAGTCTGCCTCTCAAGAAAGCAAAGGTCATATTACTTAAAAAGCTTTCTGCTCTTTTCATTCTTTCTGCTATGATCTTCCTGTTATTCTTGCTACGATCCTAAGGAAACAATAAACAACAAAAGAAAAAGTGCTGGATAAGCAAGGAACAGTGGCAGAATAGACCACATCTCTTCCTGTTGCATATCAGTTCTGAGCTACAGGGGCCATAGTCAGGAGGGAGAATGTTTTGATTTGGTTATGAGAGTGCAGTTTTGATGTACATTCAACCAGACGTTTTAAAACCTGAAAATACATTTACCCAAGTTAAATTTGTTTAACTTAAAATTATGTTTAAAAATCTTTTGAAAATTATTATCTAGCTGGAGATTAGCTGAAGTTACTGTCAAGGAATGGGGAAAAGATAGCCCAATGATCATGTTTGAAGGCAGTGATGGGGAAGGGGGTTATTTCTTCCTTTGCACCAATAAGTTCAGACTGACTGATAAACCTCTTAAAGAAGAGTTGGGAAAATCTTCAACTAGTACTCATTTGCTTCTTTAGTCATGTTTCTTTCTCAAACATCTTCCTGTTGACAACATTATTTGAAATTTGGTTATATCTTCTTTCTCGCATAGTAGGGGTGATCTGCCTTATGTGTGTGTATTTGTGTGTATATATACATACGTATATGTATATACATATATATATATATATATGTACATTTTGTCCCATATGTATGGTAAGAGTATAGCCTGAGTTTCCTTCTTATAGATGGCAAATGATAAAGATCATAAGATAAGATACCGACTTTCAGAAGAAAGTCTTAAGATAGTTAAAGGGAAGTGGGAAAACAAACAGAATGGAGTATCCTCAAACTTGGATTTGGATATGACTTCAATTCATCTCTCCAGGCTAAAACAAATCTCCATTTTCCTCAAATATACTGTTTATTTTCAGGATTGGGATGTTATATTTGTTTGATATCTGTGTGCTTGTATGGATGTATGTAAATGCATTTGTGTTTTGTTGTTATAATTTATGGTTTGTAGAATTAAACTGTACTTTGGGAGATAAGTCCTCCAAAAAGATAGGTGCAAGATTTATTTCTCCTATTGAGTTAAGGAAATCATTTGTTGATTGTTGTTTCCAAATTGATTATACAGAGGACACGATCATTTCAAAAAATAAAAGAAATTAAAATTTGCTTCTACTGTGGATGTGAATATATGATGCTTACAGAGAGATCCAGATTATACTAATGAAAAGGATGCCTCTAATTCTCTGTAGCTTTATTCATTTCTCTTCCCTCTGTTGCCTCTTCATCAAATAACTATCCCAGGAATTGCCCTGGAAGTATTATGAAATAGATAAACAGAAGTGCAAGGAAACTTTGGGTCCTGAGAGCAAAATACTAATTGGCTGAAAAATGAAAATTGGCACTAGAAAATGAGAGTTGGGTTGTTTGGAAAAGCAAGAGAGAAAACAAATCAAAGTAGGCTTTTTTTTTTTTTTTTTTTTCAGTAAGATAAAATGAAAATAACCCTCCCACTAAAAATAAAGATAATAAAGCCATACCTTTTTTAATGCTCATTAGTTTTTCCTTGAATTTTCTAAAGTAAAAAACTAATCTATAAAATCTTGTTTCTTATTCCATCTCTTTACACTGAGTGACCCTAAGGTATTTCACTTTTTCTTTCCCTTGTGTTTGTTTGTTAAATGGGAAGGTATTATTTCTTACCAGGCTGTCAAAGTTCTTAAAACATTTAATTAGCATATGTATATAGGATTATGCTAATTAAAACTTGTTGTACAAATGTAAAGCATTTTTCCCTTTACTTTTTTTTTTTTTTGGCTTTATTTATTTATTTTTGGCTGAGTTGGGTCTTTGTTGCTGTGTGTGGGCTTTCTCTAGTTGCGGCAAGCAGGGGTTACTCTTCTCTGCGGTACACGGGCTTCTCATTGCGGTGGCTTCTCTTGTTGCGTAGCATGGGCTCCAGGCGTGCGAGCTTCAGCAGTTGTGGCTTGCAGGCTCTAGAGCGCAGGCTCAGCAGCTGTGGCACATGGGCCCGGCTGCTCTGCGGCATGTGGGATCTTCCTGGACCAGGGATCGAACCCGTGTCCCCTGCATTGGCAGGCAGATTCTTAACCACTGCGCCACCAGGGAAGCCCATCCCTTTACTTTTTATTCATACCACAACTTTACTCTCTCACGTCCCTTGTTTCATGATCATTCTTTTGGTATGTCCCTTTCATGACCCTTTTTGGTATGTCTGTTGAGGGCAAAGCCATGTAGCTGGCATGCATAGAAACTTGATCAAGAAGCAAATTATAATTAAAAGGCATGCTGGAGCAGAACACTTGAGAAATTAAACTCAGAAGAAAAAAAAGAGAGAAATACCTTTGCATATGAATGTCCACAGTAACAACAACCATAACCAAAAAAATAGCAGTCTTATTTACTTTTAATTTTGGAACTTGTAGCATATTTTCCAGTTCTAGACAGAGTCAAGTGTTCTTTATTTTTCTTTGAATGGACTGTTTTATAAAACAAGCGGCTAGTTTTCATTTTCTCATTTTCTGTTAGCTCGTTCTGTGTAACTGGCCCACAAAGCTAAGAGTGACCCCTCACCACTAAAGGAAAGCTGAATGTCAGCTTTGGTATCAAATCATATTTCTCGATAATAAATAAGTAATTAAATATTTTTGAAAGGGAAATATTTTTTGCTTTACTAACTAATGAGTTACTTTTGGGGCTGTTTTTATAATGAAATGGTAAATTTACTCTTTGAGATTATACAATATTGGAATAATTATTAAGAAGTACATTATAGGAAGTTCCCTGGTGGTCTAGTGGTTAGGATTCAGCACTTTCACTGCTGTGGCCCAGGTTCAGTCCCTGGTCAGGGAACTGAGATCCCTCAAGCTGTAAGGTGTGGCCAAAATTAAAAAAAAGAAAAAAAAAAAAGTACATTGTAATAAAAGGTGTCTTTTACTAGATTTCTAATAGATCATTTTTAACTTTTTTCTTAACAGTCTTATATTAAAAATATAGACTTACTGGATATTCTTAATCAGGTAAAAAGACATAAGAGTCATGAAAATTATACAGCAATTGCATGGAAACTACTTAAGTATATTTCCCAATCTACTCTTCAATTTTTCTAAGAACTTGAGGGCGTTTCAGCACCAGAGGCAGATTAAATCATATTGCTTTGTTCAAGGAGAGTATGTAGAAAGATATGACATATAAAACAGAAGAAAATCCAAGACTAAGAAACAGATTTATATTAATTGTATATAAAAAAGCATCATCTTTTGATGATTTTGACAATTGGTTTGCACTATCTTCTGATAGCCACTGTTTTAGGCACTTTGTTTCTGTATTTATGTTGCCTCCTTGACACTCCAAGACTCAAAATGTTCTCATTGGTCAAGTTCAGGAAGAACCCCAAAGATTAAGTTTTTCAGATATGAAGACATTGATTATAAAGCCCATTGAGGAAAAAGTAATGCATCATTAGAACAGCCTTGATAAATAGATGTTACTCCATGAGACTACGCTTTTTGACAGAGACTTATTTAAATCTCTATGTTGAAAAGGATTCTGATGCTCTGTCCAGACTCAGGCTGTCACAGGCAAGAGATGGCACCTATGTGCCATCTAGTAAATATAGACCTATGTGTCTATATTTACTCATTTGAAAATGGGGTGAATAATAGATACCTGTTTCAGTATTGACTAAGTTAATATATGCAAAGTTGCTCAGAAGAATGTCAGTATCTAGTAAGTACCCAATAAGTGTCATCTGGTAGTAGTAATAGGAATAGCAATAGTAACAGCAGTAGTAGTAGTAGTAATAACAGTATCCTCCTGTCACTTTTGGACAATAAAGCCTACATCTATATAAGGATAATATTATAAACGGCACTCAATCTTTACATTATTTTGACAATTCAAACCCTCTCAGCTTATGTTGTCTTCTCCCCAAAAGTGCCTCTAATGCTAAGCTAGGGATGATTTTAATCAGGCATACAATTAAATTTAATAAGATCCAACTATTTTATAGTTTCAGATAGGAGTCCATGAACAGTTGTCAAATGAGATTTTCAGAATAAGGGAAAAAATGTTGCATATTTGGAAAACAATGGATTTTAGTTAGCATCTGAAACATCATTTAGAGCAGTTTTTCTCTATCCACAAGCAGAAGCCATTTGTTAGCCATTTGTGACATTGAAGTAACTAATAATGTACAGAGTTGCTAAAGATATTGTCAAATTTTAGAGTTTATTGTTTTGGTGAGTTTTTTTTTTTTAATGTCATGCATTTTGAAAATTGTTTTTTGTTCAAGGCAAAAGAGAGAAAGCTTATTTTATGGACCAGTGAGGAATTTGCTGAAAACAAACAACTAGATGTATTAGGGTGATTTGATTAGGATATTACACATTAAAACAGTGGTTCAGGTCTGTAGCATTCTCCCCTTATCTGGTCTGAGAGAAAATATGTGCTTTCACAACATAACCTGCAAATGATTTTGTTCAGCATCTTGGCTGAATGTTCTTGGTTTGATGTTTAATGATTTGTGTCATCCTCTCAGTTAGCAATTCCTGTGTCCTTTGCTTTGGCTATCAACTCTGCAGGATATGTGTAGAAATTTCACTTACTCTCCCAGTGAAAGAAAAGGGATCTTGTTCCAAGTGAAGATTATTCATTTTTGTGATTGCTGAAAAAGGCCTTGAATTGTTACAGGACCAACAAAATTCTGTTTCAGGCTTCCCTCCTCAATTTGGAGCCCATGTTATCTAGCTAGGAAGGAGAAGAGACATATTGTTCAAATTTCTAATGTCTTAAATCAAGACTTACGGGTTTTGAAATCATTGTTCTCTGATTCACTTTTAATAATCATTCTCTGTTGATCAAGTGGCAACCCAAGTCTCCTAGTGCAAACCAGGGCTGGGATTTGGGAGTTGCAGCAGAGACAGAGGTATGCATTGTTTAATATCTTAAATTATTAGACTACCATACTTTGTTCCACAAATGATAAGAGATTTTGAATTATGGGTTTGTATTAGGTTATCTATTTATTCATAAAGACAGGTGTAGTAAGTACCAAAAATGTTTTCTGGACCTAAATATATACTTAATAAATTTATCTCTTTTATGTTTGGGAAACAAAATATATTTGAGTTTTTCCTTTTTCATTATAGCATATTTGGTGTGTAGGTTAAGGAAAGTCAGAACTAGCATAAACAGTAAAAAATGCATAAAAATCAATTAAATGAACTACTTTGTATGCTCGAAATTTTAATGAATCCTTAAAGAGTTTCTGGAGCCATAATGGCCCTTGGACTAAAATTTCTCAAATCATTTCTTATTGGTATATATGCCTTAACTTTATTGATATTTCAGAGAACCATGCTGTTAAGCTTTACTAGGTTTTCCTATATGTTCTTTATTTTTTTAGATTTTTATTTTGTTCATTAACGAAATATTTTATCTGACTACTACCAAAACATATTGTATACAAAGGTCACTGCCTTGTTTTTTGTTATAATATCTAACTTTATTATAAACCAGTATGACTTACTTTCTCCAATTAAACTTACAAAAAAAAAATTCAACAACTACCAAAAAACCTCATTAAATCAGGATGTGTGTTCTTTTTGAGTTTGCATTCTAATTCATTTTTTGACTGACTTTCTTTTTCACTGCTGTACCTAATTCTAATATTCCCTTTCTACTTTATATCTATTTGTAGCTTCTAGTTTGCCTCAGGTTAGAAAATCTGAAAAATGAACTTGGAAAAATAGTGTGTTTCTCAGAGTTAATGAAACCCAGAGTAGAGGTCTAAAATAAAGACTCCTTTAGGCTTTTAGTAGATATTTGTACTTTGGAACCTGTCCTTTGTAGCTTAGAATATAATGCAGACAACATAATGGCTGATCACAATGCTGAGAAGTCCTAGAGATGCTATGAGACCTAACCTAATCAAGTTCATGTGATGAAGCTTTTTAAGAGAAGGAACATATTAGTTGAGATAAAAAAATAAATAAAAATTAGATAGAAGAAGAACAATAGGGACAGCAAATTCCCAGATGGAATCATGGTTAAAGATTTTGTGATGCATAAAAAGACCTCTAAGAAGGCTGGTATGGCTAGACATAGAGGGCCAAGAGATATATGGCATGAGATGGAGCTAGAGAGGTAGGAAAGGAGAGAAATTACATAAGTTACTCACAAATATGTAGTCCATGGAAAAGATTTACATTTAAACCTAAAATCATTGAGAAATTTTGAAGAGTTTTTAAAAGAGGAAGAATAGCCTATAAATTTTAAAAAGCAGAGGGAATGCAAATAAATACATGTATTGTTTCTTACTAAACCCCTTTCCTAGATCCAATACTCCTATTGAAGATATTTTTAATTGTTTGCATGGGTTTTGTTCTACGAAAAACAGATATGTTCTCAAGTGTCTTACATGTGGCATCACAAGCAATACCAATTGATTGCAGTAGGTAACAAGAAGAAATATATTTTCTATATTTGACCTAAAAGAGTAAAACATGCAAGGGAATTGTGATATAATGTTTATGTAAATAAATACTTTTTCACACTGATAACTTCAGAACTTTGTTCTAGACAGTGAATTTGTCAGAAGGCTGATCTTGGATAAGTAAGGTGGTGTGATACACATGTGTTAGGGGTAGATGTGTATATGTATATATACATATATATATACATATATATATATGTACAACCAAATTCAGCATTGTTTTTATTAGTCTAATTCTTACTTCATTTTTAAGAAAGAGGAAATAATATTTTATGAGTAAGTCTTAGAGCATCAGTATTTGAATTATAGCTTATGCTATTACTTAAGGCTAATTAATGCTATTAAAATGGAAGCATAAGAGCAGATGTTAGTTCAAAATAAATGTATAAAAAGTCTTTATTTGAGCAGTATTGGGAAATATTCCTGTCTTACACTGAGTTCCTTTGAAATAGGCTCTGGGATAGAAAAGTGCAAAATGTTTACTGGAATGCTCTTGGGCTACTCACCTATAAGGAAGTGAGGAAGGCAGAACTGGCAGAGGGCTATGCTTACCTACAATGTGGATGCAACTTAGATACAGTGCTACATTTAACCAAACAAACAAACAAAAACAAAAACTAGGATTCTCAGTTGAATTTGAATTTCAGATATACAGTGAACAGTAATAAGTAGAAGTAATTCCCAAGTATTTCCCTGGGAAATATGTTAAAAGCATATTTGTTGTTTACCTGTAATTCAGATTCAACTGGCCATGCTGTATTTTATCTGTCAACACTAAAATGAGTCCTTTGCCAGTCCTACTGAGAACCATTTTGCCAAAATGAGGCAAAGATAGTGCCTTTGTATCCTTATATTAGCCAATCATAGGCCAACGATTGCCCTCTTGATGGAGACAAAACCTTGGGAGAGTTAGTTCCTCTTAGGTTGCCTAAGGGCAATGCTTAGTGAAGGGTACAGATGTGAACAGTCAACTACTGATATTCCTTATGATTATGAGATGGGTGTGCTCCTATGAAGGGGCAGTCTGGATGTGAATCTCACTACCTAGTACAGTAATTTCTCTTATGTCAGTTGCCAGAGTGATGTTTAGATAATATTTCTATATCATTGTTCTGTTTTGTAGTTGTGACTTTGTTCTCTTAATAATTAATTTTCTGCCTTTGTGTCCCTTATAGAAAACTAAGGAATTACAGCTACAGATGATGATTACAATTTAGAGGAAAGAAAATTTGTGCTTTTTTACTTGTAGGATTCCTCTCTTTAGCTTTTATCAAGACAGAAAAAAAAGAGCAGTAAAAATGTATACATATGTGCAATTTCAGTCTATTGAATTTCTTGGTAAAGTAAAAGGTATTATAATTGTTGCCTGTTTTATTGTGAAAGAGGATAGAGAAAAATAAAATTCACTATTTCTTTTAACAAAAAAGTTTTTGAAATGACTCTAGCCTCTTTTACATAAATGGCTTAATTTGACTTCTCCTTAGAAATAAGAGAGAAAAAGTCTAAAGAAATAAGGAGAAGGAGAAGGAGAGTAGCTTACTTGAGAAAGAAAATAAACAAAAAACAAAGAAAAAACCTTAATAGCTGTGAAATGTAATAGACACTTCATAAAAGGAATGCCCAGATTTAATGAGATTCTATAGAGCAACAAAGGTCTGATTTCAAAAAATTCTAATTTCTTATAAAATCAAACCTTATCCTTATAGTGTTATTAATTTAAAAGGATGGAACTTTTTTTTTTTTTAAACATCTTTATTGAAGTATAATTGCTTCACAGTGGTGTGTTAGTTTCTGCTTTATAACAAAGTGAATCAGCTACACATATACACACGTTCCCATATCTCCTCCCTCCCGCATCTCCCTCCCTCCCACCCTCCCCATCCCACCCCTCTAGGTGGTCACAAACCACCGAGCTGATCTCCCTGTGCTATGCGGCTGCTTCCCACTAGCTATCTATTTTACATTTGGTAGTGTATATATGTCCATGACACTCTCTCACACTGTCACATCTCACCCCTCCCCCTCCCCATATCCTCAAGTCCATTCTCTAGTAGGTCTGTGTCTTTATTCCCGTCTTGCCACTAGGTTCTTCATGACCTTTTTTTTTTTTTTTTCCTTAGATTCCATATATATGTGTTAACATACTGTACTTGTTTTTCTCTTTCTGACTTACTTCACTCTGTATGACAGACTCTAACTCCATCCACCTCATTACAAATACCTCCATTTCATTTCTTTTTATGGCTGAGTAATATTCCATTGTATATATGTGCCACATCTTCTTTATCCATTCATCCGATGATGGACACTTAGGTTGCTTCCATGTCCTGGCTATTGTAAATAGAGCTGCAATGAACATTTTGGTACATGACTCTTTTTGAATTATGGTTTTCTCAGGGTATATGCCCAGTAGTGGGATTGCTGGGTTGTATGGTAGTTCTATTTTTAGTTTTTTAAGGAACCTCCATACTGTTCTCCATAGTGGCTGTATCAATTTACATTCCCACCAACAGTGCAAGAGTGTTCCCTTTTCTCCACACCCTCTCCAGCATTTATTGTTTGTAGATTTTTTGATGATGGCCATTCTGACCGGTGTGAGATAATACCTCACTGTAGTTTTGATTTGCATTTCTCTAATGATTAATGATGTTGAGCATTCTTTCATGTGTCTGTAGGCCATCTGTATATCTTCTTTGGAGAAATGTCTATTTAGGTCTTCTGCCCATTTTTGGATTGGGTTGTTTGTTTTTTTGTTATTGAGCTGCATGAGCTGCTTGTAAATCTTGGAGATTAATCCTTTGTCAGTTGCTTCATTTGCAAATATTTTCTCCCATTCTGAGGGTTGTCTTTTGGTCTTGTTTATGGTTTCCTTTGCTGTTCAAAAGCTTTTAAGTTTCATTAGGTCCCATTTGTTTATTTGTGTTTTTATTTCCATTTCTCTAGGAGCTGGGTCAAAAAGGATCTTGCTGTGATTTATGTCATAGAGTGTTCTGCCTATGTTTTCCTCTAAGAGTTTGATAGTGTCTGGCTTTACACTTAGGTCTTTAATCCATTTTGAGTTTATTTTTGTGTATGGTGTCAGGGAGTGTTCTAATTTCATACTTTTACATGTACCTGTCCAATTTTCTCAGCACCACTTATTGAAGAGGCTGTCTTTTCTCCACTGTATATGCTTGACTCCTTTATCAAAGATAAGGTGACCATATGTGCGTGGGTTTATCTCTGGGCTTTCTATCCTGTTCCATTGATCTATATTTCTGTTTTTGTGCCAGTACAAGGATGGAACTTTTTAAAGATCTTTTATTTAGTCAAAGATTTTCTTAAGCAAAGCACATTGCACAGTGCTGGCATTTTTAAACTCTCAACAAAGGCTGCTTTTATTGTTCCTTGTATTGTTATTATGGTCATGTGGAAAAACTGCTATTTTAAATATTCTGTAATTGGTTGCTATGTTTTATCAGGTTAAAGTATCTAAAAATAAATATATTTTGATATTGAAGATAAAATAATTGCCCTAAAACAGGAGATGTGAATTCAAAGTCAGCATCCTCCAGGGCCAGACAGATAAACACAGAAGACAATAGTAACTATGATGAAGTGGAGGCTACATACTCAACATAAAGATGTTGAAATTCAATTATACAATTAAAAATCTTCTTCCCCGTAGCCAGGCTTTAATTGAGACAAGCAATGAATCAGTTGATCACTCTTGAAAGAAAGACCATCAGAGACCTAGTATCATTACCAGCTTGGAAATGTTACAGTGTGAAACATAGTTAAAGCAGTCATGAGAAATGAAGATGTCTTACGTATCATTTTCTTATGAGAGAAAATTCTTTAAATAATAAATATTATTAAAATAGTAAATATTATTGGAATAGTAAAAACAGGGGTTCAACTGAGAGGACAAAATAATTTCTTGGACTCTTAGGAAATGGAAAAATCATTAGGTAGATGCTCATTTTTCTCTATTTATGGGTCTACATGGTTTCTAGTCTCTATTCATCTGTTCTACTATCCTTTCTGAGACAGGACTCCTATACAAGGCTCTTAGTATTTACTCCCCTAATGTTAAGTTAACTCATGACTGGGTTGCCATGGCGCCACTCCTGGACCCCTGCTCCTAGTAGACTCCTAGTTTAAACGCCTATAATTAACACATTAGACTATCTGGTCTCCTCAATCAAATTCTTGAGAAAAAGTTGGTCTATTATTTGCTTCTCCTTGAGCCAGGCTTCCATTCCTTTTTTTACTGAGCTGTAATCAGAAAGCAAGGTCATGGGGCACAAATAGGACCCACTTTAAGCTGTCTGCTTTACCACAATGACAGATTAAGACATTTAAAGACTCTGTGTACTGAAAAGGTTATGATGTCCGTTCATTATGTAATTCAAAACCAAAATAATTTGAAACTATAACATACACACTTGGACTTCCCTGGTGGCACAGTGGTTAAGAATCCACCTGCCAACGCAGGGGACACGGGTTCAAGCCCTGGTCCGGGAAGATCCCACATGCCGCGGAGCAACTAAGCCCGTGCACCACAACTACTGAGCCTGCGCTCTAGAGCCCACGAGCCACAACTACTGAGCCCGTGTGCCACAACTACTTGAAGCCCACACACCTAGAGCCCATGCTCCACAACAGGAGAAGGCACTGCAATGAGAAGCCTGCGCACCACGACAAAGAGTAGCCCCCGCTTGCCACAACTAGAGAAAGCCCGTGCGCAGCAACAGAGACCCAACACAGCCAAAAATAAAATTAATTAATTAATTAATTAAACAAATAAATAACTTAAAAAAAATAAAAATAAAATACACACTTGCTGAAGCTAAATAGCTAATTCTAGTTTACAAAGTTCTGGATAAGACCATGAAAGTTGAATCTTTCTATTTTCTGGTATGTATGTGTACATTTGGTACACTAAATATTGAAGCACATGTCAGCAATCCAGCATAGGTTGATTACTTGCTCAGGTCTACTCTCACTCTGTCTCTCAACCCAGATCATCCCTCTGCTAACAAAGATTTGTAGGTATTTCCTTCCCCAGAGGTAGGATGAGGTAGCTTCCTTGGGGAGAGATCAGAGTACAAACAGATTCAGTACTTGCATTGTGTTCTGTTTGCTTCAGACTGAGGTTCTAACAAGCTCAGGCTCCTTGTGACCACCTCACTAGGGACAGTCATTAAGAATGATCCATCTTCTTCCCCATGTTCCTTCCTGTAGGCCTTCTTTCTATCTTCCCCCCAAATTTCTTTACCTTTTTCCATTCTGTCTCCTCTTACCTCATTACTTTAGCAAATTATATTAATGTCAGATTCCTAATTCATTCAAAGGGGATAACAGTAAAGAATAAGGACACTATTAGGTAAATACTGAACTGTGCTGTCCTTCTTTTCCCCTTTTCTTAGCTGAGAATCCTTGGCTAATTTAGTAACCGAGGAAAATGTGTGTAATGTCTCCTAGTGATCTGGTGGGTGGCAGGGTAGCATCTGGCCTGAGTGAGTCAGGCCCTAAATTTACAAATACCACCTGGTGAATAAGATACTACCAGTAATTTCAACCTGCTATTGGTTTCTGAAGCTTTATAGAAACTTAGAAGAGTCATAAGCCACCACCTTAGAACCTTACACAGAAGAAACATTAGGCTTAGAGAAAAAAAGTGCTCTCACCAGAAGTGAAGCCAAACAGACATATAACAAAACAGGACTGAAAAAGAGGAAATTAGGTGAACAGGATCTATGTTCCTAAGTTTCTTATGGTTAATTGCTCCAAGCCGCTGTTTAATGAATATTTCCAATTTTTTAAGAAATTGAATGCAAAATATCAATGTTTTGATAATGCTGTAGATTATTCACACATGTGCAGGTTTTACCAAACTGGAAGTCTCTTCTTCCCTTACTAGAAGTGGAAAAATCAAGTCTAAAAGCTTAAGCTTATGCTTGTTCAGTAACGCTAGGCAAATTCACTCAAATGTTTGATGTGACCTCTGAATGGTTACTTTAAATCCAGTGGTTCTCAACTAGGGACTTGCCAGGGGATATTTGGCAATGTCTAGAGGCATTTGTGATTGTCACACGTTTCAGGGGGACAATACTTGCATCTAGTAGGCAGAGGCCAGAAGTGCTGCTAAACATCCTATGATGCATAAGACAACTCCCTGCAGTAAGGAATTATCTGGGCCCAAAATGTTCCTAGTGCCAGTGTTGAGAAGTGATACTCTAAATAGTTCTTACTTCATTATTCAATCAATAATATGTGTGAAGTGACTGTCACATAACTAATAGTAAACAATATTTTACTGAGCATTTATTATGTCATTCTAAGTACTTTACATGCATTAACTCAATTTATCCTCTCTTCATTATAAAATAAGTCATGCTATAATCCCCATTTTACGGATACGGAAACAGACACAGAAGAGGTAACTCGCTAATGATCACATAGCTAGTAAATGATAGACCTGGGATTCAAACCAGGCAGTGGCAGTTTGGCTCCAGAACCCCACTCTTAGCCACTACAGTAAAGGGAATCAAATTCTTCTTCTTATCTCCCTTCACTTCTCCCCATGCTCTTACAACTTGAAGAAGAAGACCTCTGCAAATCTCAAGCTACAGAAGAATGCCTTAATTCTGGGTCTCAGAAAAAAGAGCTTTATGCAGTATGCAGTGTTCCACCATAGTTGTACTAAACTTTATCTGCAAAGTTAATTTTTTTTAATTGAAGGATAACTGATTCATATTCTCAAGTCCAGATTAATTCAGATTTTGAATAATATGATTAAAAAAGAAAATATAACCTCTAGCTCAAATCATTAAAGTTTAAATTCCACAGGTCAAAAATTTAGGTATGTGTATTATAAACATTTTACACTAGTAATCTAACATTTACTTCTTTTGAATTTTATTGCAGTATTTGTTACTATATTTATTTTATAATATCATATATAAAAATTAAATAGTAATGTAATAGAATTTATTTTATATAGTTTAGTATTTTAATTTACCTTAATGCCTAAATGATAATATTAAGCTATTTATTTTGTTTTATAATTTTTAGATGCAAATTCCAGCCAGCATCCAAATCTTGATATCATATGTTATGGCACTTAAAAACTATAGTCAGAGACCATTTCTAAATATTTTGCTTATAGTTTCATCCAATTTAAATCTTTTTAACATTTTAGTATTTTTTTTCTTTGGTAATAATGATCTCATTTTTTTAAAGGAAAAAAAAGAAAAACCGAGAATTTTATTTCCCTTTACACAGCGTATTTTTATTCAAAGCTTCAATAATAATTAGTACAGATATAATATTTCCCAACTGACAACACTCTTACTTAGTGAGGCAAAACATAAAATTGAGTAACTGGAAATGGCAGAAAAGTACAAGCTACAGTAATAATGCAGCATGATATCATTATTACCAAATTTTGCCCAAAATGCTTTATTTCAGAAAATACCAATCTTAAAAAAAAAAAAGAAAAAAAGAGAAGTTTCTTGGAGTTTCTATTCTACTTCTGAGAGATACCAAGAAGACTTCATTTAAGCTGAAACTTCAAGGGGAGTTAGCCAGAAGATTTGGAAAAACAATGTTTCTGGCAGAGGACAGAGCTAGTGTCAATGTGCTAAGGCAAGACTGAGCCCAAGATGTTTGAGGAACAATAAAAAAAGACCACTTTGCTGGAGAAAAGTGAATCAGGAGTAGAGGCTGAGTGATGGGATCTGCCAGAAACAGAAGAAGAATACAAACTCTAAGAAACTTTTTTTTTTTTTAAGATTGGTATTTTCTGAAATAAAGCATTTTGGGCAAAATATTATGTGATTAAGATATGAAAGGAAAACTACATGTTTTAATTTTACATCTTTCCTGCAATTATTTTCTGTGTGCCTATCACCTATCATTTGCTAGAAGCTTCTCAAAATTTCCATGTAAACAACATGCATATTGAGTTTATTCCTCCTGGTCAGATTCTGTTCATACCTTTAATTTTATAACTCAGAGTAATTGACTTACACGTTTTATTCCCTTAGGGTCCTAGAGAAATAGCTGCAAAGAATCGCACTCTTCGGACCCCCCCTGAACACACACCTCTGCTCCCTCCCTCCTTACAGCCACAGGAGGGCCTTTCCACATTTGTTCTACCTCAGATTCCTGTTTCTCTTCGAGGCTTTAGGGTAAAAATCTGCACGCCTGCTCTGCCATCTGCTTTTACTATTCTTTATTCATCCCCCTATCGCCACTTTTACTGATTATCCCCAGCAGGATAAAGCTGTTTTCAGTACAGTTCTGCTTAAGGGTAATTGATGGTTGGGGAGAAATTACTGCAGTGTTGATAGTATTTATCAGAATGCAAATCTATTGTATTAAAGGAGAGAAACTCATTACTAAATAGACTATCTTGAGTCAGGGATTTAGCAAGATTTTGGGAAACACTTTCATGATATAGAATGGGAATTCACATTTAAATTCTTGAACCCATAAGATTGATTTGAGCAAAGTAAACAGAGTTTGAACAAGTAAAGCAATGAGTCTGGTCAAGATATTTCAGGCATCACATACTATTTGCTCCATATAAGAGCTCAAAAGCAAAAGCAAGTGCAAATGAAGGATTTAAAGGTAGAGCTACATGTACAATTGCTGACTCAATATTGGAGAAAAGTCAAGAAGATTTGACAGAAATTTGTATATTGCACAAAGCATGACTTCTGGAAGGATTGGGGTTGGAGTTGTTGATGCGTGTGTATGTATGTATATGTTATATGCATATATATGCATATGTATATGTATGTGTATGTGTGTTCTAGAGGTCAGGGGTGGGGTCTGGAGTCCCAGAAATCTGAAATCTTAAGTAGCAACCCAGGTGACCTTTGATCAAACAGTTCTTGGGCTTCACTTTGAGAAACATTGGCTTCAAACTTGCAGAACAATAGTTACGAAGAGCCTCAATAGCTAACCATTATGTATTATTTCTCATTTGAATGGGAAGACTCCTAGTTATTTTTCTATTAACAATGCTGTTTGCTGTCGGCTTAGAGAAATATGCTATATTGTATTAAGACCATTCATTCATTCAGCAAATAATTAGAATGCATAATGTGTTCCAGGCAGTGTGTTAAGCTCCAAGTTTCCTGGTGATTATATACCCAATGTTCCTGCTCTCATGGAACTCACAGTCAGTTAGCAAGTATGTAGGCCATGACCAGCTCTGAGTTTCTTATTTCCTCCTTGGCCTGGAACATATAGTGCATGTCAACAGGTTGTGCATCCTTATGTACATTCAGTATGCTGGCACATAAGTGTGGCCTAGTCCTTATAATGTAGCTGTGGACAATATAACAAGACAGTGTTGGCAGCTGGAACGTGGACGAAGTAGGTGAAGTGGCTTGATAAAGGCAGTTTTCTCAATAATAGGCACTAATAGTAGTTTTACAGTTCTATGTTTGAGGGTATCAGAGAATAGGTAATCTGAGAACTAAAAGGAACTCATCCTGGACAGTCAAAATGCCAACCATCGCAACTAACTTCAGCGCATGTCTCTTGAGGAGTTTGGGAGAACTGAGATGTCTTGATAATCCAAATCCCCCAGCTTGAAATTCTCTGGAATACTTTGCTGAGTATTATTCTTTGGACATTTTAGAGAAATCTTTAATAGCACAGATCAGTTTTTCTGTGGGACAACTCTGGTGAAGATCATTTTAAAGATGTGATTTTAAAGCAGACCCACAAAGGTGGAAGTTCATTTAGTAACTCCTATTTCACTTAAGAGATGTATACATACTGTGTATGTTTATTATTATATATACTACATATAAGATATACATATATACTTAAATTAGAGATTTATTTTGAATTTTATCAAATACCTTCACTTACTTTCATTCTTCAGTTCAGTTACTAACCTTTAACTATCTGAGTTTCTCAGTCTCTTTTGCCAATCACTTGCGTTCAATCCCCAGTAAACACTCTTCTGCTTACCACCTTAGAGCTTTCTTTCTTTAATCATTTCAGTCATGCCTGTTGGCCACCATTAGAAATGAATAAATGAAAGGTTTGGCCCCAAAGAACTGAGAGTATTTTTTCTGCATTGAGAGGTCAATGCAGAATACTAACTCTACTATCATTAACCTAAGTAGAATTAGAAAATAAACAATAGATTTAGCCCCAAGTGGCTGAAAGGCCAATGCAGCACACTCCTTTGTTACCATTCGCTAAAGTAGAAGCGGAAGACAGTAAAAGAGAATAAAATAAATGGTGTAATCAAAGTAAACTGAGGCTATGGCCATGGTGGACTCAATAATATTGGTCTCTTTAATGAGTCATATCAATTCAGCTAAGCTTTTTGTGTGACTGCTGTATGACAGACATTTTCTTGGATACTGGGGATCCAGAGGTGAATAAGTCACAGCAGTTCTTGTAATTGAGGAACTTAATGTCTAGTCTTGTATGAAAACTTTTGGTAGTTATCCAGAAATATACTGATCATTATGATATGAACAGCCTACATTTACTGTGTTGTTCCAGACATAGTGCCAAGAGATGGACCTATGTGTATGATATTATGATTTTCAGTTTATAAATCTGGACACCATGGGTAGAGAGATTAAGTAACCTACTGAGGATCATATTGCTAGCGATTAATAGAGTTGTGATTCAAGCCCAGCACTCTGAATCTAGATCTTAAAGACTTACTATTTTCTAAACTATGCCCTACAGTTTTATTGTTCTTTTTTTTTTAATTAATGAGTCTATAGTAGTCATTTATATTTCTTTCAATTTTGATTTTATGACTAAATATGATTCTGCATATATCAGAAACTGGTGTTTAAAATTTGCCAAAAGAGAGAGTCTGGTACAGCAATTCAGAAGTGTAGTGGGCCCTATCTGTAATTGGAATACAAACATGTTTATGGTTAAATATTCTGTTATTAATGACCCACAGCCTGCACAAACAGCATGGATCAACCTGGATCATCCACTTCATGATAAGGCCAGGAACTTTTCCTCTGAATGACTTTCAAAGTTTTTCATAGTGCATGCATGCCCCTGCATGCACACACACACATACATACACTTAGACTCTATATATCATTTCTTTGCAAGTTCTACTAGTTGTATTGTAGGGCAGCACTACTCCAGCCATTCCTATAATTGAAGCCTGCAGAGTCAACTGTTGAGCAGCGAATCAGAGCCCTGTTTCAACAATGCCAGCTCAGCCAGACTTATTATCTTCTCTCTTTTACTCCCAGTGGGTCTGTCGTTTTTGAAAGTGACTGTTGCCTTTGCATTTCTAAGAGAATCCTCACTAAAATTTACATTTTAGCCTAACTTGCGGGAGCCTACCTTCAGGGTTTGAAAGTAAAGGTAATCATAGTATATCTTCAGGAGGCTTCCTGTTTCCATTTTCCTTAGAAAATTTGTATATTGTGAGTTTCATCAAAAACTGAGCGAGACTACTTGGAAATAGATAAAAACAGCACTCTGAATAATTTATTCCAAAAGAAACATGTTTCTGTCCAATTATTTACATAAACACTAGCATTTTAAAAGCTTTTATAATATCTACAAGAATTATTAAACCCATCGGTTTCTGTTAGAATATTCCCAACTAAGTAATTTCTTTGAACACATGATTGCCTTTGAACTCTAGCTCCCCAGAGCTTCACAGTCAAGGAAAGGCTAAAAGAAATAAATGAAACGTTATGGCCAAATTCAAAGCCATGATCATTCTGCATCCTGACTTATTTTGGTAAGAAAGGTAAGTCAGAGAGCTGGGATGTGATTTTAAGCAATCAAAAAGGAAAGGCAAGCCCAATTTTCCCCCTCAGGTTTGTGTGTGTATTAGCATGAACTAGATATGCAGGCAGAAAACTTTTCTTCAGACTCATTCCTTCCTAGATTCTCAGAGGCAGCAAAGTTTATGACGTCATTATTAAAGCAGCCCTGTTCTCCTGATTGCTTTAATACCTGGAATTTTGTCTAAATTCTATTGAAATTACATATGAAGGATGATTATAGTTGTGGGATTCCCACAAGGTGTAGACAAAAATGGGTATGAGAT
Organism: Balaenoptera physalus; assembly: GCF_965194825.1. Lineage (NCBI taxonomy): Eukaryota > Metazoa > Chordata > Mammalia > Artiodactyla > Balaenopteridae > Balaenoptera > Balaenoptera physalus. The sequence continues at coordinate 65,126,314 of NC_138893.1, read as the reverse complement.
GGGAGATGGTGTCACTGTGACTAAGAAAATAGTTGAACATATTACAAGGGGTTGTAGCAGTAGATACTATTATAGTATTTTGAGTATAAGATTGGTATGTATGTAGCAGGGGCCAACTACCTCTGGGAATCAAGTACTTTGCCAAGATTGCTGGTTTTGTTTCATATCATATGTTACTGTGGAAAGAATCTTCTACCTCTACTCATCTTCAATGAAATGATTTTGTGTGAAGTCTGTAATATTGGTCAGGGACCTTGGTTACAAAAAAATACAAAACAAACAAAAAACAAAACAAAACAAAACAAAAACAGAATCCACTCTAGTTTCTTTAAACAGAAGGAAATTAATCAATGGTTGAAATAGCTCACATATGATAATTGAAAGGGCGGAAGAGGTAGAATCTGTTTTGGCCTTTTAGGAACAAGTTGCAAAACTAGGACTACTATGGAAAATTCTGCCTTTACCATGGTCCAGAAAAGTGGAGTCAGAAAGTTGCTGCCACAGTTGCTAACTCTAGAACCACACACTTCTGCTTTAGTCCATACCTGCAAAAACGAATGTCTAACACCTGCTTTCCCCATATAATTCATTCCGAATGATGTCTCATGCAAAAAGCATCTTGTCAGAGTAACCTAATCATACATAGAATTCTAGCTGCAATTGAATCTTTGAAGTGTAGTTTTTAGCTTCCCAGATTATACATTTCAGGAATATGTGCAAAGAAGGTGGTTAAAATAACTATTGTGTGATATGGCTGTGTGCATCAGCCACGTCTGTCACAGGCTGGCATGTTGTCATCTGTCTCATATATGGTGATATAAGTGGAGTCCAAATAACATGCCACAGTGTGTTAAAACTCATGGAAATTACAGATTTCCACTTCAAAATCACTTTGGACTGTGAAATATATTAGGTAAATTATTAACATTAAATTTATAACCTTTGTTTTTAAACCAAATCATGCCAGTGCATATTTTACAGAAATGGGGTAATCATTTTTATGAGTTCTAATGAGATTATATATTCATCACTATATATTTAGATATTATGTGATACTCATCTCTATAACAGTATTTTTAAAAGAGGAAATTGTACTATTGTGGGAAAACATTGTCATCTTGTAAACATCATTAAAACCTCTACATTATGTATCTCCATATATAAAGAAAACAAGCATGTATGAGTTATTTTTAAACATAGCTAGTTATGTTCCAAAACACAGTGAAGGTCACTACTCAGGGTTATTCTCTAGAAAGTAAGTTTTCTGTTTTCTTTGCTCTTTGACCCCTTGTCTTCTTTAGCAAAATAAATTGGAAGCTAATTTAACGTTCAGGAAAGTAAAAAATAATCCTGGATCATCTGTTTCCCTTAGTGACACAAGTGGATAATTGCAGTCCCATTTTTCTAGAAGAAAGATAAATCACCTTTATGTCTTTTTAATAGAGTGAGAATTCGAGGCTCCAGTTTTCTAGCAAAAGTGTGTAACAAATACTTCTCAAATGAGGAGTCTTAAAACTTCAAATATAAATATAAATATAATATAAATTGAATGTCAAATTGAACCCTCATCTAACCAGTGTTTGGCTTCAACAATGATCAATGTTCTACTATTTTTTTTCAACTATACCTCCACGTATTCCCCATCCCTCATGTGATTATTATTTTTGTGGCAATTTGAGGTTAAATTTATTCCATTGAAATGTCCAAACATTACATTTTGATAAATATATAATCTGTAACTACTACCCCAATCAAGACACAGAATATTTAAATTATGGTAAAGAACTCCCATGTACTCCTTTGCAGTCATTCCTTCCCACACCCTTCCCCAAGTAACCACTGATTGGCTTTGTATTACTATACATTAACTTTGCTTCTTTAAGAATTTCATATCAGACATAAATCACAGCAAGATCCTTTTTGACCCACCTCTTAGAGAAATGGAAATAAAAGCAAAAATACACAAATGGGACCTAATGAAACTTAAAAGCTTTTGCACAGCAAAGGAAACCATAAACAAGATGAAAAGACAACCCTCAGAATGGGAGAAAATATTTGCAAATGAAGCAACTGACAAAGGATTAATCTCCAAAATTTACAAGCAGCTCATGCAGCTCAATATCAAAAAAACAACCCAATCCAAAAATGGTCAGAAGACCTAAATAGACATTTTTCCAAAGAAGATATATAGATTGCCAACAAACACATGAAAGGATGCTCAACATCACTAATCATTAGAGAAATGCAAATCAAAACTACAATGAGGTATCACCTCACACCAGTCAGAATGGCCATCATCAAAAAATCTAGAAACAATAAATGCTGGAGAGGGTGTGGAGAAAAGGGACCCCTCTTGCACTGTTGGTGGGAATGTAAATTGATACGGCCACTATGGAGAACAGTATGGAGGTTCCTTAAAAAGCTAAAAATAGAACTACCATACGACCCAGCAACCCCACTACTGGACATATACCCTGAGAAAACCATAGTTCAAAAAGAGTCATGTACCACAATGTTTATTGCAGCTCTGTTTACAATAGCCAGGACATGAAAGCAACCGAAGTGTCTATCGAGAGATGAATGGATAAAGAAGATATGGCACATATATACAATGGAATATTAGCCATACAAAGGAACGAAATTGAGTTATTTGTAGTGAGGTGGATGGACCTATAGTCTGTCATACAGAGTGAAGTAAGTCAGAAAGAGAAAAACAAATACCGTGTGCTAACACGTATATACGGAATCTAAAAAAAAAATGGTTCTGAAGAACCTAGGGGCAGGGCAGGAATAAAGCCTCAGATGTAGAGAATGGACTTGGGGATGTGGGGAAAGGCAAGGGTAAGCTGGGACGAAGTGAGAGAGTGGCATGGACTTATATATACTACCAAGTGTAAAATGGATAGCTAGTGGGAAGCAGCCGCATTGCACAGGGAGATCAGCTCATTGCTTTGTGACCACCTAGAAGGGTGGGATAGGGAGGGTGGGAGGGAGACGCAAGAGGGAGGAGATATGGGGATATATGTAAATGTATAGCTGATTCACTATGTTATAAAGCAGAAACTAACACACCATTGTAAAGCAATTATACTCAAAGATATTAAAAATTGAAAATAAAAAGAATTTCATATCAATGGATATTGAGCAATTCATATGGTTATTAGCCATTCATACATCTCCCTTCATGAAGTTTCTATCAAATCTTTATTCCATTTAAAAAGTTTTTGTATTATTGAGTTTCATATTATCAAATATATATACATATTCCAGATACAAGTTCTTTGTTAGATATGTTTTGCAATTATTTCCTCCCAGTATATGGTTTATAGAGAGATGTCTTTTGAAGAACATAAGTTTTAAATTTTGATGGAAGTGTAATTTATCAAAGTTTCCTTTTATGGTTGTTGCTACTGTATCCTTCCTAAAAATTGTTGTCTCAGGATGCAAAGATACTCTCCTCTGTTTTCCTCTAAATGCCTTGTAGTTTCGGTTTTTATGCTTAGGCCTTGACCCTTCTTATATTAATTCTTGTGTTTGGAAGAGGTACGGGTTGAAGTTAAATTTTGTTTTTCATATGGATACCCAGTTGTTCCAGAACTATTTGCTTAAAAGATTTTCCTTGCTCCACTGAATTCTTCTGATGTATTTGTCAAATAGCAACTGTGGGTCTATTTCTTGGCTCTCTTCCAGGAATTGCCAGACTATGACTCATGGCTTATTTATGTATGACCCACAAGCTGATAATGGTTGATTCATATTTAAAATATTGTCAAATGAAAGGAAGAAACAGCAACAGATATCCCATAAGTGGGCCACAAAGCCTAAAATATTTACTATCTACCTATTTACAGACTAAGTTGGTCAATCTTTGATCTAGTGTATCCCACTGATTTATAGGTCTACTCCTTTGCCAGTCTCTATTTCTGTTGCTTTATGGTACATATTAAAATCAGATAGTGTAAGGCCTTCAGCTTTAATCTTCCTTTTCATGATTGTTCTATTTTAGGTCCATTTGCATATCCATATAAATTTTTGAGTCAGTTTACTAATTTCTATAAAATATTGCTGAGATTACAATTAAGATTTCACTGAATCTATAAATACATGGATTACATTGCCATCTTAACAATATTAAATATTCTAAACCATGAACCTGGCATATCTCCCTATTTATGTAGATCTTCTTTATTTCAGCAATATTTTGTAATTTTCAATATTAAGGTTCTAGCAATCCTTTGCTGAACATGTTCCTAAGTATTATGTGGTTTTGGTGCCACTGTAAATGAAATTTTTATACTTTAATTGTCATTTCTTTCTATTTGTAACCTTTTCTCATCTTATACTTTTGAGTATTTAACTTGTGTCTTGATACCATGATAAAATTACTTATAAATTCTAGTACAGGCATACCTCAGAGATTATGCGGGTTTGGTTCCAGACCACCACAATAAGGTGAATATCCCAATAAAGCAAGTCACTCACATCTTTTGGTTTCCTGGTACATATAAAAGTTATGTTTACACTAAACTGTAGTCTCTTAAGTGTGCAATAGCATTATATCTAAATAAAAAATGTACATACCTTAATTAAAAATATTTTATTGCTAAAAATTGCTAACAATCATCTGAGCCTTCTACAAGTTATAATCTTTTTGATGGTAGAGGGTTTGAAACATTGTGAAAATTATCAAAATGTGACACAAAGACACGAAATAAGCAAATGCTGTTGGAAAAATGGCACCTCTAAACTTGTTGCATGCAGGGTTGCCACAAACCTTCAGTTTGTAAAAAATGCAGCATCTGTGAAGCTCAATAAAGTAAAGCACAGTAGAACAAGGTATGTCTGCAATTATTAATTTATTTTAATTTTAATGTTTTTCTTCCAGTGTTACTGAGATATAATTGACATATAGCACTGTATATGTTTAAAGTGTACAGCATAATAATTTGACTTCCATACACCATGAAATATCATCACAGTAAGTTTAATGAACATCCATCATTTCATACAAAGTTAAAGAAATATAAAAAAAAAATTTCCGTGTTTTGAGACCTCTTAGTATTTACTCTCTTAACAGCTTTCATATGTAAGATACAGCAGTATTAATTATACTTATCATGTTGTACATTATATCCCTAGTACTTATTTATCTTGTAACTGGAAGTTTGTGCCTTTTGACTGCCTTCCTCCATTTCCCCTTCTCCCAATCCCCTGCCTCTGGTAACCACAAATCTGATCCCTTTTTCTGTGAGTTTGTTTGATTGTGTGTGTTTGAAGTATGATTGTCCTGCAATACTATGTTAGTTTCTGTTACACAACATAGTGATTTGATATTTCTATACATTTCAAATTGATCACCATGATAAGTCTAGGTACAATCTGTCACCATAAAAGAATGTTACATGATTATAGACTATATTCCACATACTATACATTGCATATCCGTGACTCTTATTTTGCAACTGCAAATTTGTACTTTTAAATCTCCCTCACCTATTTCTTTTTTCTCCCCACCCTGTCTGTAGTTATTTTGATGATTCTTTAAGATTATGTATAAAAATAACCATGTGTCTATAAATAGCAGTAGTTTGCTTCTTACTTTTTAACCTAGTGTCTTTTGTTCCTTCTCTTATTGCACTAGCTAGGATTTCTAGCCACTGTGCTGAATAGAAGTGATAAGACTGGATACCCTTGCCATCTTGTAGGTATTAGTTGTAGTTATTGTCACTGTTGTTTTAGATGTTGCTTATCAGATTTAAGAAGTTACCTTTTATTTTTAGTTTGCTGAATTTGTTTTATATTGAATGGGTGTCTGATTTTAATAAACAAATTTTCTATGTTGTTTGAGTTATTTTTTCTTCTCCTTCATTCTGTTAATAGGATTTAATTTATTGTAAATTTTAAACTAACCTTGCATTTCTGGTATAAAAACAACTTCGTCATGAGGTATTATCCATTTTATATATAGCTGGGTGTGATTTGCTAATGTTTTGCTAATAATTTCATTATTAAGTATATTTGCCCCTGACGTAATGAGGATGTTATTCTATACTTATCTTTTCGTGATGTATCTTTGTCAGGTTTGGTATCATAAAACAAGAAGGGATATGTTTCATTCCCCTCCATTTTTAAAAAGTTTAAGATTGTTTCTTCTTAACCAGTCAAGAATTCTATTTTTATGTTTGATAAAATTAACCAGTAAAGTCCTCTAGACTGGGAGTTTTCTTTGTGGAGTAATTTTAGGTAAAAATCTAATTTCCTTAAAAAATATAGAGCTATTCAGATATCCTGTTTTAACTTGTCTTTTTTGGTAAATTTTGTTGTTTGAGTTAGATATACTGGTGGAAAGTTGTTCATAACAGTCTCTTGTTATTCTTTTAATGTTTATAGGAGCTCTAGTAATGTCACCTCTTTCATTCCTGACAGAAGTAATTTGTGTTTTCTTTATTTTTTTATCTGCCTTACTAGTGGTTTATCAATATTATTTTGTTTTTAACTAATCAAATTTTGTTTTTTTTTGTCATAACTGTTCATTTTATATTACATTAATTTCTGTTCTTAGGTAAAGGTACTTTTGAGCACTCATGATAGCAACGTTTAGACCTTTCTAGCCTAGTACTCAAAAGGCATGCTTGTGCACTGAGTAATGACTTTGAACATGAATTAAAAGAACTGATTGCTAAGATTTTGAGCTGAGACCAATTAAGATATTAGAGCCCTGTTATTAAGGTTGATTTTGAGTGTTCATAGTTCTCTAAGAAACACTCCAAAATAGCTTTTCGTGGAAGTCAGATTACATCAGAGGCTTTGCCTTAACGACTGAACTCAAGAATGGAAATAGGGACTGCTTGGCTGCTCTTTGTTTCCCAATGACTTTCATTTTCTACCTGAAATTTGAGTTTTCCCATGGTCTTGAGAGAAGCCTTCCTTCCCCCTTCCCCGCCCTGACCCCCACAGTGGACTTAGGTGTGATCTTGCCTCTTGCCCTGTAAGTGTGATCTTGTAGTTGAATAGCCCAGGCTGGTACCTGTGAATACTACAGGAAGCATGGACTTCATTAAGGTTACATGCTTCAGATACGTAACTCAGGAGTGTCAATTTTCACTTAAAAGACAGCCTACTTTACCACTGTCCAGACTGTTCATATCATACCTATATGCCAAATAGGCAAGGATTAGAGATGTAGGTGGAATATTTAGGTATTCTCTATCTCCAGCGTTATTGGTAAGAGGGGAATCAGGTTGAATTGAAGCATGTTACTTGTAAGATTCAGTCAGCAAATATTTATGGAACACCTATCCTGTGCAAGCTTTTCTGAGAGGATGTAATTAGGGAATAAATTAATGGATAGTTACATGATTGTTGGCAATAGTCTATCACCTAAAATTTGAGTGATATATTATAAAATAAATTTGTTTTATCCTATGTATTTTACCTCTTTTCCCCTTGTTTCATTTTCAACATATATACAGATCCATTCTTAGCTTTGTAACTGCTATAATCATGTAACTTGTTTTTCCAGCCTATAATTGTGGTCTAAAAATATGTGACTTATTGTTCAGGTCATTATTATTTCAAATATCACCATATTACTATTTATTGAACTAAATCACATATAATTTATTGTAATGGCGATAGCAGATCCAAGACATTACATTTTTGTTCTTTTTTAAACTTGTCTTAACTTTTAAAAAATTACTGAATTTTAGCCGATATATGAACAAATGCAAAAAGCTCAATGAGTTTTTATAAAATGTACATAACTTTGTAACCTCATCCATATCAGGAAGTAGATAAAAGTCCTGCTCATGCTGTTCCCAAAATGTTCACTCTTTCTGCCTCAGAGTTAACCACTGTCCTGATTCCTAATCAGTTATATTACACAAATGGAATCATATGTTCTCTGTGTCTACCTTCTTTTGCTCAAAATTATGTTTGTGAGATTTATATATATTAATGTGTATAACTCTGCATTCATTTCCTTGTTGTATAAAATCCCACTGAATGATTATAAAAATGAATGTATCCATTCTACTAATGATGTTTAAGTTGTTCCCCACTTGGGACAAATATAAGTAATGATGCTATGAACATCCCTGTACATGACTTTTGGTACACATGCCACTTATTTCATTTGGGTATATACCTGACACTAAAATGCATGTGTCATTAGATTTGCCTATGTACAAACTTAGTAGTTAAAGCCATGCTGTGTCTCAGAATACTTTTACAAATATACACTCTCATTAGTAGTATATAAGCATACCATTCTTATCAATATGTGCTATAATGTATTTTTAATGCTAGCCATTTTGATAGGTGTTTGCAGTATATTATTGTGAATTTAATTTGCATTTCTATGATTGAAAAACAAGCAGAATATCTTTGTATATGTTTATTGACAATGTAGATATTCTCTTTTGTAACATGTTTGTTAAGGTCTTTTTCCATTTTTAAAAATTGCCTGTGGTTTATTTTACTTTATTTTTCTTACGGAATTTAATTCTTTATGTTCTCTGGACATAGGATTTTGTCCAATATATGTATCATCCCATACTCTGTAGTTCGATTTTTTTAAATTTTCATAGTGTAATCTTTTGATAGCATTATCATTTATTGATAAGTTCATTATTTTAATACAGTGCAATTTATCTATCTTTTCCTTAAATTTAGTGCCTTTTCTTTTCTGCTTAGGGAACTCTTACCTCTCCCAAGATCTTGAAAATATTCTCTTAAATTATCACCTAGAAGTGTTATTATTTTCTTTTCTGTAATTTAACACTGTTTTGTGCTTTTGTGAGGTAGCAAATTTCATTTATTTTAAATATGCATATTCAGTTGGCTCAGCATCATGAATCTTTTATGAGTGAATCTCTTTCTAGACTATATTTTGTTCCACTTGACTATTTGTCAAGATTGCATCAATACCATGTTGCCTTGATTACTGCCGTTTTAGAATACATATTGATATCTAATAGTTCAGCCCTCCAATGTAGTTTGTTTTCTTCAAGCTGATCTTAGATGTACTTGGCACTTTGAAATTTTATACAGACTTTAGGGTGAAATCTTCAGTTTCTCCAAAATTTCTGGGATATTTATTGGTTTGCATCAAATGTATTAATTAATTTGATGAGATTTTAACAACTTTGAAATATTCAGTTTTCTAATCTGTTAATATAGCATATCCCTCCAATTTTTTTTAAGATTTCTTTAATTTCTCTCATACACATTTTATTTAATTATTGTTATTTGTACTTTGTTTAGAGGTATTAAATATATATATTTTTAAATTTATCCTAGGTATTTGATGTTTTTTGATGCTATTATGATTATCATCAATGTTAGCATTCAATTTTTCTCTTTGTTATTAGAATAAGGAGTTACTTTTATGAGGCTACTTAATGCCTGTATTTATGGTTTTGTAACTCTTGTTGACACACTGAAGATATAATTAACCTAAAATGTCTTTTTTCCTGAATATATGACTTCCTTATTTTCCTTGCCACAAATCTCTCATTTTCCCCCAAAGTTCATATACAAATTTTTCTTGTAAGGTGATGTTCAAGTCATTATTCTGTAATTCTATAACACTAACACAGAAAAACCTTCAAGGGAAAGGACCATCTGGAGTTCAAGTTATTTTTATACAAAGTAAGGCTTTAGCATAGAATAGAGGTGAAAGGAATCTACAAAAGTCAGGAAATATCTCTGAGAATTAAAAACACTTTAATATTTTCCTTCTATTTTTCACAATAATGACTATAAATGAATTTAACTACTTAATTATCAATTGTTTCAGATATACATGTCTTGCACTGAAAATCACTGAATACTTTTAAACACCAAATTCTTATTAATGGATGTTCCCTGTGTATAGCCATTACATTCACTGCAAACTTGAAAAATAAATACATAATCTCTATAAAAATAGGTGGAGGATTTAACTCACTTTTATTTGTGTGGGATGTGTTTTCTCTCTCTCATTTTTTATTTTTCATGATTTTTTTGCTGGCAGATACCTGGAAGAAATGTGGAATCAAATGCAATTTTGTTTGTTTTCATGCAGTCTTTGTCATGGGAATAATACTTTGATGATGAATAAATAATTATTTTTATTAATTTTTACTCTGCAAGAATAGCAAATTATATTAGATTCCTACTGCAGCCTTATTGAAGGAGCTGGAATAATACATATTATTCAGAATATTAATGTCTGATGCATATCCATAGCCTAATTGTATATTGATCAAAATTTTGATTTTAACCAAGGATTACTTATACAGTCATCTTTTATGATATATATGACATGATGAAAATATATTCATCTCTTTAAGGGAAAGCATTTTCTTTTTTTTTTTTTTGCCGTTTAAATCTCTTTTAATCTATGGTTACTGTGGCTTTATAATAACTTTTTTTAATTCACTTTGCACTGTTTGCTTTTGCCAAGCTATATTTTTAGGCATCAATTTACTTTGACAGGGGATATAGGCTTGCCATTTCAAAATAAGATTTTTAAGATTCACACAGTGGAAAGTTTTCATATTGAAATATACCAAATATTTCTCTCATAAACCCTTTACACCACCCATGCAGATACACAAAGAATCTTCAAGCTGGCAAGAAATTTCACTGACCCATATTTACCATTATCGCAAATGTATTGTGAGTGACCATTGGACAGAAAAAAATAAAATTTTGTTATATATATTTATAATACTCCCATGGTCTTTCTTAAATTTTTATTTAAATATTGTGTCATTTGTTTTAGACTCTGGGTCCATGGAAAACATTTTCTTCAAAATAAAATTATGTTTATATAGTTACATATAACTCAGCTCTTTGGAAACAGAAGACAAGAGGGCTTTTTTTGGGTTTTTTTGGTTTTTCTTTTTTACACTATGGGATTTAAGTAGTGTGAAAATACTGAAGAAAGTTGGGGGGAGGCATTGCATGTGATTAGGTCACTCTGTTTGCTAACTGTTGTCTTTAAGAGTTAGGTTCCTATCTCCCCACAAGACTAGGAGAGAGGGGCACTGTCTTTCTTGATGATTACATTTCAAAAGGATGGCTACTAGGTCCGCAAGAAAGATTTTCCTGCGTTGTAAAACTGGTAAGATACTCTGAGATAAAATTTACATGTCAAAGAGGCAGAGAAAGAATTCACAATGGAAAGTTTTGCTAAAGTAAACACTCTAAGAAAAGGGAGATCAGGGATCTGCAGTTAGGAAGAAATGTGTCTATGGTTTACTCAACCTGGGGGAAATAGGTATATTAAACCTATCTTGGTCAGTTTGAGTTTTCTTTGTGATTCAGAAGCAATTATTGAGGAATGCAAAGATACACACAATATTGCAGAATAAAATTATTTAAAAATATGTAAGAAAAATAATGAGGCAAAAGAAAATAGTGCATAAATTCTTTTCCTTCAACTTTTATTTGTATGAGCATCTTCCACTATGGGAATATATGAAAAGAACATATTGTGAAAGAGGCCTGTCATAACCATACTTGGATTCAAATTCTCTTTTAATTAATTAAAATCATATTTTGAGCCCTGAACATCAGTCTAAGTATTCCTTAATGCTTACATTTTATTAGGATATATCTGTGTTTGACATGAAAAATATTTCAAGATATATCCTTGCTTTTTCTTACTTTGTACATTAATTTCAAGAATTTAAAAAGTGGCTTTTCCCCACATATTTCATGTCAACTTCTTTAAGACACTGACTTTAAGAATGAAAATCAAATGTACCAAAAGAACAGTGCTAAAAAGAGAATGAAATGTGAAGTCTGTGTTAATACAATTGCTGTCTCAGCAGGAAAATACTAAATATATATATTGGCTCAGTAAGAGCCTTTTTAAAAATGACTCCTCTCTCCACACACACACACACTTTCATATAATCCATCTATAGCCATTTATATGCATTTATATGCTAAAAGGTATTAGGTTGAACATTTATATGCTAAAAGGTTGTAGGTATCCTTAACGGACTTAATGTATCACATCATAAGCATAATTACATGCATTGAAAGTGGGGTATTCATATATCATTAAAAGATAGAAAACATATTATAAGGCAGTGTATTTTGTATAACCATATCCTCAAATATAGCTGTGTCTGTGATAGTCACCAAAAAGTTAAAAGCATTGTTTTCCTTTTATTTGTGTGTCTTCTAAGAACTATGCATTTCATATAATGTAATATATATTGTAATATCATTTATTGAAATAAGGATGTAAAGATGAATGTAATTTATGGCAGTAATCTGTGTCTTAACACCAGACTTAGTTTCTACACAGGCTAAAATTATGGCAAAATTATTATATATTTTTTAAAAATTTTCTTTATAATCTGTTCATTTGTTATCATTGTTTGCTGCACCTATGTTCTGATGCTGAGCTGTATTATATCAAGGTTCTAGACTTGCTTGTCCATATTTTTATGTCCTTTTTAAAAAAAATCCTTCTTTCCTCTGCCTACTTCTTCCTTCCTCACTCCCTCCCTCCCTTCCTTCCTTCCTTTCTTCTTTCCTTCCTTCCTTGCTTCCTCTTTACTTGTTTTCCCATTCTAGAACATGCATTAAACCATACTGTAGAAGTGTAATACTAGGTGATATGAAGAATACAAAAACTAATTTCAGAACAGCTCTGCCCATCAAAATTGTACAACCTAGAAATTGAAATCACATGCATATTAATAGGTATAGGTTTGTATATAATAAGAGCATTAAGAATCGTTTTGATGGGTTATTTGTGTCTTCAAAGAAGTGAGAGAGCTCTTTATACTGAAAATATGAGGCAAAGCTTGATGAAGAAAAGGGGCACTTGTGTGGATCACAAATGGTGGATATTGTTCCAAGGTCTTGAGATAAGAAACACAGCTGTTCAAATGATAGGCATTTCAACTTTTTAGTACAACAGTTAAGGAGGTTGTTATATTGCCCCATTCAGTAACTTTATAAGTTGACTACTTAGAAAATTGTTCTGACTTTGTAGTTCTAGTGTAATTAGAGCAGAGAGTTGGCTCCCAATTTGCATGCAGTGAGGCTGATTTTATATACATTTTTAAATATACAGATTAAACCAGGCTTTCAGAGTGCCTGAATCTAAATTCAAATGGAAATGAGCCAAACATCTTAAATTATTAATTAAAATGCTCTCAGAACTTAAAACTTATGTTAAGAATTTCAATCACATATTGATGATAAGAAGTTATGATACACTTGTCTTAGCTGTACTCTGGCTGGATCAGAAGCTTTCTCATTTTACAACAACGCAATTTTTTGATGGACATCTCATTACATTTTATAAGGAGACAGGAACAAGAGAAATGACTTAGTATGCTGTCATTATTTTTTATATTTAAAAAAACTCAATTTGGGAAACGTGAGATTACAGAACTAGGGAAGATTAATATTTTTATAAAGTTGTTGTTTTATAAAGTTACTTTTATAAAATTTTAAACGTTTTATTTACATAAAAAATAAAAACGTTTTATAAAGTTTTTTTCATACAGAAATAAAAGATATCTTCATTTTTACCGACTGATGTTTCCTCCTTCACAAAGTAAGATACCATTTCTGCCTAGTCAAAACTTTTTTTTTTTTAAGGTTTTATTTATTTATGGCTGTGTTGGGTCTTCGTTTTCTGTGCGAGGGCTTTCTCTAGTTGCGGCAAGCAGGGGCGACTCTTCATCGCGGTGCGCGGGCCTCTCTTGTTGCGGAGCACAGGCTCCAGCCGCGCAGGCTCAGTAGTTGTGGCATACGGGCCTAGTTGCTCCGCGGCATGTAGGATCTTCCCAGACCAGGGCTCGAACCCGTGTCCCCTGCATTAGCAGGCAGATTCTCAACCACTGCGCCACCAGGGAAGGGAAGCCCCAAAACTTTTAAGGTAACAGTGAGATTAGCAACATACTATGAATCGTCACTATTATGTTGAAGAAGTAAGAACTCCATTCATGTCCTTTCATGCTTTTTTCTCAGTCACATTGCCATTCCATGCTGGCATTCACAGCTCATAATACTTATTTGTAATGAAAAGAAATTTAGGTTTCTTCATTTGTCAGCACTCTCTTTCACTCTCTGTCTCTCTCTTTCCATGTGCATTTGTCTGAGTGTTTGTGTGTTTGTATATATATCAGCTGTGACACATGTAGCTTCATTATGTGATATAATTAAAACATTTCATGTTCAGGTATAGGTTTAAGGCTTAGAAGGAATTTAGTATTGTTAATATTAGAGTTTTTCATTACTGGATGAGTTATTTAGCTTGAAGGTAAAGGAGAAGTGGTTTAAAAATGAAATGGAATGGAATAGAAGCCACCATGATGTTCATTCATACCTCAAATGTTAAGCAGAGACAAGAAATGAGGAAAATATGTCAAGTTTAAGAGTAGTAGAGGAGTGATTATCATTGAATATCCCCAAAGCAAATGAGAGAGAAACACTTACCATGTACAATTAGTTCCCAACATCTGTTCCATGAGCTTCTATTTCTTTGCTATACTGGAATCATTGTTCGAGCAAACTATGCTTAGCCTGAGGGTAAGGAACATAAATTATGTATAATGTGAATAGTCTTAAGTAACATCTTTTACTTACTATTCCTGAATCCTGTGTGCTCCTCCTGTTGATAAAGCTAATAAAGAAATGCCAGTGTGGCTCAGTATGTACTTCTCTCATTCATCTTACTGATGTTTTTCCTCATATAATTACTAGTGGACATATAGCATTATATAAATGAATTTTCAAATAAAGTTAGCTAAATATACAACCTCTAGCTTAATGTACATTACAAAAGTAGTATTTTAAAATTATTTCATAAATATTAAAATATTTCCTTGGGGGTATATAAGCACACATATGCCTAAGTTACGAGAGTCTGGTGGAAAGAACTATCCTGTGAAATAACCTAGCCCTGAAAATGAATAACACAAACTACAGTCTCAAACACTCTTGGGACCTCCTTTCTCATCTACACTGCTTAGTACTGTTGTATGTTTACTATCACACCCTCCTGTGCATATCAGCTTTTGTTTCCTTTCCTTTAAAATAAGTTTCTTCAAAAGAAGGAAACCTGAGCTTTATATTTAAACTGCAGCCACATGAAAAAGAACAGACCTTTCTTTCTGGAACTAAAGTTCACAATTCTAGGACAGAGCTCTCTGATTGCTAACACTATGGTAGATGCCCAGGTGAGTCCATGACTATCGGACCAAACTTTAAAATGGCTGCTCCCGGACAACTATAAAGACATGGGAGAGAAATATTACTCAATGTTAAATTTATTCTATTGCTAAATTCTATGTTCCAAACAGAAAAAGCTATCTGTGAACATAAATATGTGAGTATGTGCACGTTCATTTCCCTCAAACCTCAGAGATGAGTTGTTTTCCCTCCATGTTTGGCTCTCTCTTTGTTCTGTACACACACATACACACATGTCCTCTGATATACATGAGCAGGAATTTCTCTTCAGTCTGAACCTAGGAATAAAATTGTTAGTTCACAGAAAGAGATGATAAGTTTTAGTAACTGTTTCTTGGTACACATGGAGCCCATAGTGCAAGGACATTTCTAACAGAGACCTCTGAACAGATACAAGATATATCTTGCTGTACTAAATACTAATTCTTAGAGCAGGTGAAAAATTAAGATGACTTTGGCACATAACAGTATTTGAGAAGATCTTTTAATTGCTTTGTACTTACTATAATTTTGCTTTCTGAAAAGGCTAATAACATATCTGGTCCCATAGCCCCAAGAAAAACAACAAAAGAAAAGGAAACAATGCATTTGTCTAATTGTTTTCATATATTTATATCACAGTTGTTCTTCTGGATACTTTTTAAATGTATAAAATATTATATAATATTATGAATGGAAATGGAGATAAAAGAAGAAAATAAAGATGGGGATAAAATACCTGAGGCTAAAAAATGCATGTTACAATAATATATTCACCCATCAGTGATGAGGTATGCTTTTAAATCTAAGCTTTCTGATAGCTAGTGAAAAAAAAAAAAGAACTATTTCCAGCCACAAATTTCAAAATATCTATAAGCTTAAAATAAATCCATTACTTAAGAGAACTGCAATTCCTAATGGATCATGCAGGAGTTAATCTGGAGTGGGGAGATGCTTGCTGGAGGGAATAGGAAAGTATAAATGATATGTTGTATATGGTATTGGTCAGGTCATTAAATAGAGTGATTAGAGAAGGCTTCATTGAAGAAGTGATATTAGAGTACAAAGCAGAAGGTAGTAAAAGAGCAGATTTTGTGTCTTTCTGGGGAGGGAGATCCTAGGTAGAGGACATAAGGCAAATGTACTAAGTTTGGAGTGTGTTTGGTCTGTTGGAGAAATAGTTTGTAGGCTAGTGGCTAAAAGAACAGAATCAAAACAGGCATTTTAGAATAATATAAGAAATTGGCTTTTATTTTCAGGGAGATCGGGAGCCACTAGAAAGTTGTAAGCTGACATATTTTAGAAGGGTAACTCTGGCTATTGTGTTGAAAATGGACTGAGACAGAGCAAGGTCTGAAACAGAAAGATCATTTGGGACATTATTGCTGTACTCTGGTCAAGAGATAATGTTGACATAGACCAAGTTGTTAACAATAAAGGTAGTAAAGCAAAAAGGTCAAATCTGGTTATATTCTGTATATAATAGTATTTTCTCAGAAACTGGATATGGGACATGAGAGACAGTGAGTCAACAATGACTAATAAAATTTCTTCCTGGAAAAATTGCAAAGAAAGAGTTTCCTTTTTCTGATGTGAGAGAGACACCATGAGGAATAGGCATAGATGTGTGTGGGAAGATCCAAAGCTCATTATGATGAGATCTCAATTTGATTTGCTTATTCCACATATGAGTGGAGATGTGGAGGAGGCAGTTAGGATGTGTGTTTTTGGTCCAGAGAAGAGGAAAAAGAGATCTGGACTGGAGATTTATATTTGGGAGTCATGAGTCAAGAGTATATATAAGCCTGGATGAGACAATCAAAAAAGAAAAAAAATGCAGAATATATACAAAGAATAAAGTCATGGAGACAAGTATGAATAAGCAGGGGAGACCATGAGGGAACAAACAATGATGTGAACTAAGTCAGAAAAATATGGTGTTCTGAAAGGTAAGTGAAAAGAGGTATATGAAGGAGAGGGTGATTAACCATGTGAAATGTTGGTGATAAAGTTGAAGACTGAGAACCAACTACCGAATTTAAGAATGTGGAGGCTCTTAATAAGAACTAGACAAAAACTTTTCTGGTGGGACATCGGGTTGAAAGCCTCACTGGAATAGTTTCAAAAACATGTAAGTTGAGGTGTGGCAGAGGGAGTATGAGCTACTCTTTTGAGGAGTTGTGCTGTGAAGCAAAAATTCTTCATTTACTAACACAACAATGTCATATAACAGACATTCGGTCTTGAATGTGCTTTCATTAGATGAACGTCATTTTTCATCAGCTTTGAGAGCAGGGGATCTTTATGGGATCACTCAATAAGGTTGTATAGGGATTTGTTTAAACCAAGAGAAAAGATTTCTTAAGGTGGAGAGAACAGCAACTGCCCGGTGGGAGGAAATAGGGGATCTGGCTCAATTTTTTAACTGCCATTCTATAATCATTATATTTTTAAAAAAATGTATGGTATGGTCTGTTTCTTTATTTCAATTGCATCCATTTGATGGTTTGAAAATAAAATCTTGCAGTATTCTGAGAGTCTGAACCTTCATCATTTTCATATGCCTGTGAATTGGATATAGTATAATTCACTTAGCGTTTATATTTTATCGTTTAGCCCAGCTGATAGAGTAAGTAAATGCTGATAAGCATTTTAACCTCAGTAATATGACCTCCCTTACTTGCTAGCTTGTTCACTTTTATTTACGCCAGGAAGAAATGGCCTTTGTTTCATGACAAATTCTCAGTGATAACTGTGAATAAACTGTTGCCCCTCCCACTTTTATTTTCTGTTATGCATATGCACAGTCTTCTCTTTTCTTCTTTTGGGTTTCATGTATGCTTCTTCTATCTCAGTTAAAAAAGTGATATTATATTTTGAAATGTGTGGCTAGTGTTGCAAATTTAATGAAGTAGTATGAATAACACCTTTATATACTTCAGTCCATACAAACTCCCATCCCAGTGACAGTGAGATGAAAAGTATTATTTATTAACTATGTGCCTTTACTTACATCCATTACTTTATTTTTCATAACAATGCATATTGCTGATTACAAGAATCTGGGGAACTTGCCTAAGATCACAGATTTAGTAAGTAGTGGAGCCAAGATTTTGAACATAGATCTTTTGGCTTTAGGGCTGTCTTAGCTGTCTAATGCTGCATAATAATATTGAAATAAACAGTATTTTACAACAACACACATTTATCATTTCACAATTACTTTGGGCCTGGAGTCCAGGCATAGCGTAACCAGGTTCTCTACTTTATGGTGTCAACAAGACTATAATCAAGGTGTTGTCAAGGCTACAGTCTCAGCTGAGACTTGACTAGGGAAACATCTGCTTCCAAGGTAACACAGGCTTGGCAAAATCACCTTCCTTGTGGTTGTAGGACTGAAGTCTTCTGTATCTGACTGCCTGTCATCTGACTACCCTCAGCTCTTAAAGGCTGCCATGGTTCCTTGCCATGTGGGCCTCCCAACATGGCTAATTGTTTTGTTAAATCCAGCAAGGGAAAGAGAGAGAAAGAGCTTCAACAAGATAGTCACTAGAATCTCATGTAACATAACCACATAATGTACATGTAAATATAACTTCCCATTACCTTTGTCATATTATTTTGATTATAAGCAAGTCATAGGTCCCACCCACACTCAGGGGAAGGGAATCACATAAAACCAGGAGCCAGGCATATGGGGGTACCTTAAGAGTCTGTCTACCATGGAGCCATTTTAGCTTCTGTAAGCTCAGGATCCAGCTTCTTTCTTCAGAATTCTTCCCTCTGCCACAGTGGAAAGAAGGTACAATATTTGTCCCAGGGGATTCTAGGCTAGTATATTCATTACTTAAACTGATACTCCAAGTCTGACCTGAAGTTTTATTGGGTTATCCTTAATGTCAGCTATCTATTCTCTTTTATGAGTTGTTAGCTATAAGGTCAGAGACTACATCTATATCTATTCTTATGGCTATAATTTAGGAAAATTAGTTCTAAGGTCAGGTAGTTGATAATTACATTGTAGTATTCTCCCTGTATCTTACTTTAGAATTGTTTCCATTTTAACCCTTTAAATGTTGTCAGAAAATTGTAGGGCACAAAAATCCAAATAATGAATTTATACATCAACTGGATTTTTGTGTGAGTTTCCCATGAACTCAAAACAAAACTAACAAGGTTTTCATAATTTCACATTTTTTTAGAGATTTATTTATTATTTTATTTTTGGCTGCGTCGGGTCTTAGTTGTGGCACGCGGGATCTTTGTTGAAGTGTGCAGGATCTTTCATTACGGTGTGTAGGCTCTTTGTTGCAGCGCGTGGGCTTCTCTCTAGTTGTGGCACACAGGCTCCAGGGTTCGTGGGCTCTCTAGTTGTAGCATGTGGGTTCCAGAGCGTGTGGACTCTATAGTTTGTGGCACGCAGTCTCTCTAGTTGAGGCACGTGAGCTCAGTAGTTGTGTGTGGGCTTAGTTACCCCGCGTCATGTGGGATCTTAGTTCCCTGACCAGGGATCGAACCCGCGTCCCCTGCATTGTAAGGCAGATTCTTTACCACTGGACCACCAGGGAAGTCCCCGTAATTTCATATTTAAATTAAAAAGTTTGTGTATTTCCAAGGTGATTGCAAGATATAGGGAAAGGATATCTAAACTATGAATTAGTAAACCTGGGATTTGGTCTTGGATATGGTTTTATTAGCTACGCCACCTTGGTCAGGTTATTTCAATGCTCGGGGTAGGGAAATTTAGAGATACCAGAGGTTTGGCTTCATTTTCCATATATATATGATATATATATGAGATGGTAGGTTCTTTTCTAATTCTAAAATTCTATGATCTTATTTTTAGTTGAGCAAATGAACATGCCTTCTACATCAAAATGCATAACATACATACATTTATTTAATACTTTATTTACAACAGAATAGAGATACTAGCAATTGTCTAAATGTCAAGATATTTGTATCAATTTCTAAGGAAAAGGTTAAGAATAGAAGGGAAAAAAAAAATCCCTTTATTCTTAAAGTTTTATACTTGTATGCCTATGCCATACTTGATATATCACCTGTCATGCATCATGAAGTAAAATATAAGTAAATAAAAGGTATTGTTACTTAAGTAATATGAGTGACGTACACTCGAACAAAGCTGCCCATTTTGTAATGGTTTGTTCTTTTGAAGTAAATAAAATATAAATTTTAAAGACTAACATAGTTTTGCAAAGAAGTATGCTTTTAGTTTTTGTAAGTTTTAGTTTCAACACTATTGACTTGATTGGTATCATTTTCCATCTTTAGCAAATATTGTATGTGACTAATATATCCCCAGCATTCAAACACAGCCCAATTAATATTGCTATTTTCATTATGAAGTTGCTGGATACACATATATTTCCTTCCCTTTTACCAAGTAGTTATCTAGATATGATATGAACATAGGCTTAGCTAAAATGTGTAGTTTATATAATTGTAAACCAAGAAGTGTGAAAAAGCAAGAAAAGTCCAGGAAAGTTTCAACAAAGATGAGGATTTGAGCATAAGAAGAGTTTTACTTATTAGCCTGATAATCTTGGAATCTAGATTTTACTCAATAAACAACTACATAATGGCCATGCTTACTGTTTAACCTCACTGAAAAACTATATATTAGCTATAATTTCACTTTTTAAAAAACTTTGTTTTAATCAAATAATGTACATTTGGAAGCTTTGTTTATGGTTTCATTTGCAAGGAGTAATATACAAGAAAAAGCAACGGATGCTTCTGCCTATATGATGTAGCTGAACATTCTTCTAGTTGACTTAAACTGGGGAAAGATTGTTGGGAGAGATTTTATGCAATTCATATTGGTTATACACCTTTGCATAATTAATTGTTTTCTAGCAAGTAGTGTGTTCTGTGCAAAGAGTGATTTTCTTATTTTAATGTTTGGAATGAACCCAAACAGTCAATTACTCTTTCCCTGTAGAACTTACTCTTTCAGAGTCATTGAATTAGGTTAATTAGAAAGGCAATGGACCCCTCTCCTCACTGCCACCTCCATAGCATTTATAGAGAGTAACCCACTTGTGTTATAACTGCCTATTTAAAGAAGCAAATACAATTTTCAGGAAAATATTAAATATCCAGTTATGATTTAGTTCCTATAATAAACGTGTGTGTGTGTGTGTGTGGGTGTGTGTGGGTGTGTGTGTGTTTAGTTCCTAATAGAACCAAATGTGTGCTGGGGATGAGTAAAAAGTGTTCAAGCTAAAAGATCACTACTACTATGAATTTGTTGAATAAGATCCTTTTCTTGCCATCAAATCTAATTTTAGTTTCTATGAGCAAAATCAAAATTGAAGTTAGAAAGTGGAAAGAGTGGGCCACTCCCTAGTGATAGCAGGGATTGCCTATCAATCCTTGGGTGGATTGCCATCCACCAGAGACAAAGAGTTATCTTTACAAGTTTACCTAGAGTGAGCATTCTCTCCCTACCTTCTAACTTCCCAGAGTGATTACTTTGCATTCAAATCTTTTGGGCCCCTATAAATTCTTCAGATGGCTTGCTACACATGCCTTAGCTTTGTGACATGAAGAGTAGACTTGGTTTGTAAAAACTTCTGGGACATAAAATAAGTCATTTTGCTTTAGTTTCAAATGCTTTTGCTTCCAAAATGGAGTTAATATAATTAATATATAATATAAATATGTATAATATAATTAATAACATTAACAACAATAAACATAATTCACATTTGTCAAATGCTTATTCTGTACCAGGGACTGCAGTCAGTACTTCACATGCATTATCTCATTTAGTCATCAGATCAACCCAACAGCTCTTCTTTGATGCAAATTATCTTATACACATTGGTAAATAGGGGAATGGAGTTGGTATAAGGAAGCGATTTTATTGATTCATATGTTATTTTACAGTATATTTATGTTTTAACGTATTCTGGGCACATTTTTATCATAGTTAAAAATAAATAGCTATGTAAGCAGATCTTAAGAAAAAAGCTGAAAATCTGCAGCACCTTTATTTAATGCAAGTAGAGTTTACATTAGTGGTTATGATTGATAATATGTTAATATGGAGAAGCTGTGGGTACAGATGAAGGAGGTGTGAAATTATTTTTCTGAGTTTAAAACAGTAGATTAATGAAGAAAGCTAAATGCTGTATCAGATTTTCAATTTCATTGAAAAAAATCTGCATTTAGAAGCAAATGACCCTCAATACCTGCTTCTTGAAGGAAGAAGCATAAACCCCAATATTTAAGGCTGTAAATATTGACTATGATGTTTGAAGAAAATATCATTAAATATTTAACTGTGCTAGTATTTTGATTGCGACTGTTTCAGCTTTCATTAGTGCTTTTGATACAAGAATACAAGTTTTTTTTTCAAGTACATACATATGGTGCTATAATAAAAAATACCTCTTCTATTGTGGTATTGATTTTTGATTTTGTAGAAGAGAGAAATTGAAGGTGAGTAGTTATGTAATCTGTCCACTTTCACATGCCTCTTAAATGGTGGATCCAGGATTAGATTCTAACTCTGTCAGTTCCAGGGCCAGCTCTCTTCACTTCTATGACATGAGTGTCAAACTAAGTGAATTCCTTTTTCCTGATTTCAACCATTGTTTATTATGCCTTCCCTTCGTGTACCTGCATAGAGTGTATGTACACTAGAGAAAGACCTGCTATTACTGCTGTTATGCATTATGAGTCAAGGCATAAATGTTAATGTTAGTTGACCTACTTATTATACTTTATTTTTTTCTTAATCAGAAAATATAATCCCCTTTAATTTCTTAATTACATATTGAAAACACAGGCCAAATAATTTTTCAAAGGTTAGTTGTGTGAAGTATTTGTAAAAGAGTGTATACTCAGGGTTAGAACATATTTGTAGACCAGAAAATGCCATCATTGTCTGATCTGTACTTTTGGATGTAATATCTGTAGATTATATATTTGCTAGTTGAGTAAAAAAATAGCAGGATCAGTTTCACTCATATATTTACATATATGTGTACTAGTATGTGAAAAAGTAGAAGTAAATAATCTGCCATTTAGAAAAGTATGTGTGTGAGTGTGTATTTAAACATTATTTCGATATATTGTTATAAAAGAATGGTTCATTTCGACATTCCCTAGGGAGATAAAGCTCATTAGTAATAACATGATAAAGAAATATAGATTATTATTATTACTATTATTATTATTAACTTGCTGAGAAAAATCTTCCAGAGACCCCCCTTTTATTTGTAATTATGCAATGATATAACATTGAAGCCAATTTTGTGCCTTATGAAAATGCAGCGATACATATTGCATTATTATTCTTCAAGCTAGATTCATATTTATAGATTATCTATATATTCTTGTATGCTATCCTAAGGCAATGAATTTTCTAGATATGTGCCATTTATTCTGATGTCCTTAGGAGGGTACATTTTATTTGTATGACCACATCTCTTCTTTATGCCATAAGTTTAATAAAATGAATCAGCTGAAAATGATTGCTGTAAGCTATAGTGCATTATTGTTTGTCAAAGGGATCATTGCAGCATGGGAAAAAAGAGGGGATTTGAATTGCATCAGTGCTGTTTGCATTCAATTTTTAAAATAGATGGAATCTTTAACAGAGTTGGAGAGATCTCTTGCTTCAGCTCTTACTCAACAAATGTCTACAATTCAGCCCACTGAAAGAATAATAAGAAAGCAAACATTGAAATGTTACATTAAAATAGTATGTTGTTCTAGTTGAGTACCCCAGACATGTCTTAGAGAAGAATGGCTTCTATTGTGTATCTAAACACTAGTTTTGTCTTTCACATTAAGATTTATGGTTTATGGATTTGCTCTAAGATAAAAGATAAACAGTTCTCACCATGGGAGTCTCTGCTACTTCTTTATCTCTTCCTTTTTCTTCCTTTCTCTTATTTTCAGGATATCTCTTTTCATATCAGAAGTCTTACTGGGTGAATTGAAGTATCAGCCTCTGTTATTATAGGCTTTCCTTTTGTTCAGGATAAAATTCAGTGATAACTCCTGTGAGAAGTGATGGACAGGGTGGGGAACAGATTCATGCTGTTAAAAGGATACAAGAAATAGATGATGAGACTCACCAAGTGTTTGAATCTGTCTCCCACCTCATCTCCCAAAAATATCATTTATAAATAGCATTAAAGGTATTTTTGCCTTTTTGAAGCAGGACAGTTTCTATATCATGGCAGATATAAAGTTGAATATCTTCTGTTTTGAAACAGATTTGCAAGTCAGCTGGGGTTTAATCGTATGATCTTTGTTAAAGAATGCATACAGGTAGAATATATTTTCAAGTAACTCTCTTTGGTTTGCAGGTACTATTCTGGTGGATAACATGCTGATCAAAGGGACTGCTGGAGGACCAGACCCAACCATAGAACTCTCTTTAAAGGACAACATGGATTACTGGGTATTGTTGGATCCTGTTAAACAAATGCTTTTCCTGAACAGCACGGGCAGAGTTCTGGATAGAGATGTTAGTACATTGTTTTTCTTTGTCCCTCTGTTACAACTTTATCATCATTTAAATATCTGCATGTATTTGTTGATATATCAAATTTTTGTTATATAATTTGAGTTTATTTTCTGTGTTCATCAACAAAAACATTTTTTTTAACTCCTTGAAAGAAGAATAAGAAAGTAAGAGGGACCATCTGTGTCTGAGAGAACCATTGTGTTTCTCTTCTGACATCCTGGAAGCTTGTTGACTTCTGAATAAGGAGAGAACAGAGTGCTCAGAATAAAGGGGTGGTAACCTTGGAAAAGCAGGATAAGCACAGCCCAATTCATGGCAGAATTTGAGAGTACAACTACATGTTGGCTTGAGGACAGAAACTTTAGTTGAACTACTAACAGGAGGATGCTCTTCAAGCAGTAAGCATTCGTTGAGAGATGAATGGCAATGTGCTTATAGAGCTGAAAAAACTTAAAAGAAGGTGAGCAGAAGTTTCCCGGCAATGTCCCAGTCCAGACGCTCTCAGGCAGTGTGACCTAAGTATTTAGGTATTAATAATACCTAAATAATCAAAGTTAAATGTCTTCTTTCTGAAAAAGTTAAAAAACTTGAGTAGATTTAAGTAGCTCTCTAATGTAACTTTAGTCTCACTTATTTGCATTCTAGTCTTGAGTGCGGAGAAAAGTGTGTGTATGTATGTGTGCGGGTGTTATAACCAGTAATTGTACAGGACCTTGGGAAAACTTGAGAAGTACATCTAAACATGCCTACTCCCAAATTTCCACTTTATAAAATCGAAATGTCAGATATTCAACCTAGTGAACCTGAATCATATCACTACAGTGTTCAGGGTTTATGATCCACTTTAAATATGTGTGAGGTAGATGATCCCTAATCTATTTCACGTCTAAAATTCAGAGTCTTTAAGAGCTTTGTGTTGAGGTGGGCAGTAATAGGACTCTCCCACCAGGATGGGCTGCCCTTGTACACTTGGGGAGGCCCATAATTCAGCTGACTGAGCAGTGGGGACAGATGTGAGAGGAGGATAT
The DNA here is from genome assembly GCF_965194825.1 of Balaenoptera physalus. Classification (NCBI taxonomy): domain Eukaryota; kingdom Metazoa; phylum Chordata; class Mammalia; order Artiodactyla; family Balaenopteridae; genus Balaenoptera; species Balaenoptera physalus. The sequence goes on along the minus strand of NC_138893.1, from coordinate 65,100,583 downwards.
CAGTGGAGAATAGGAATGCGTCTGTTGGCTCAACCTAGGGGGGAAAAAGTCATCCTTGATGCTGTTCCCATCTCCACCATTGCCCTCACTCACTATGTCCTTTCATCATGGCAACATTTTTCACACCCCACAATTTACAGTTTTGTCTGGGTGGTTAAGAAGGCGTAAAACGGAATAAGGACAGTTGTTATCTTAGAATTTATCTTGCCTTATCTTATAATAAGTCTTGCTTTTATGAAAGCAATTTGGATAATGGCACAAACTTGCAAGCTGCAAGAGTCTCCCCAAGCTGTGTTACTCACAGGCATCCTTCTTTTTTTAAATTACATTATACTATATTATATTACACCTGGTTTCAGGTGTACAGCATTATAGTTCAAAATCTGTTTACACTGCAGAGTGATCACCACCACAAGTCTAGTTATCATCCATCATCGTATGGTTGACCCCCTTTACTTATTTTACCCACTCCCCACAAGGCATCCTTTACTGGCTTTAAGTAGGAACAGTCATATCCAAGTCATATGAATTTTATAATGTAACATGTTTGGAGAATTATAGAATATTTATCTATTTTAGGCCACTGTCATTTTATATTTTGTTTCCTTTTTTAAAATCACCTATGATTATGATAATTTACTTGTTTATTGGTAAATTACTTTCTTTTTGGAATCAGTTTTTTTTCCTCAATTTGATATTAAAAAGTACAAGTTCTAGGTCTGATTTATGAGTCAAAGGAAAAGATAACCTTCAGTATTCATAAAATGCATTCCATCTCTCCAACCTACAACATTGTTTTAATTTTAATTACTTACCAAAAATTATCTTCACTTTTTAAGATACTTATCTGTTTCCTTGGTATTATTGTTTTTTTAAAATTTCTGATAAGGGCAGCATTTATTGGACATTGGGTAAACTGAAATAGTATCATGGGAATACACTTAAAAATTGATTTGACCTGAAAGAAATAATTACAAAAATGTGCACACGTATCATTTAAAGAACCATCCAGGCTTGTTCTTTAACACAATAATAAAAAATAATTTCCTTTCCATTTAAAATGTTCTTTTGGATTAGAAGTGCTATGGTTAAGTTAAACTTGAAAAGGTGTTTTATAAATTAAAGTGTTGTCATTGGACACCTACCTGAAATTAGCGAAAGATGCTGGAGAATAGGACACCTAAAGAATATTAAATGTTAAATGAACATGGCAGAGGGAAATCTGTAAAGAAAAACAAAACAAAAGAAAACAAAAATATGCTTACATATTTGCAATGTATTTACCATTCGGCAAATCAACTTATTGAAATAATGACAAAATAGTAAATAAAAGATGTTCTAAACATTTATCTAATTATTTAGATAATTTATTTGTAATTATATCTAATTATCTAGATAAATAATTATATAATTATTTATCTAAGTGAATTCAAGCCTGTATAGTTAAAGAATGTCATGACAAAGATCTAACATTGCCATTTTGTACAAGTACTCTCATAGGGTGGTGGGACTTACAAAACCTGAATTAAAATAGACACAGGACTTGGGCCTTCTATGAGTAGGGGCACTTTGCAGCTTTTTTTTTTTTTCCAGATAGAATTTGTGACCATAGAAGGAGTGACAGATAAATAATAAGACATTATGCCTTTATTTTCTTTCCTGGCAGCATTAGTTGAGAAAGATTGATGAGGAAAATTCTTTCAGTTCAGGGTAAAAAATAATAATGTTAATTAAGAATGTCCTCAATCCAGAAAATCAAAGTGTGAGATTAAATGGTTTCTGTTACAAAATTAAGATGGTGGAGCCCTCACTGACAGAGAAATCAGGAAGAAGAGAGGAAAAGCCAGATAGTAATACCAAACGTAAGATCAAGGCAAGATTAACTAGATAGAGCGCATATTTTTAATATAGTATCATTTAAAGTAAGCTGAGTATAGATGCTTTACAGAATTATTGAATGTTAGAGCTGAAAGGAAACAAAGTTTTGCTAATTCAATATTTTCTTTCATAAACTACTGTGCAGTAGAATTAGAGATAAATATATAGGTAAAGGGCCAGTCTTTAAAATTTAGCACTTGTCTATGGTAAAATGAGAAAAATGAAGCAAAGTAAAACAGAGGAGTGATTTTATTTTTTCCCAAAGTTAAGTGTATTCATTTTATTATGATATCATCCCCTTTTTACATTTTTAGATTATTTGTTTTAGTTCTGTGAAAAATGCCATGATTATTTTGATAGGGATTGTATTGAATCTGTAGATTGCTTTAGATAGTATGGGCATTTTAACAATATTAATTATTCCAGTCCACAAAATAAATTCCATTTATTTGTGTCATCTTCCATTTCTTTCATCAACGTCTTAGAGTTCTCAGGGTACAGATCTTTTATCTCCTTGGTTAAATTTATTCCTAGGTATTTATTCTGTTTAATGCAGTTGTGAATAGGATTATTTACTTGATTTCTCTTTCTGATAGTTCATTATTAATGTATAGAAATGCAACAGAGTTCTGTATATTAAATTTGTTATATCCTGAAACTGTACTGAATTTATTTATTAGTTATAGTAATTTTTTGGTGAAGTCTTTAGTGTTTTCTGCATGTAGTATTATGTCATCTGCAAATAGTGACAGTTTTACTTCTTCCCTTCCAATCTGGATATCTTTTATTTATTTTATCCTGTCTAGTTGCTGGCGCTAGGACTTCCAATACTATGTTGAGCAAAAGTGGTGAGAGTAGCATCCTTGTCTTATTCTTGATCTTAGAGGAAAAGCTTTCAGCTTTTCACCATTAGGTATGATGTTAGCTGTGAGTTTGTCATAAATGGCCATTATTGAACAGGCTGGCTCAGGCTGCGGCCGTGGCAAGTTGCATCGTTTTCCAGTCTGTCCGTGAACGTCGCCACCTGAGACAGAGCCAGGATGTTCGGGATGCTGAGCAGCAGCTTTGAGGATGATCCCTTCTTCTCTGATTCATTTATGGCACACTGAGAAAGTATGTGACAGATGATTAGAAATTTTTCTGAACCTTTTGGAAGAGACATGTTCAGCATCTCTGATTGTAGAGGAAGAGCTTGTAACCATACGAGACATGAGGATGGAGAAAACTCCTTGACTTGTACAGATGTCAACCCTCTTCAGGCAATGGACCAAATAATGTTAAATATACAAAACAGTATGCAGGAATTACAAAGAAACTTTGGTCACTTTTCAATGGATCCAAATGGACATTTGTTTAGTTCTTCCTCAGTTATGACTTATTCCAAAGTAGGAGATGAACAACCAAAGGTTTTCCAGACCTCAACTCAAACTCGCAGGGCTCCAGGAGGAATAAAGGAAAGTAGGAGAGCACTGAGAGATTCTGAGAGTGGACTAGAAAAAATGGCTGTTGGTCATCACCTTCATGACCGAGCATATGTCATTAAAAAGTCAAAGAACAGCAAGACTGGAGATGAAGAGGTCAATCAAGAGTTCATCAATATGAATGAAAGTGATGCTCATGCCTTTGATGATGAGTGGCAAAATGAGATTCTGAAGTACAAACCAAGTGGACAATGGCGCAATCTAGAAAACTCTGGCATGTGAAGCGTTGGTCATGAGAATTCAGGATCCCAAGAACTTAAAAGAAGGGAGAAATTTCATCAAAGTCCAGCCATTGAACGTGGGAGAAGATCAAATGTTTCTGTGGACAAACTCAACATCAAAGGATCACCTGTGAAAATCAACAAAAAATGAATAGCATTGCATTTGATTTGTTTAGTTTTGGTTGTTTGAACAGAGAAAGTAATGGTGCATAGTAATACATATAAGACCAATCGCTTGTTGTTAATACTATGTTCTTAGCCAAAAAAAAAAAAAAATTGGCCATTATGTTGAGCTATATTCCCTCTCTACCAACTTTGTTGAGAGTCTTTTTTTTTTAATCATGAATAGATGTTGAATTTTGTCAAATCCTTTTTTTGTATCTATTGAGATGATCATATGATTTTTATCCTTCATTTGGTAATGTGGTGTATAATTTGGAATGATTTGCAAATACTGAACCATCCTTGCATCCCTGGAATAATCCCACTTGATCATGATGTATGAACCTTTTAATGTTTGTTGAATTCAGTTTGCTAATATTTTGATAAGAATTTTTGCATCTATGTTCATCAGGAATATTGGCCTCTAATTTTCTCTTTTTATAATGTCTTTGTCTGGTTTTGATATCAAGGTAATGCTGGCCTCATAGAATGAGTTTGGAAGCATTCCTTTCATTTGAATTTTGTCTTGGAATAGTTTGAGAAGGATAGGTATGAACTCTTTAAATGTTTGGTAGAATTCCCTTGTGAAGCTTTCTGGTTCTGTACTTTTGTTTGTTGGGAGTTTATTGATTATTGGTTTAATTTCATCACGAATAATTTGTCTGTTCATATTTTCTATTTCTTCCTTATTCAGTCTTGGAAGATTGTATGTTTCTAATTTGTTTATATCTTCTAGGTTGTCCAGTTTTTGACATATACTTGTCTGTAGTAGTCTCTTATCATTGTTTGTATTTCTATGATATTAGTTGTAAATTCTGCTCTTTCATTTCTAATTTACTTTATTTGGGCCCTCTCTCTTTTTCTCTTGGTGAGTCTGGCTAAAGATCAATTTTGTTTATCTTTTCAAAAAACAGCTCTTAGTTTCATTATTCTTTCTATTGCTCTTTAGTCTCTATTTCATTTATTTCCACTCTGATCTTTATCATTTCCTTTCGTCTAATAATTTCGGGCTTTGTTTGTTCTTTTTCTGATTCCTTTAGGTGTAAAACTACGTTGTTTATTTGATATTTTTCTGTATCAATATAAATTTCCCTCTTAGAACTGTTTTTATTGTGTCCCATAGATTTTGGAAAGTTGTGTTTATATTTTCATTCTTCTCAAGGTATTTTTTTAAATTTCCTCTTTGATTTCTTTGTTGACCCATTGCTTATTTTTTTAGTACCATGTTGTTGTCTCCACATGCTTGTATTTTCTGCAGTTTTCTTCCTGTAATTGATTTCTAGTCTCATACAATTGTGGGGAAATAACTCAATATGATTTCAGTAATATTAAATTTATTGAGACTTGTTTTTTGACTAGCATGTGATCTATTATAGGGAATGTTTCATGTGGACTTGAAAAGAATACGTAATTCTGCTCCTTTGGATGGGATGTTCTGTTGATACCTATCTAGTCCATGTGATACAATGTGTCATTTAAGGTCAATGTTTCCTTTTTGAATTTCTGTCTGGATGATCTATCCATTTGATATAAATGGGGAATTAAAGTCCCCTACTATTACTGTATTAGTGTTAATTTATCTATTTATGCCTTTTAATATTTGCTTTATATATTTAGGCACTCTTATGTTAGGTATATGTATGTTTAAAAATGTTATATCTTATTTAAGATATAACCTAACATAAAAAGGGAACCTCTTTATCATCATGTAATGCCCTTATTTGTCTTTTGTTATACTCTTTGTTTTAAAGTCTATTAATTTAAAGTCTATAATTATTGTCTCATGAGCAATATTCTCTAATCACTGTTGGACATAGGATAATAGTGGTCACAATAAAATCAATAATTCAAATTGCAATAAAAAAATATAATTCTGGCACAGTCCTGTTATACTTATCTCAAAACTGGGCAAACTTTTAAAAGATTTGAATAGTGAAAAATTGTGTTCATAACAATCCCAGCATTTTAAAAAACTTATTGAAGTATAGTATAGTTGATTTACAATGTTGTGTTAATTTCTGTTGTACAGCAAAGTGACTCAGTTATACATATATATATTCTTTTTCATATTCTTTTCAATTCTGGTTTATCACAGGATATTGAATATAGTTCCCTGTGCTATACAGTCAAACCTCGTTGTTTATCCATCCTTTATATACTAGTTTGCATCTGCTAATCCCAAACTCCCAATCCTTCCCTCCACCACCTCTCTCTCTCCCCCTTGGCAACCACAAGTCTGTTCTCTATGTCTGTGAGTTTGTTTCTGTTTCATAGATATGTTCATTTTTGTTGTACTTTAGATTCCACATGTAAGTGATATCATATGGTATTTGTCTTTCTCTTTCTGACTTACTTTACTTAGTATGATAATTTCTAGGTCCATACATGTTGCTGCAAATGACATTGTTTCATTCTTTTTAATGGCTGAATAATATTCCATTGTGTGTGTGTGTGTGTGTATATATATACACACACACACCCACACACACACACACACACACAACATCTTTATCCATTTATCTGTCGATGGACATTTAGGTTGTTTCCATGTCTTGGCTGTTGTATATAGTGCTGCTATGAACATAGGGGTGCATGTATATTTTAGAATTATAGTTTTGTCTGGATATATGCCTAGGAGTGGGATTGCTAAATCATATGGCAACTCTATTTTTAGTTTTTTGAGGAACCCTCTGTACTCTTTTCCATAATGGCTATACCAATTTACATTCCCATCAACAGTGTAAGAGGGTTCCTTTTTTTCCACACCCTCTCCAACATTTATTATTTGTAGACTTTTTAATGATACCTATTCTGACCAGTGTGAGGTGGTACCTCATTGTAGTTTTGATTTGCATTTCTCTAATAATTAGTGATGCCGAGCATCTTTTTATGTGTCTATTAGCCATCTGGATGTCTTCTTTGGAGAAATGTCTATTTAGTCTTCTGCCCATTTTTCAATTGAGTTGTTTTTTGTTGTTGTTGTTGAGTTGTATGATCTGTTTGTATATTTTGGAAATTAAGCCCTTGTCTGTCACATTATTTGCAAATATTTTCTCCCGGTCTGTAGGTTGTCTTTTCGTTTTGTTTATGGTTTCCCTTGCTGTACAGAAGCTTGCAAGTTTGATTAGGTCCCATCTGTTTATTTTTGCTTTTATTTCTATTGCCTTGGGAGACTGACCTAAGAAAACATTGGTACAATTTATATCAGAGAATGTTTTGCCTGTGTTCTCTTCTAGGAGTTTTATAGTGTCATGTCTTATATTTAAGTCTTTAAGGCATTTTCAGTTTATTTTTCTGTATGGTGTGAGGGTGTGTTCTAACTTCATTGATTTACATGTGCTGTCCAACTTCCCCAACACCACTTGCTAAAGAGACTCTTTTCCCCATTGTATATTCTTGCCTTCTTTGTTTAAGATTAATTGTCCATAGGTGTGTGGGTTTATTTCTGGTCTCTCTATTCTGTTCCATTGATCCATATGTCTGTATTTGTGTCAATACCATGCTGTTTTGATTATTGTAGCTTGGTAGTATTGTCTGAAGTCTGGGTGGGTTATGCCTCCTGCTTTGTTCTTTTTCCTAAGAATTGCTTTGGCAATTCTGGGTCATTTATGGTTCCATATTAATTTTAGGATTATTTGTTCTAGTTCTGTGAAAAATGTCATGGGTAATTTCATAGGGATCACAATAAACCTGTAGATTGCTTTGGGTAGTATGGCCATTTTAACTATATTAATTCTTACAATCCAAGAGCATGGAATGTGCTGAATATCTTAACATCTCTTCTTTTGGATTTTAAGTTGGTAAATGAACAGAGAGCCTTGACCTCTATTCCCAGGCCAATATCCATTTAACTACTAAGTTTTGTACTTTGATCTCCACAGTATGTCTTGCATTTGCATCCATCAGCATAACTCCAGGACAAGCCCTCTTAGTTCTCACTTGACTTTGGAACAGTCTCCTAGTAGTTCTCCTTACTATATTTCAAGATTCAACCTTCTCCAGTTTTAGTGTCTCAAAGCACAGTTCTGACCTTGTTGGTAGATGAATTCTTATTGCAAACTGTCCCTTGAGGTTTCCTAGATTCAAGCTGCAGCCTATCTCTTTTCCTTTTATTTAGAAGCATATATTCTCTAATCTAGGAAAACTGAACTAATTGCTGTTCCCTCAATGTAATCTAACTTTTTCTTATCATGCCTACCCTGATACTCTTTTGAACCTATACTTTGAAATTACCTTTATCCATTACCATCAGTTGAATGTTATCTACTACCAAAACATGTCTTAAATTTCTACTCTGTTCATAAAATATTTCCTAATAGTAATGCTGGTACATAATTTCTTACTCCAAACTCCTAAGCCTTCAAAACTCTTTTTTTTTTTTTTTTTTTTTGGGTGTGCCATGCAGCTTGTTGGATCTTAGTTCTCCAACCAGGGATTGAATTCAAGCCACGGCAGTGAAGGCACCAAGCCCTAACCACTGTACTGCCAGGGAATTCCCTCAGAACTCTTTTTTGACTCACATTATAGTTATCTATATTCATCTCATATCAGTTTTACAGGATTTGCTTAATGTAAAAGGACTATGTCATATTAATCCCAACCCATGTTGAACTTGGCATAAAATAAGTACAATTAAATAAACTTAATGTCCTTAATAACTGATTGTGAAAAACCTGCACATTTCTAAATATTACATATACCTAACAATATTTTCGAATCAGTACTTTCTTCTTTAGGCAACTTCTTTAAATATACCATTTATTTTGAAAGTTTAATTTATGAAGTACACTTATAACTCTGACCAGCCATTTATGTTAACTTTTGTTTCATTATTTAAAGAGCATTTCTACAACACACTGGGTCTTATTTCTTTTCACTGTCCTCCAGTTTATTTTTAAAGTAATGAAGACTTTTTATTTTGTAAAAATAGTATTTATATAGGAAGAAAAATCATGATAAAAAACTTTCATTCCTGTGAGGAGTGAATAACATTTGCCTTTGCTTTATGAAAAATAAAATCAGTTCTTATTCAGGTTTGCTAAACATTTATTTATTAAGCAATCCAAATAATGTAGTTTCTAGAAAAAACTTAGTTCTCCTTAGACTGAATATGTATGCTATAATCTATACTGTTTGCATCAATAAATTATTTATAAAAGCTTCACTTTGCATGTTGCAACTTAAGTGATTGAAAAATGTAATACATTTTTTTCAAATTAAAAAATTCATACATATTTATTGGAAAAAATTCTTCACTTACTTTTTACTCTTGGCCTTACTTTTCAAAGGTAACCTTCATCAACGGTCAGTATATATCATTCCTGAACTTTATCTATGTATGTCAAAATGTATTCACACATGTGTACTAACATACAGATAGCAAATATACATTCAGAGTACTGTGCTGAACAATTGTTTTTAAATTTGGAAAATAGTTTGCATGTCTAAGTGTATATGAATGGTAATCACCCTAAATAATTACCCCCAAACAGTATATACACAGCATTTTTTTTCTGATTTGTTTCATGAATGAAGCAATTTAAGAGAATCAGAGAAGATAGAATTGCCATGACTTATTTTTGCCACCCAGTTATTAAAAATAAACCAAAACTTCCCTAACACATTCCTAAGCATTTTGGATTCCCTAAACTCTCACTAATAGACTTGGTGGAACTGTATTTGGTATATTTATGACCTTCTTACAGAGCAGAATAGAATCTATTCCAATGTGAGATTACAGTGAATGCTGTATATTAACCACAGGGAATTCTTGCCTTCATCATGATCCATTATGGTTGGAATTTATTGCAAGCTAAGTTCTATCCATGCTACTAACAGTTGCATAGGGGACTAAAGTTGACAGTGACAAGAGTTCCAGGTGACCTGGTTATATCTAATCTATGGGCACTTAGTGCTACTAAGTGGCACTAAGTTGCAGCACACTACATCTGATCCTCTACTTACAAAGATTGTGACCTTTCTGTCACAGTGCTAACAATTACTATAGAATTAGAAGTTGATATGGAATGGTTTTATAGGTCTTTCTCACAATATTTATAAGATAAATAACTTTAGAAGAACATAAATTTTCACCTGATTGTCTTCTGAGAGGTGTGCCAAGGGCTAATAGTACAAGTATTTATTCTGTTTTTACTTTACAATTGAAATATGGAGTGCTTTTCTTAAAAAGCCTATTAAAGCAAAGACTTTAAAACTGGTAGTAAAAATGGAGGTCATATAATTTAAATTCTTTCCAGAATATTTCTAAGACCTGGTCTTTTTAAGTTATCTTTTAGTCTCAAGCTTGCAGATTTTCAGTGATGGGGCTTAATTTTTTGGATAGTCCATTCTATTCTGTCCCACTTTGGATTAATAGAAAATCTCTACTTATATTGAAAACATATGCTTTGTAGTACTTTTTATTTATTATTCTTATTTCTACACTCTGAGACTACAATGAATAAACTAATTTATCTTTTCATAACAACCATTCAGATGTCTGATGAATCTTGTGATTTTTAGTTTAAACATCTCAAATTTTATCACACATTCTCAGGATGATTAGACTTCACATCCTATTTGCCTATAAAATGGTGCTTATTGTAATCCACCTATCTCTTCATCTATTATTAATGCATATGAAGTAGTTTGTATTATTATTCTAGTAGTCCATTTACAGTGTTGGCATGTAAACTCATCTTTACATGCCAACTCAAAATTTTGTAAAACTCAAAATTTTACAATTATATTTTCATATTAATGTTTGTAGACACTTATTATTATATTTGGGCAATTAACTTTTTTTCTAATACAAATAAGATTATTTTAATTTATTACTGTAAAAGTGTAGATTTTTGATACTTATTATTCTGATGAAATGATTTTGAACCTTGTCTTTTATCATTAAATGTAGTATATATCCTTCTGAACTTCGTAGCATTCACAGATTTTACACACATGGCTTTAATACATTTATATATGTCAGTGATTAAAAGTGAATTGGGGCAGACATTAGAACTAAGATCTGTAAGGTACTTCACTAGAGACCTTCCTCCATATGATAATGCTGCTTCAAGTTATTCTTTCTAGATACAGTTATTCAGCCAGGTACAATACAATTCAATTGCATTTCTCTTTATTGGCCATAAAAATATCTTGCTATTAAACAATGTTTTCTTCAGGTTAAGTATAGTTTCTACAACATTCTTCTCATTAGAAATGTGACATTTTTAATGAACCTATCCTAAGTTCCAGTAATCATTGCTATATCTTTAAATTGGTTTTAATCCAAATATTTAATAATTTGTTTTATAATTCAAGATTGTCAGTTTGTATTTTTTTAGATTCATGTTTTTTTACTTTTTTGGAGATTTAGCTTTTTGTAAGTAAAAAATAGTTTACATCTGTTGTGTTAATATGTGCCTAGCACAGGGTAAGCTCATATAGTACTTATGATGATTATGTCATATCAGTGTTTAGTATTATCCCCATTTTTAGAGATGAGTAAACTAAGCACAGAGAGAGTTTGCATCTAGATCATACAATTAGTAGGTTATGGAACTAAGGCTAGAAGCACAGCAGTACAACTCAGGTAGTACTCAGTCATCTGTTCTAGACACTGTGCTAGTTACTAGGTAGACAGATTTAGTCTTGACCAAAATAACACCCCAGGCTTTATGAAGCTTCCAGTATAGTAAAGGGAGACAAACTCAAACAAATATATAAAATGTGTAATATGCCATGTGATGCATGAGAAATGCAGTAAAAACAGTGAATAAATAGGGGGAAAGTTGAAAGGACAGAGCAGACTGGAGGCATGGCTTTCTAAACAGGGTGGTCAGAATAGGTCATACTGATAAAATTATGTCAAAGAAATAAAATTTTATAAACTCAAAAAAATTTTTAAAATCACAAAGAAATATTCTTTGGCATTAAACACTTTAACTCTAGAGTCAGAGATGTGTGTATCCCACTTCTGCAAGCCCTTTGTCATAGCACCTGAGTAATAAATGCCCCCTTGATGACAATTCTCCCCTTATAAGAATTTATCATAAAAAGTAATTAAAGTTAGCACATATTTATGTACAGTATGTTTACTGAGGTATAAACATTTTGCTTGTAATGACAAAAATTGACAATAATAAACATCTCATTATAAGTTTTTACTTAGACCAACTATGCTATAGACTTATGATGGAATACATAATATAGCTTCATAGTAGTATACATCAAAGTGCTATAGAAAATCTATATTTGCAAACATGGGATGATATTCATCTGTGTGTGTGTGTGTGTATAAAACAGATGTATATTTGGAAAGAGGGAAAGATTAGCAAAAAACCCTTTAACTATATAGAATTAGGAAGTTTGATTGGGTTGTGAATGGATTCTCTTCTTTTGGTTATCTATATTTTAGTTTTTATCAGATATGAACATTTAATATTTTAGCAAAAATATAGATTTAAACAAATGATATACCATGTTATATAATCTATCTATCCTATGTATATTATCATTAATACATTGTTTTTATAAATTAGAAGTTTATGTCATTGCTTCTTTGACTTTTGGAAGGACAAAATTTGTGGCATCCCATCAAATATCAGACATTAATTTTGTGATTGTATTCATCACCAGTCCTCTAATTATGAACATAATGCTACCTCAGACCCTATATTTTGAAAATTAAACAGTGAAATAATCATGATTGTCTTCACTTTTCCTTAAAATAATGCAAAATGGATCAATTTTTATAGATTACTATCATTTAATAGTGAATAAACATAGAAGATTTTATTAAACAAATACTTTGACAGTAATGAGACGCTTCAGTTTCAATTGTTCTTTTAAAAAGATGCAATTTCTGTGTTGCAGCCACCAATGAACATACACTCCATCGTGGTACAAGTTCAGTGCATCAACAAAAAAGTGGGTACTGTTATTTACCATGAAGTTCGAATCGTGGTGAGAGACAGAAATGACAACTCACCCACATTCAAGCATGAAAACTACTATGCCACAGTGAATGAGGTCAGTTTCTATCCACCACTCTCTGCTTCCTTTTTATTGATATATGTAATTGACTGTATATTTTAAATATTTTGAAATGATTCCTCTATAATAACAATCTTAACTGTTTAAAAATATCAAGAAAACATTTTAAAAAATAGTGCTTTAGAAGAAATAAGGTCTGAGTGACTTCTGATACGATTTCAGGAATTCACTTTGCTACAGGAAAAAAATTGATTTGTTTATAATAATGGCCAAAATATTGGCATTTTAAAATCATCTTCAACAATTTAATGCCTGAATCTAAATACATACATGCTTACTGAGGCTCAACAGGTGCTATTTATTCTCATTGTAAAATGAGACAGATTTTTTTTTTTTGTATCTCTGAGGTGGTAGCAGTAATTCAATACTAGAAGAAAATATGTATTTGAGATTTTATTAATTTAAAGTTATTTCCTCAATTTAAAAATCAAGTTCTGGCATATTAAAAATATTTAAATAAAAATCAAAGCTAAATTCTTATAAGAAAATCCTTATCAAACTATTTAAAAATATTTTTAAAGTAGTATTATTGCTTTTATTAGAACATGCTTTTTTGTTGTTTCTTGTTTTACTTTGTTTTGTTTTCCCTTTGAACCAAAATCCATGGGCCAAGAACCCTTTTTATGTTATTTTTTAAAAATAGTGCTTACTCTATTAATTTTTTGTAGAAAAAATATAAAATATAATTAAAAAATTATAAAATATTTCTAAAGTATCTCTAATATCATCTATTATGTGTACTTTAGACACACACAAAATGAACTATATTTTTAATAGCCTATACTTTAGCAAATCATCTTTGCCTCCATGATGTCTTTTTTTTTTAATCTTAAAAATATATGTACCTACTTTATAGGAGGAAATCAGTATAATTTGGGTATTAAACACAGCATTGGGCCTATAACTTCTACATGCTCTTTGAAATTATTTAAAATGTATCTTATTTACCTCAACATTCTTCTATTCACTAAAAATTGAAGAAATGATGTTTCCCCTAATCTGACTTTCTGGATTGTATTACTAAAAACAAAATATTAAATAAAAGAAATAAAAGTTTTTTAAAGTTTAACAGGCGAAATTCCTGGTTAGTTAATGCTTGACCTTTTTGAGCTACCTTTTACTTAATAGGCTTCTGCTAAAACAGACAAATGCTAATTAATGTAATTAATCGTGTTACATGATTAATTATTTTAGCATCTGAAGTATACTTTTTGAATGAGATTTTGCTTTTTTTGTTTGAGTGCTAGCTTTGAGTATAAACTGATAGATGAGTGAGTGATCTTAGGCAACATATCTAATTTTAAAATCCATTCCTGTACCATGTTAACTGTTGTTGGATACATGTCTTTAGTTCATTTTTCATAAAGAAATTTATAATGTTCAGTTTGAATTCAAAGTATCCTATGTAATTTGACTACTTCCACTCCCCCCTCCAATTTTTTTCAGCGCCTTGCTGAAAACTAACCTTTTCAAATACTGTTTTACTTGTGTCACTCTCCTATTCAAAAATTGTGTAATTTCTCATTATTATCAGGAAAAATGTCATCTATCTCCACTGGCTGATTTTCAAGGCCTTCCATAATCTGACCTTTTGTCAATGTATTCTTAACTTCAATTTCTCTCTGATATTGCCTCATTCTGTTCAGATTAACTTCCTCATGTTTTACAAATATATTCATTTCTTTGGCTTTGCTCACACTGTTCAGTTTACTTAGAATTGAATCTTCCCTACCTTGCAAGTCTCCAAGTTTTATTCGTCTTTTAAAATTTAACTCATGATCCATTTCCATTTCCTATTTCTATACTCATCCCCAGCTATACACATTGATCGATCTTTAGTTTCTCCAAACTCTAAACTCCTATGTCATCTGGATAAATGTTAATTAGAGTGATACAATTTATAGAAACATTAAGCATTTTATCTTAAACATTATTTGGAGAGGCAAGATTTCTTTACAAAGCTACCTAATTATGGTTTTCTCTCAATGCATTTCCTAAAGCCAACTGAGGCAATCCTATCCCACTGTTACTATGGTCATATATTCTATGGTTTGATTATGTAGAATGTGTGTAATTGATGATATTTTCCTCCATTGATTTTGCTCATACTCTCTCATATCTATTTTCTTGTAAAGAATCCAAAGTTTATTTAAACATCAAAACATAATTAAAAGGAAAAATGAAACTTAGCTATTTTTCTCATCCTTCATTTATCTGAGTAGTTCTTAGTTTAATTGGCTTGAATGGGTTTATCTTTATATCTATATCCATATCTCTCCACTGGGAAAATACATTGCAATTTTATATATACCCATATGTATATATGTGTATGTATATATGTATGTGTGTGTGTGTGTATATACGTGTGTGTGTGTGTGTGTGTGTGTGTATATATATATATATATATATATATATATATATATATATATATATATATACAGTGCAACTACAGTGCTGCCTGTAAAATAAAATTAAATAAAATACATTTTGCTCTGTGCAAGATTGCAAGATATTTTCCATGCTATTTCTTCTTTTAGTATAAGGCATGCAGTTGATGCAGTTAAGACTAGAATGATCTAAATGCTTTTCCAAAAAAAAAAAAAAAAATCATTCAGGGTTTAAGAGATTGTTGGTGTCAAAATATTTTACACTTCATCAGAATCCAAATAATAGGTATAAAGTCATCATCACAGATTTATAAAAGAAGCTTCTAAAATTAAAGTCCTGATTAGTCACTCTCCTTATTAACTGTGAGAAAACCGAGACCTGGAGCAGCACATGAATTGGCTACCAACGTTTAAAATTCTTTGCTTGTGAAACATAAAGCATTGCAAGTATTTTTTTTTCTATCTGGGTAATTGGAAACTCTCAATTAATTTTGGATAATTGTATCATTAAGTACTTAGTCTGGTTGGTTCGAAGAACAAATTGCAAAGTCTAATTGCTGCTGATCATTCTTAAGTAATTTTTGGAAGATAAATATTTTCTGGTAGTGATGTCTTTGATAACACATGCATCCCATTTCAAAAAATTCCTTTTGACATGATAAAAAGTAAACAAGGGCAAGTCAAGACAGACGTAGTGTTTTCTTGTGCCTGTGAAGAATTAATCTCAGGATAATATAGAGGTTATATTTGTCCTGGTCTTTAATGATCTCGTTACAGACGGGCAATTTTTTAGTCAATATTAATTTGTTCTTTTTGTCACCTTGAGTATCACCTTAAATGTACTTTGCTGCTGTGACATGACGTGATTTATTGGAGATGATTTGTTGGCACTTTTTGAAAGAATGTTTCCTTGCATTTCTCTTGACAGGTAGATGGTTTACAGTCAGAAAGAAAGAAAGAGAGAAAGAAAGGAAGGAAGGGAGGAAGGAACCATATATTGTGTAGTAATATAGTATTTACTGTTGAAAAAATCTGCATATAAGTGGACCTGTACCGTTCAAACACATGTTGTTCAAGGGTCAAGGGTATATATAAAAATTCTGAACTCTATTTCTTTGTTCCTAGAAACTTGGAGAAATAGAGTTCAAATGTAATTATAAGGTTGGACTCAAGGAAATTGCCAATGTTCAACTATTTTTGATGTATAAAAATGGCAATTGAATAATATTCTATAAATAAAAGTGTCTTAAATAAAATTTCATGCCACTGTATTATGGTAATGTTTCTATTTTGGCCTTATACTAATCAAAAATACATACTTCATGTCTATTATCAACACTGTTGTCTCCTGATGGTGTTTTGAATTTATTTGGTGAACTGTTTCTACTATCACTTAAGTTTTGTTTAACTTAGTAGACCTTATTTTCATGGATTGCTACTGACTTAAATATAAGGAGTTCTGTATAACAAGCTTAAATTAAGAAAGGATAGAATGGAAGGAGGTGAAACTGAAGAACAAGTTGGGGTCAGATCCTGAAAGGCACCATCAGTTATAAAGAGGAGCTTTAGGCAATAAGGGGCCAGTAAATTGCTTAGCAATATAAGTGCATTCAGATTTGCCATTTTATGATATCATTCCCACAGCTGGATGGAGAATTTTTTGAAGAGGTGAGCTGAAAAGAGATGCAAGGTAAAAATCTTGAACTGAATAAAATGGAAAAAGAGGGTGTATAGGAAAAATATTAGGTGGATAACTTCATGAGAAAAGATGACCTGTAATTGCAGAGGGTAAAGGAAAAAAGTGTAGACACTATATATTGTTTAGATTACCTTTGAGATTCTGGCTTAAAATATAGCAGGATCCTACTGAGAGAATATATTAGAGATGAACACTTTTGGGAAGATTTACAATCTAGGAGAATATCAGTTGTTGCAACCCAGCATGGAATGTCTTTAGATCTCGAAGAGTCCATGTCAAATAGACATAAAGATTTGTGAACCACAGTGAGTAAACCTAAATTAAGATTGCGTAAGTGAGGTGTTTTGCTTTGTTTGTTTTTGATTTTGTAGAATATGACAGATAGTAGGTATCAAGAAAAATCAAAGTAGTAAGAGAATTAGGGGGTATTGATGCAAAAGATATATATATATCTTGTTATAAGTATATATCTTTACATGATATGTATGTATATCTTTATATATCATGTAAAGATATATACTTAAAACATAAGAACAGATATATACTTAAAACATAAGAACACTAATTATAAACCAGGAGATAACCAACAAATATAGTCTAATGTTTTTGTTGCCTAGAACATGAATGAAATAATGAATAATATACATATTAATCAAACAAAATAAAGGGAACAAACACAAAAGAACATAGAATAGGTAGGAAAAATATTAACACTTACTAAGAGTATTCAAAATAAAAGTATTCATCTTGTACAAAAATTACATTAAAAATAAAGGGGAAAATACTCAAATTGAAAAACAAAGTTTTCAGACTAGATTAAAAAATAATGTCAAGGACTGGTTCAAGATGGTGGAGTAGAAGGACGTGCTCTCACTCTCTCTTTCAAGACCAACGGAATCACAACTAATTGCTGAACAATCATTGACAGGAAGACACTGGAACTCACCAAAAAAGATACCCCACATCCAAAGACAAAGGAGAAGCGAAAATGAGATGGTAGGAGGGGCGCAATCACAATAAAATAAAATCCCATAACTGCTGGGTGAGTGACTCACAAACTGGAGAACACTTATACCACAGAAGTCCACCCACTGGAGTGAAGGTTCTGAGCCCCACGTCAGGCTTCCAAACCTGGGGGTCCAGCAACGGGAGGAGGAATTCCTAGAGAATCAGACTTTGAAGGCTAGTGGGATTTGATTGCAGGACACTGACAGGACTGGGGGAAACAGAGACTCCACTCTTAGAGGGCACACACAAAGTAGTGTGTGCATCGGGATCCAGGGGAAGGAGCAGTGACCCCATAGGAGACTGAACCAGACCTACCTGCTAGTGTTGGAGGGTCTCCTGCAGAGGCGGAGGGTAGCTGTGCCTCACCGTGAGGAAAAGGACACTGGCAGCAGAAGTTCTGGGAAGTACTCCTTGACATGAGCCCTCCCAGAGTCCGCCATTAGCCCCACCAAAGCGACCAGGTAGGCTCCAATGTTGGGTCACCTCAGGCCAAACAACCAACAGGGAGGGAACCCAGCCCCCGCCATCAGCAGTCAAGCGGATTAAAGTTTTACTGAGCTCTGCCCACCAGAGCAACAGCCAGCTCTGCCCACCACCAGTCCCTCCCATCAGGAAACTTGCACAAGCCTCTTAGATAGCCTCATCCACCAGAGGGTAGACAGCAGAGGCAAGAAGAACTACAATCCTGCAGCCTGTGGAACAAAAACCACATTCACAGAAAGAGGGACAAGATGAACAGGCAGAGGGCTATGTACCAAATGAAGGAACAAGATAAAACCCCAGAAAAACAACTAAATGAAGTGGAGATAGGCAACCTTCCAGAAAAAGAATTCAGCATAATGATAGTGAAGATGATCCAGGACCTTGGAAAAAGAATGGAGGCAAAGATCGAGAAGACGCAAGAAATGTTTAACACAGATCTAGAAGAATTAAAGAACAAACAACAGAGATGAGCAATAAAATAATTGAAATGAAAACTACACTAGAAGGAATCAATAGCAGAATAACTGAGGCAGAAGAACGGATAACTGACCTGTAAGACAGAATGGTGGAATTCACTGCTGCGAAACAAAATAAAAAAAAAAAAAATGAAAAGAAACGAAGACAGCCTAAGAGATATCTGGGATAACATTAAACGGCACAACATTCGCATTATAGGGGTCCCAGAAGGAGAAGAGAGAGAGAAAGGACCCGAGAAAATATTTGAAGAGATTATAGTTCAAAACTTGCCTAACGTGGGAAAGGAAATAGCCACCCAAGTCCAGGAAGCGCAGAGAGTCCCATACAGGATAAACCCAAAGAGAAACATGCCGAGACACACAATAATCAAATTGTCAAAAATTAAAGACAGAGAAAAATTATTGAAAGCAGCAAGGGAAAAATGACAAATAACATAAAAGGGAACTCCCATAAGGTTAACAGCTGATTTCTCAGCAGAAATTCTACAAGCCAGAAGGGAGTGGCATGATATATTTAAAGTGATGAAAGGGAAGAACCTACAACCAAGATTACTCTACCTGGCAAGGATCTCATTCAGATTCGATGGAGAAATCAAAAGCTTTACAGACAAGCAAAAGCTAAGAGAATTCACCACCACCAAACCAGCTTTACAACAAATGCTAAAAGAACTCTCTAAGTGTGAAACACAGGAGAAGAAAACGAGCTACAAAAACAAACTCAAAACAATTAAGAAAATGGTAATAGGAACATACATATCGATAATTACCTTAAAGGAGAATGGATTAAATGCTCCAACCGAAAGACACAGGCTTGCTGAATGGATACAAAAACATGACCCATATATATGCTGTGTACAAGAGACCCACCTCAGACCTAGGGACACATACAGACTGAAAGTGAGGGGAAGGAAAAAGATATTCCATGCAAATGGAAATCAAAAGAAAGCTGGAATAGCAATGCTCATATCAGATAAAATAGAATTTAAAATAAAGAATGTTACAAGAGACAAGGAAGGACACTACATAATGATCAGAGATCAATCCAAGAAGAAGATATAACAATTTTAAATATATATGAACCCAACATAGGAGATCCTCAATACATAAGGCAACTGCTAACAGCTATAAAAGAGAAAATTGACAGTAACACAATAATAGTGGGGGATTTTAACACCTCACTTACACCAAGGGACAGATCATCCAAACAGAAAATTAATAAGGAAACAGAAGCTTTAAATGACACAATAGACCAGAGAGATTTAATTGATATTTATAGGACATTTCATCCCAAAACAGCAGATTACACTTTCTTCTCAAGTGCGCACCAAACATTCTCCAGGATAGATCACATCTTGGGTCACAAATCAAACCTCAATAAATTTAAGAAAATTGAAATCATATTGAGCATCTTTTCTGACCACAACATTATGAGATTAGAAATCAATTACAGGGAAAAAAATGTAAAAAACACAAACACATGGAGGCTAAACAGTACGTTACTAAATAACAAAGAGAAATCAAATCAAAGAGGAAATCAAAAGAGGAAATCAAAAAATACCTAGAGACAAATGACAATGAATATACGACAATCCGAAATCTATGGGATGCAGCAAAAGCAGTTCTAAGAGGGGATTTTATAGCTATACAAGCCTACCTCAAGAAGCAAGAAAAATCTCATAATCTAACTTTACACCTAAAGGAACTAGAGAAAGAAGAACAAACAAAACCCAAAGTTAGCAGAAGGAAAGAAATCATAAAGATCAGATGAGAAATAAATGAACTAGAAACAAAGAAAACAATAGCAAATATCAATAAAACTAAAAGCTGGTTCTTTGAGAAGTTAAACAAAATTGATAAACCATTAGTCAGACTCATCAAGAAAAAGAGGGAGAGGACTCAAATCAATAAAATTAGAAATGGAAAAGGAAAAGTTGCAAAAGACTCTGCAGAAATACAAAGCATGCTAAGAGACGAGTACAAGCAACTCTATGCCAATAAAATGGACAACCTGGAAGAAATGGACAAATTCTTAGAAGGGTATAACCTTCCAAGACTGAACCAGGAAGAAATAGAAAATATGAACAGACCAATCACAAGTAATGAAATTGAAACTGTGATTAAAAATCTTCCAACAAACAAAAGTCCAGGACCAGATGGCTTCACTGGTGAAGTCTATCAAACATTTAGAGAAGCGCTAACACCCATCCTTCTTAATTCTTCCAAAAAACTGCAGAGGGAGGAACACTCCCAGACTCATTCTATGAGGCCACCATCACCCTGATACCAAACCCAGACAAAGATACTACAAAAAAAGAAAATTACAGAGCAATATCACTGACGAATATAGATTCAAAAATCCTTAACAAAATACTAGCAAACAGAATCCAACAATACATTAAAACAATCATACACCATGATCAAGTGGGATTTATCGCAGATGTGCAAGCATTCTTCAGTATATGCAAATCAATCAATGTGCTACACCATATTAAAAAACTAAAGAATAAAAACCATATGATCATCTCAATAGATGCAGAAAAAGCTTTTGACAAAATTCAACACCCATTTCTGATAAAAACTCTCCAGAAAGTGGGCACAGAGGGAACCTGCTTCAACATTATAAAGGCCATATACGACAAACCCAGAGCAAACATCATTCTCAATGCTGAAAATCTGAAAGCATTTCCTCTAAGATCAGGAACAAGACAAGGATGTCCACTCTCACCACTATTATTCAGCATAGTTTTGGAAGCCCTAGCCACGGCAATCAGAGAAGAAAAAGAAATAAAAGGAATACAAATTGGAAAAGAAGAAGTAAAACTGTCACTGTTTGCAGATGACATGATAGTATACATAGAGAATCATAACGATGCCACTAGAAAACTACTAGAGCTAATCAATGAATTTGGTAAAGTTGCAGGATACAAAATTAATGCACAGAAATATCTTGCATTCCCATACACTAATGATGAAATATCTGAAACAGAAATTAAGGAAACACTCCCATTTACTATTGCAACAAAAGGAATAAAATACCTAGGAATAAACCTACCTAGAGAGACAAACGACCTGTATGCAGAAAACTATGAGACACTGATGAAAGAAATCAGAAGTTATACCAACAGATGGAGAGATATACCATGTTCTTGGATTGGAAGAATCAATATTGTGAAAATGACTATACTACCCAAAGCAATCTACAGATCCAATGCAATCCCTATCAAATTACCAATGGCATTCTTTACGGAACTAGAACAAAAAAATCTTAAAATTTGTATGGAGACACAAAAGACCCCGAATAGCCAAAACAGTCTTGAGGGGAAAAAACGGAGCTGGAAGAATCAGACTCCCTGACTTCAGACTATACTACAAAGCTACAGTAATCAAGACAATATTGTCCTGGCACAAAAGCAGAAATATAGATCAATGGAACAAGATAGAAAGCCCAGAGGTAAACCCATGCACCTATGGTCAACTAATCTATGACAAAGGATGCAAGGACATACAATGGAGAATAGACAGTGTCTTCAATAAGTGGTGCTGGGAAAACTGGACAGCTACATGTAAAAGAATGAAATTAGAACACTCCCTAACACCATATACAAAAATAAACTCAAAGTAGATTAGAGACCTAAATGTAAGACCAGACACTAGAAGTCTTAAAGGAAAACATAGGAAGAACACTCTTTGATGTAAATCACAGCAACATCTCTTTTGACCCACCTCCTAGAGTAATGGAAATAAAAACAAAAGTAAACAAATGGGACCTAATGAAACTTAAAAGCTTTTGCACAGCAAAGGAAACCATAAACAAGACGAAAAGACAACCCTCAGAATGGAGAAAATATTTGCAAACAAGTCATCGGACAAAGGATTAATCTCCAACATATATAAACAGCTCATGCAACTCAATATTAAGAAAACAAACAACCCAATCAAAAAATAGGCAGAAGACTTAAATAGACATTTCTCCAAAGAAGACATACAGATGGCCAAGAAGCACATGAAAAGCTGCTCAGCATCACTAATTATTAGAGAAATGCAAATCAAAACTACAATGAGGTTTCACCTCACACCAGGTAGAATGGGCATCATCAGAAAATCTACAAATAACAAATGCTGGAGAGGGTGTGGAGAAAAGGGAACCCTCTTGCACTGTTGGTGGGAATGTAGATTGATACAGCCACTATGGAGAACAGTATGGAGGTTCCTTAAAAAACTAAAAATAGAATTACCATATGACCCAGCAATCCCACTACTGGGCATATACCCTGAGAAAACCATAATTCAAAAAGAGTCATGTACCCCAGTGTTCATTGATGCGCTATTTACAATATCCAGGTCATAGAAGAAACCTAAATGCCCATTGACAGACGAATGGATAAAGAAGATGTGGTATATATATACAACGGTATATTACTCAGCCATAAATAGGAATGAAATTGGGTCATTTGTAGAGACGTGGATGCCTCTAGAGACTGTCATACAGAGTGAAATAAGTCAGAAAGAGAAAAACAAATATCGTATATTAACGCATATATATGGAACCTAGCAAATGGTACAGAAGAACTGGTTTGCAGCGCACTAATTGAGATACAGAAGTAGAGAAAAAATGTATGGACACCAAGGGGGGAAAGTGGTCGGGTGTGGGGTGGGTGGTGTGAATAATTGGGAGATTGGGATTGACATGTATACACTGATGTGTATAAAATTGAATACTAATAAGAACCTGCTGTATAAAAAAATAAATTAAATAAAAAAACATGTCAAATGTAGGCTGTTAACATTAAACACAATTAAATTTAAGGATTCAGAAGTCTTATATAGAGAGAGAGGAACTGCAAGATGGCTGAGGAATAAGATGTGGGATCACCTTCCTCCCCACAAATACATCCAAAATACATCTACATGTGGAACAACTCCTACAGAACACCTAGTGAATTCTCACAGAAGACCTCAGACTTCCCAAAAGGCAAGAAAATCCCCACGAACCTGGGTAGGGCAAAAGAAAATAAACAACAAAGACAAAAGAATAAGGACAGGATCTGCAACTCTGGGAGGGAGCTTTGAAAGATGAAAAGTGTCCACACACTAGGAAGACCCTTCACTGGTAGAGACAGGGGTTGGGTGGGGGGGAACCTTCGGAGCCACGGAGGAGAGCTCAGCAACAGGGTTTTCAGGGGGAAAAGCAGAGAGATTCCCGCACAGAGGATGGGTGCCGACCAGAACTCACTGGCCTGAGAGGCTTGTCTGCTCACCCGCTGGGACGTGTGGGGGCTGGGAGCTGAGGCTCGGCCTTCAGGGGTCAGATCCCAGGGAGAAGACTGGGGTTGGCTGCATGAACACAGCCTGAAGGGGGCTAGTGCGCCACAGCTAGTCAGAAGGGAGTCTGGGAAAAAGTCTGGAACTGCCTAAGAGGCAAGAGACCATTACTTCGGGGTGCATGAGGAGAGGGGATTCCTTCCCTGTCTGCGCACAGAAGGCAGAGCACCACCTAAACAAGTTCCAGAGATGGGCACGAGCCTCTGCTATCAGCTCGGACTCCAGAGATGGGCATGAAATGGTAACACTGCTGCTGTAGCCACCAAGAATCCTGTGTGCAAGCACAGGTCACTATCCACACACCCCCAGGAGCCTGGGCAGCCCGCCACTGCCAAGGTCCCATCATCCAGGGACAAGATCCCTGGGAGAACACACGGTGCACCTCAGGCTGTTGCAATGTCACACCGGCCTCTGCTGCTGCAGGCTCACCCCTCATTCCAATTTTATCTACTGTACCCCTCCTTCCCCCTGGTATGAGTGAGCCAGAGCCCCATAATTAGCTGCTGCTTTAACCCTGTTCTGTCTGGGTGGGAACAGATGCCTGAGGGAGACCTACATTCAGAGGTGGGGCCAAAACCAAAGCTGAACACCAGGAGCTGTGCCAACAAAGAAGAGAAAGGGAAATCTCTCCCAGCAGCCTCAGGAACAGCGGATTAAATCCCCACAAACAATTTGATGTACCCTGCATCTGTGCAATACCCGAATAGACAACAAATCATCCCAAAATTGAGATGGTGGACACTGGGAGCAACTGTAGGCTTGGGGTTTGCTGTCTGTGACTAATTTGTTTCTAATTTTTATGTTTATCTTAGTAAAGTTTTTAGTGCTTGTTATAATTGGTGGATTTGTTTATTGGTCTGGTTGCTCTCTTCTTCTTTTTTTATTCTTATTCTTATTTTTTATTTTTTTATTTTAATAATTTTTAAAAATATTTTTTAAATTTATTATTATTTTTTTATTCTTTTTCTTTCTTTTTTCCTCCCTTTTTTTCTGAGCCATGTGGCTGACAGTGTCTTGTTGCTCCAGCCTGGTGTCAGGCCTGAGCCTGTGAGGTGGAGGAGCCGAGTTCATAACATTGGACCACCAGAGACCTCCCAGCCCCATGTAATATCAATCGGCAAGAGCTCTCCCATAGATCTCCATTTCAACGCTAAGACCCGTCTCCACCCAGCAGCCAGCAAGCTCCAGTGCTGGACGCCCCATACCAAACTAGCAAGACAGGAACACAACCCCATCTATTAGCAGAGAGGCTGCCTAAAATCATACTAAGTTCACAGACACCCTAAGACACAACACCGGATGCAGCCCTGCCCACCAGAAAGACAAGATCCAGTGCCACCCACCGGAACACAGGCACAAGTCCCCTCCACCAGGAAGCCTACACAAGCCACTCAACCAACCTTACCCACTGGGGATATCCACCAAAATCAATGGGAACTACGAAACTGCAGCCTATGAAAAGGAGACTCTAAACACAGTAAGGTAAACAAAATGAGAAGACAGAGAAACACACAACAGATGAAGGAACAAGGTAAAAACCCACCAGACCAAACAAATGAAGAAGAAATAGGCAGTCTACCTGAAAAAGAATTCAGAGTAATGATACTAAAAATGATCCAAAATCTTGGAAACAGAATGGAGAAAATACAAGAAACGTTTAACTAGGACTTAGAAGAACTAAAGAGAAAACAAACAATGATGAACAACATAATAAATGAAATTAAAAATTCTCTAGAAGGAATCAATAGCAGAATAACTGAGGCAGAAGAATGGATAAGTGACCTGGAAGATAAAATAGTGGAAATAACTACTGCAGAGCAGAATAATGAAAAAAGAATGAAAAGAATTGAGGACAGTCTCAGAGACCTCTGGGACAATATTAAACATACCAACATTTGAATTATAGGGGTCCCAGAAGAAGAAGAGAAAAAGAAAGGGACTGAGAAAATATTTGAAGAGATTATAGTTGAAAACTTCCCTAATATGGGAGAGGAAATAGTCGATCAAGTGCAGGAAATGCAGAGAGTCCCATATGGGATAAATCCAAGGAGAAACACGCCAAGATGTATATTAATCAAACTATCAAAAATTAAATACAATGAAAAAATATTAAAAGCAGAAAAGAAAAAGCAACAAATAACATACAAGGGAATCCCCATAAGGTTGACAGCTGATTTTTCGGAAGAAACTGTGCAAGCCAGAAGGGAGTGGCAGGACATATTTAAAGAGATGAAAGGGAAAAACCTAAAACCAAGATTACTCTACCCAGCAAAGATCTCATTCAGATTCGACAGAGAAATTAAAATCTTTACAGGCAAGCAAAAGTTAAGAGAATTCAGCACCACCAAACCAGCTTTACAGCAAATGCTAAAGTAACTTCTCTAGGTAGGAAACACAAGAGCAGGAAAAGACCTACAATAACAAACCCAAAATAATTAAGAAAATGGTAATAGGAACATACATATTGATAATTACCTTAAATGTAAATGGATTAAAAGCCCCAACCAAAAAGCACAGACCGGCTGAATGGATACAAAAACAAGACCCATATATATGCTGTCTGCAAGAGACCGACTTCAGACCTAGGGACACATACAGACTGAAAGGGAGGGGATGGAAAAAGATATTCCATGCCAATGGAAATCAGAAGAAAGCTGGAGTAGCAATTCTCATATCAGACAAAATAGACTTTAAAATAAAGACTATTACAAGAGACAAAGAAGGACACTACATAATGATCAAGGGATCAATCCAAGAATAAGGTATAACAATTGTAAATATTTATGCACCCACCATAGGAGCACCTCAATACGTAAGGCAAATGCTAATGGCAGTAAAAGGGGAAATCAACAGTAACACAATAATAGTAGGGGACTTAATACTCCACTTTCACCAATGGACAGATCATCCAAAATGAAAATAAATAAGAAAACACAAGCTTTAAATGACACGTTAAACAAGATGGACTTAATTGATATTTATAGGACATTCCATCCAAAAACAACAGAATACACTTTCTTCTCAAGTGCTCATGGAACATTCTCCAGGATATATCATATCTTGGGTTACAGATCAAGCCTTGGTAATTTAAGAATATTGAAATCGTATCAAGTATCTTTTCTGACCACAACGCTACGAGACTAGATATCAATTACAGAAAAAAAAAACTGTAAAAAATGCAAACATATGGAGGCTAAACAATACACTAAATAACCAAGAGATCACTGAAGAAATCAAAGAGGAAATCAAAAATTACCTAGAAACAAATGACAATGAAAACACGACAACCCAAAACCTATGGGATGCAGCAAAAGCAGTTCTAAGAGGGAAGTTGATAGTAATACAGCCCTACCTCAAGAAACAAGAAAAATCTCAAATCAACAACCTAACCTTACACCTAAAGCAGTTAGATAAAGAAGAACCAAAAACCCCAAAGTTAGCAGAAGGAAGAAAAAGAAATAAAAGGAATCCTAATCGGAAAAGAAGTAAAACTGTCACTCTTTGCCTATGACATGATATTATACATAGAGAATACTAAAGATGCTGCCGGAAAACTACTAGAACTAATCAATGAATTTGGTAATGTAGCAGGATACAAAATAAATGCACAGAAATCTCTTGCATTCCTATACACTAATGGTGAAAAATCTGAGAGAGAAATTGAGGAAACACTCCCATTTACCATTGCAACAAAAAGAATAAATTACCTAGGTATAAACCTACCTAAGGGGACAAAAGACCTGTATGCAGAGAACTATAAGACACTGATGAAAGAAGTCAAAGATGACACAAACAGATGGAGAGACATACCATGTTCTTGGATTGGAAGAATCAACGTTGTGAAAACGACTATACTACCCAAAGCAATCTACAGATTCACTGCAATCCCTATCAAACGACCAATGGCATTTTTCAGAGAACTAGAACAAAAAAATTCACAATTTGTATGGAAACACAAAAGACCCTGAATAGCCAAAGCAATCTTGAGAAAGAAAAACAGAGCTGGAGGAATCAGGCTCCCTGACTTCAGACTATACTACAGAAGGGAACCCTCTTGCACTCTTAATGGGAATGTAAATCGATACAGCCACTATGGAGAACAGTATGGAGGTTCCTTAAAATCTAAAAATAGAACTACCATATGACCCAGCAATCCCACTACTGGGCATATACCCTGAGAAAACCATAATTCAAAAAGAGTCATGTACCACAATGTTTATTGCAGCTCTGTATACAATAGCCAGGACATGAAAACAACCGAAGTGTCCATTGACAGATGAATGGATAAAGAAGATGTGGCACATATATACAATGGAATATTACTCAGCAATAAAAAGAAATGAAATTGAACTATTTGTAGTGAGGTGGATGGACCTAGAGTCTGTCATACAGAGTGAAGTAAGTCAGAAAGAGAAAAACAAATACCGTATGCTAACACATATATATGCAATCTACAAAAAAAAAAAAAAATGGTTCTGCTGAACCTAGGGGCAGGACAGGAATAAAGATGCAGACGTAGAGAATGGACCTGAGGACTCGGGGAAGGGGAAGAGTAAGCTGGGATGAAGTGAGAGAGTAGCATTGACATATATCCACTACCAAATGTAAAATAGATAGCTAGTGGGAAGCATCCGCATAGCACAGGGAGATCAGCTCGGTGCTTTGTGACCACCTGGAGCAGTGGGATAGGGTGGGTGGGAGGGACATGCAAGAGGGAGTGGATATGGGGATTTTATGTGTACGTATAGCTGATTCACTTTGTTATACAGCAGAAACTAACACAACATTGTAATGCAGTTATACTCCAATAAAGATGTTCAAAAAAAAAAAAGGTAAACATGTAGATACCCTGTGACTCAGCAGTTCTGCTCTTGTGGTACATATGTCCACCAGATAGCATGTATAAGGAGAT
Organism: Balaenoptera physalus; assembly: GCF_965194825.1. NCBI lineage: Eukaryota > Metazoa > Chordata > Mammalia > Artiodactyla > Balaenopteridae > Balaenoptera > Balaenoptera physalus. The sequence goes on along the minus strand of NC_138893.1, from coordinate 65,071,500 downwards.
TTGTTGATGATAGTTCCATAATAATCAAAAACTGGAGACAACTCAAGTGTCCAACTATGATAGAGCTGGTTTACCATTTTTTAAATTGCATTTATCTTTAACAAAATTAAAATTTCTCTGTGTTTCAGTTTCCTCATGTAAAAACTGGGAATGAAAATATTAGAAACCTACCTTTTAGGGTTTAATGAATACATGTAATAAGTCAAAATAGGAAAGAAAAAAAAGTCCACAGATTTTAGTGTATAGCACCTCACCTATATATTTTATAATTAATTTAAAAAGACAATCTGAAATTAGTTGATCACTTATTTAAACCTGATATTATATATGGATATATATACATATATATGTGTGTGTGTATATATATATATATATATATATATATATTTGTTTATTTTATATCTACCCTGTTAGAATTGAATCACTATTAGAGTTAGCACTTTGTTTTGTTATTTGAGTAGAACAGTACCTGACACATTGTAGGAGTTCTATAAATAGACTTCTCAATGAAGCAGAAATGGAACAATCATGAAACAGGAAAGTATTATTTAACATATATGTTCACTTTGATTTTTCCTAAGAATGATTTAGAAAGTAAGAGTTTGTTTTGAGTTAAATTTGAGAAGCTTATACATGGGAAGTATTTTAGAAAGGAGTAAAAGCTTTCCAGATGATTGTGATAAATTATATAGGGTGACACAACAGTGATGACAAAAAAAGAACCCAGTTTTTTGTCTTTTCTTTTAACCTGGTAAATATGAGCTATTTGAATTATAGTACTGTTTACATAGCTCTAGGGGGACGTTACGTATTTATGTGAATTATAGTCCTTTTTTCATAACTCTAGGGGCAAATTATGTATTTATTTGGATATGACTATTACGCTGCTTAAGAATCTTTACCATACTTTTCATGTCCCAGAAAAACTAGTCATATTTATTAAGTAAAATTAATATGACTCCCCTTAGTCCAAATGTCTTTTTTTCTCAACAAGATTTTTCTACATGCACAGTTTTATGAAGGTCAAATGCAAGGGGTACCAAAAGAATCACAGTCAATTTAATAAATTGTGTTTGATCAAGTTCTCTAAGTTCTTAATAATAGGAAAGTTTAAAGGATGCTTCATAAATCTAAATTTAAAATGCCATTTACAATTTAGGAAGGTAAAAGTTAGCAGTTGAAACAACCTTGGGTTTCAGGAATAGTCAAGTTGTTTCATAACTGTTGATGTTACAAGTATATCACAAATTATGTCCTGGTTAACATCTTAGAAGTCTGTAAACTTTAGATTTTGAATAATTTTAGTATTTATTTTTCTTCTTGGATTTTTTCACATGCTCATTAGGAACTAACTTGACACCAGATTAATTTAAAATTTGTTCTTATCTAAAATTAGTTCACAGATTTCTGCATAGATCTTTTGCCAATTTAGTAGCATCATATCTCCTGATGTTGAATGGAATCAGGACAGATTACAACAGTATTGACAGATTAATTCTAACAATTATCATTTATGAATGCTAAGTGTTTTCCATGGAACATCTTATTTAAAACTTACTTGTACCTACACACAGACTCAAATTATTTGTGTGTATTGTTTTCATTTTACACAATAAAATGAAAAAGTATTAAGACAGAAAAGCATTTATTAATTTGCCCAAGATCTCATGGCTACTAAGTGTCAGATCTAAGTGAGAAACTGAGGCAGTCTCACTCCAAAACCGAGTGCTTGATCACCACATTGTACAAATGCATCAGGCAAGAGAATGACAGAGCTCAGATACATAAAGGAAGAGTAAGGAGTAAATAATACCATTAATCTGAAGAGTATTATTACTAATTTGAAAAAAGTTACACTTGCTTCTTTGGTCTAAATTATCATCTCGATTCATAATTTAGTAAATAATCATGTGCTAGGTAGAGTTTTAAGAGAAAGGAACACAGCCTTTGGAATATATATATTACTTTTTATAGAATGATTTTAAGTTCATGAATTATAAAAAGTAACCCAATGACGAGTATATCAAGATGAACATCTTGCCCAACTACATGTAGATTAGTGGGCATACCCTAGAGGTTATTTCATGGTAGCTGGTATCATATGCTGGTTTAGTTAGAATTTTTATTTTACTTCAGATGTTGTTATATCTCTTTCTCCTGATGCGACATGATCATGTCTTTCAACAATACCTGTTAATAAGGTTAATATGCTAGTTAATTTTTTTTAAAAAGGGGCTCTGAAATGTTTTGATTTTTTTCCTAAGGTTTAAGTGAATGATTAAAAACATTTTAATGATCAAACCCATCAGCAGGAACCCAAAGCTGAACTTCAGCCAAATTAAACCATAGGAAAAGATGAGAACCTCTCTCTTGCTCTATTTTGTTCTCTCTTTTGTTCTTTCTCTCCTTCTCTCCCTCCCTCTCTCTCTCTTTCTGTCTCCCTTATTTTTTGGCTAACAGTTGCCTCAAGTGTATGTTATATATTTATAAGAACTAAATGTAATATAAGTAAAGTTTTATTATCCTTAAAAATATTTTTATAGTAAATGATACGTTTAAGTCTTAGACTTTATTATAATGAAAATGATTATGGAAATGGTCTGTTTATGTTCACATTTTCTACCATTTTTGTAAACAACATCAGAAATAACTAGACCTAAATAACATTTTAATAGAAGTAATGGAGTTCCATATAACCCATATCCAAATTCCCCAATTCTTAATATCTTTCATTAGTATGCTACATATTTTAACAACTACTGAACCAACAGTGAAACATTGCTGTTAACTCAAATCCATATTTTATTTAGATTTCCTTAGTTTTACTAGTCTTTTTTCTTGTCCCAGGACCCCATCTATGATACCATACTACTATCAGTCATCGTGTCTCTTTAGTCTTCTCTAGACTATATCAGTTTTTACTTTCTTTGTTTTTGATGACAGTTTTGAAGAGTACTGGTCAGATAATCTTTCCTTCTAATAGATAAATGAACAGATAAATAGAGATTTGTGTGTATACATGTACATGCATATACACATATATATAAATGTCATACAGTATATTGCTTATTTGTATATGACAATATAGTCAAATATATAATATATCATATATAGATATATAACTATTTTTTAAAGTAAATTTATTTATTTATTTTTGGCTGCGTTGGGTCTTCATTGCTACACGCAGGCTTTCTCTAGTTGTGGCGAGTGGGGGCTACTCTTCACTGTGGTGGGCGTGCTTCTCATTGTGGTGGCTTCTTTTGTTGTGGAACATGGGCTCTAGGCACACGGGCTTCAGTAGTTGTGGCATGCAGGCTCAGTAGTTGTGGCTCGCAGGCTCTAGAGCACAGGCTCAGTAGTTGTGGCGCACGGGCTTAGTTGCTCTGCAGCATGTGGGATCGAACCAGTGTCCCCTGCATTGGCAGGCAAATTCTTAACCACTGTGCCACCAGGGAAGTCCCAGCTATTTTTCTATACCAATGAAGAATAAGTTGCACATATGAAACCCCTTAAATTCTTAACATTTCATTGTGTATTTCCTAAAAACACAGATACTCATCTATATAACTACAATATAACCATCAAAATCAGGAAATTACGTTAATGCAATATTAGTATGTAATCTGCAGATGCCAAATTTTGCTGATATTTTTTCCAGTAAAGTCCTTTATAGGTCAGAGATTCAACCTAAGGTCACACATTGCATTTAGTTGCCATGTCTTTCTAGTCTCAATCTTAGTTCCTTAATATTTCCTTGACTTTAATGACCTTAATAATTTCCAGGAGTGGGACAGTTTATAGAATATTTCTCAGTTTAGAGTTACCTGGTATTTCCTCATGATTATAAATTTTGTTCAGAAATACCACAAAAGTGATAGCATGTTCTTCATAGTATGTAACAAAAGAGACTCACAATATCAGTGTGTCCCATTTCTGGTAGTGATAGCTTTTATCATGTTGGAAAGACAGTGTTTGCCAGGTTTTTCTACTATATTTATTCATTTTTTTGTACTTAATAAGTAATTAAAACTATTTTGTGGAAAATGACTTAAAGACTTTGTAAATATCCTGTTCCTCATCAAACCTTCACCTAACATTTTTATTAGTGATTTATGAAACATTGATTTGTTGAAAACCATTGATGAAAATGCAAATTACTGTGGTTGGATATATTTTCTTCCTTCTTCTCTTTGCCCCTTGAGCATTTACTGAGTGCTTTTTCAGACATTATGCAATACACTAGCAATAAAGTTTTGATTACTAATGAAAAGGTTAGCATGCTGAAATGGTGAATTTGGGGATTCATGAAATAATTTACTTGCTGAGAACCAACCTGTTTTCAATAGCAGTAATTATTTAATACAACTTTTCTGAAACACAGGCACAAGCTAAATTGGATTTCTTTGTCTTTCTGTAAAATAGCTCAAAAGTATTTTTCCTTAGGGCCAAACATAAATTATCTTTGATGTAATACATCATCCAAATTGTATCATTTTGGATTACTGTATATCTTGGTTCTGTTATGTGCCAAATTATATTTATTTCCTCTTTCATTTCCTTTTCTTCTCAAAAGTTTCTTAATAGCAAATTGCAAAATTTTTGAAATAATATATTTCACAGTGCTTGAGAATTAACACTTTGAAGCCAGACAATCTGTGTTGCAGCCCTTATCTACCAAATATTAGAAGTATGACATCAGGCAGAAGCTCTCTTAGCCTAGGATTCCTTAACTGTAAAATAAATATAACAAAAAATAATGTTAAAAAGTTGTGTTGAGGATTATAAGAGATAATGCTTTTAAAATACTTAGTATAGGTTCTGGCCATCTTGCAAGTCAACTCTGCCTTGGAAATATGCTTTTTAGAAATAGTTATATTTCTATAACTATTTTTTAAAACCAAGGGGGTCTTCAAAATGAAATGCAAAAATAAATTTGTAAACAGGCAGTAATTAGTGGAACATTATTGAGAACTTCAGCTTTTTCTCACAATGGTGAAATGTCTCTGAATCTATTCAATTTGAGCTTTCACTTTCCTGCTCAAATTTTTAGTTCTGTGCTATTCTTTCACGTTTCATTGTGACTATATCATCTCTTTCCATTTAATATATGTATTTTTGAACATCTGTTCTTCTCAGAGCCATTCTGATAGATCTAAATGCACAGATGGTCTCCATGATGAAGCATAACAGAGAGATTCCATATATAGTTAAGAATATTTTCTACACATTTTATATCTGTTTTCTTTACAATTTTTAGATATAATAAGGTGATTTTTTTAACCAGGAAAGGTTTATTTTATTTTAATATATAAATAGTTTCAAACTTACAGGAATATTATAAGAATAATACAAGCTTTTTCTCCAAACCATTTGAGAGTGTTACTGAAAAGAGTCCTTCTTACCCCCAAATACTTTAGTGTGTATTTCTGACACATAAGGATATTCTCCCACATAACAGTACAGCCATCAGAAATCAGGAAATGAACACTGATACATTACTACTTCTGATCCATAGTTACCATTCCAGCTCCATCGGTTATCCATATAATGTCTTTCTTTTTTTCCACAATGCATTAGTTATAAACATTTATTGAATTCATATTCTATGAAGATACCGTCCTTGGCCTCAAGGAGTCGACTATATTAGTAGTTTATAATCTTTTGTTTTTTGGTTTATAACATTATATATTTCATGTGTACAATGTTATATTTCGATTTCTGTATACACTACAGTGTGCTCACCACCTAAAGTTTAGTTTCCATCCATCACCATACTATTGACCCCCTTTACCAATTTTGCCCTCTCTCTATCCCCTTTTTCCTTTGGTAACCATGACTCTGTTCTCTACATCTATGTGTTTGTTCTTGTTTGGTTTGTTCATTTTAAAATTTTCTTTAATATTTCATAATAAGGTGATTTTTTATATAAGTAAAACAAATCATTTTTTTTAGAAATATGGTCCATGGTATTGGAAACTTGACAAATATCTTTAACTACTCAAGGAATAAAAATCATGGACCTTTAGAGCCATTCCCATTCACAGAGTTTCTTTTAGAGAGTACTAGCATTTAATCTACAGCACACAGAAGCTTCTGAAGAATGAAAGACTAAGCCCTTGTTCCTTTTACTTGTCTCTATTTTCCTCCTCCAAGGAATTAGGCACATTCTGGGAGGCAGGAGACGGGTAACAGAGAAAAAAAGGAGGATATTCAGAGAAGAGAAAAAGCACATAAAAATACATTTTCTACTTTAAGCATGTAAATGGGAATCAATCTTTCACCTGTTTTAAAATATTCAAGTATTCAACTATTCGACAACTTTCAATTTAATAAGTTCTTTCATATATATATTCTCTCTCTCTGTATGTATATATCAATACATATGCACACATATATATTCAATTTAAGCTTAATTCAATTTAAGTGTAATTGCTCTTCAGATTTTAGTAAAGATGACTAGAGCTACTTATCACTCTCTTTAATAATAATCCTTACTCTTATCTTAAAGATACTTATCTACATGAATATTTTTAGAATTAAAAAAACAAATTTTTTACTATAGTTGTTTTACAATGTTGTGTTAGTTTCTTCTGTACAGCGAAGTGGAGTTCCCTGTGCTATACAGCAGGTTCTTACAAGTTATCTATTTTTTATATATTAGTGTATATATGTCAATCCCAATCTCCCAGTTCATCCCACCCCCCCACCCGCTGCTTCCCCCCCTTGGTGTCCATACATTTGTTCTCTACATGTGTGTCTCTATTTCTGCCTTGTAAACCAGTTCATGTGTACCATTTTTCTAGATTCCACATATATTCATTAATATACGATATTTGTTTTTCTCTTTCTGACTTACTACACTCTGTATGACAGTCTCTAGGTCCATCCACGTTTCTACAAATGACTCAATTTCGTTCCTTTTTATGTCTGAGTAATATTCCATTGTATATATGTGCCGCATCTTCTTTATCCATTTGTCTGTCGATGGGCATTTAGGTTGCTTCCATGACCTAGCTATTGTAAATGGTGCTGCAGTGAACATTGGGGTGCATGTGTCTTTTTGAATTATGGTTTTCTCTGGGTATATTCCCAGTAGTGGGATTGCTGGGTTATATGGTATTTCTACTTTTAGTTTTCTAAGGAACCTCCGTACTGTTCTCCATAGTGGCTGTATCAATTTACATTCCCACCAACAGTGCAAGAGGGTTCCTTTTTCTCCACACCCTCTCCAGCATTTATTGTTTGTAGATTTTCTGATGATGCCCATTCTAACTGATGTGAAGTGATACCTCACTGTAGTTTTGATTTGCATTTCTCTAATAATTAGTGATGTTGAGCAGCTTTTCATGTGCCTCTTGGCCATCTGTACGTCTTCCTTGGAGAAATGTTTATTTAGGTCTTCTGCCCAGTTTTTTTTTTTTTTTAACATCCTTATTAGAGTATAATTGCTTTACAATGCTGTGTCAGTTTCTGCTTTATAACAAAGTGAATCAGATATACATATTCATATGTCCCCATATCTCTTCCCTCTTGCATCTCCCTCCCTCACACCCTCCCTATCCCACCCCTCTAGGTGGTCACAAAGCACCGAGCTGATCTCCCTGTGCTATGCGTTCTGCTCAGTTTTTGATTGGGTTGTTTGTTGTTTTGATATTGAGCTGCATGAGCTGTTTATATATTTTGGAGATTAATCCTTTGTCTGTTGATTCATTTGCAAATATTTTCTCCCATTCTCAGGGTTGTCTTTTTGTCTTGTTTATGGTTTCCTTTGCTGTGCAAAAGCTTTGAAGTTTCACTAGGTCCCATTTGTTTATTTTTGTTTTTATTTCCATTACTCTAGGAGGTGGGTCAAAAAAGATCTTGCTGTGATTTATGTCATATATTCTTCCTATGTTTTCCTCTAAGAGTTTTATAGTGTCTGGTCTTACATTTGTCTTTAACCCATTTTGAGTTTATTTTTGTGTATGGTGTTAGGGAGTGTTCTAATTTCATTCTTTTACATGTAGCTGTCCAGTTTTCCCAGCACCACTTATCAAAGAGGCTGTCTTTTCTCCATTGTATATCCTTGCCTCCTTTGTCATAGATTAGTTGACCATAGGTGCATGGGTTTATCTCTGGGTTTTCTATCCTGTTCCATTGTTCTATATTTCTGTTTTTGTGCCAGTACCATATTGTCTTGATTATCTACATGAGTTTATTTTTAAAAATTTATTCAGAGGAAATGATTTTCAATATTAATTATCTAGCTTTCATGATAAAAACAGAGTCAAGATTTTATACACAGGTGCAAAAGCTATATTACGTTAAAGGGAAAATGAAGAACATATGTAATTCCTTTATTATATTTTCTTTTTGATTTCAATAAATCACTGCAAGATAATACCCACTGAATGTGAATTCAAGAATGTGTACTATTTTGTACTGATTCTATAAGTTTTAAGATAAACTTCAAATAGACATTTGATTTGGTTGAATTTTTGAATAAAACAAATGTTATATTAATGAGTTAATATAAAACCAACATAGATGTCATAGAAACAGTGATTTGGCCCATAATAAACTCTCAATAAATAATCACAGATTCAGAGATAATGTAATGTTGCAATTGTGAGAAAAAGCTGAAGTTCTCAGTAATATGCACCTGTTTACAAATTCATCACTGCATTTCATTTGTTGGACCCCACTGGTTTTTAAATATATTACTATTTCTAAAGCATATTTGTAAGGCAGGGATGACATGCAAGAGAGATTCATAAAATTACTTTTTCAGAGAAGGAGGTTAAAGGCTGAATTATAGCCAAAGCATGAATGACTTCTAATTTGGAAAGATTATTTTTATGGAAGATGATCCTTACTTAGATCATGCAGTATAATTGAGAAGAGCCTGAAAATAAGTGCAGGGGCAGAAGAAGACAGTAACTAATCATTTTAAAATAGGTGTATCTTCCAGGACAACATAAGTTAGAGTTCAGGTATTTACAGTATCTTGTATAGATGACTATGGAAGCACTGAAATAATCTTCAAAGGATCATGGAGTATGATCAAAGTGCCAAAAGATATTATGGCCCCTGTTGCAGTTAAATCAGCAATTGTTCTATAAAGTGCTACACAGTAGCCATATAGACCTTGATGAATTAGAAAATGGGAGATGAATCTTTACCTGTGCAAAATCAAATACTCAATTTTATTTGTTCACTGTTGAGAAACTGGATCAGGAGTGTATTAGTTAACAGAACTGAGAGATACATAGATGATAGATAGATTAGATAGATAGGCTGATTGATTTAGGGATATAGCAAGGGAGATTGATTATAAGGAATTGGCTCACAAGATTATGGAGGCTGAGTGGTTCTAAGATTAGCAGTTGTCAAGCTGAAGACCCAGCTGGTACAGTTCTAGTCCAAGACCAAAGTCTGAGAAACAGGAGAAATGATTGTCTAAATTCCAATCTGAGTCCAAGTCTGAAGGCAAGAGAAGGCAGATGTCCTAACTTGAAGACAGTCAGGAACAGAGAGTGAATTCTTCCTTACTCAGCTTTTTGTCCTATTCAGGTCTTCCATGGATTAGATGAGGCCCACCCATGTTTGGGAGGGCAATCTGTTTTACTCAGTCTACCAATTCAAATGTTAATCTCATCCAGAAACCCTCACAGACACACCTAGAATAATATTTAACCAAATATCTGGGCACCTCATGGCCCAGTCAAGTTGACACATAAAATTAACAATTACAAGGAGGATGGATTCATGCTACAAAAATATAGGAGAAAATCATTTGTGTTTGTTCTTAAGAGAATAATTGGTGCGAAATGGCTGTCTAGTACACAGTAAATCAGATTACAATATTTGTAACTGAAAATAAACATGTATTAGTCCAATATAGACTTATACATAATCTGGCTCCACTAAAGACAATGTTTCTGTTTTGATAATGTCTATGAGTAGAAATAGAGCACCCACTACCATTGTTGGTGTTCTGTCATTAAATGATTATTATATGTAAATCATCATATAGTGAATTCTATTTCAGCTTATTTAATGTCCATGACCCTTCAGAAGTTCTGTCCTTTTTAGAGGGGAGGGGAAAACTAAACACTTGGATTCTTGATGAAGTATGTAAGAAAGTAATATCACATCAATTGCATTTTAAATTATTCCTTTGGGGTGCCTTTTTCTTGAGAAGGTTTTCAAAACTGGATAATATCATTTGTATCAATTATTTCCCAGTTCAAGTGGTGTTATTTTAGTTGTGCTTATTATAAAAAATACTTTTTTCTTCTGGACTCTTGTACATTTTCTCTTTAATCATTAAAGCCATTGAAGTCTATCGGAAGGCATTGGTTTAAAATACGTATAAAAAAACTATTTTAGATATTCAGAAATTATATATTTTAGCATTTTATTTCTACCAAAATGTCAATTTTCATGTAAATATATTACATGAGACTCCAAGAAATATTCAATAGATATAAATGTCAGGAGATTATTGTTACCTATCAATACAAGGACACTGATGCCAGTGGCATTATCCTATCACTAAATATGTACATTTAACACAATATTATGATTTATGGAGTGCTTTCCAAGATTCATCCTTCTCAATATTTTCTTCAAAATGAACAACATACCATTTCTTTGCTGAATATAAAGTTGGCCTAGAGTGACATCAACATTATGGTAGTGTAAGATGTCCCTTCTTTAAGTCCCCACTTTGAACAAATAAAAATTAGCATCTATGTATGAACAAAAGTACCTCTGATGTAGTTGTGGGATCCAACACCATATGCAAAGAGACCTGGAAGTAGTTCTGCCCACCTGTGCATTGGGTAATAGGCAGAGAGACCTTGGTTTGGAATTTGAACTAGCAGAAGCCATTGAACTGGCTGAGCAGTGAACTGGCCCCAACTCCTCTGGGTCATGGTCTGGGGAAACCTGGGTAATACTGACTTGGGCAGACACCCATGGATGGAAGAGACTTTGTAAAAGTCCATTCCTCTCGAGGAGAGATTCCAGCCCTCTGTTGGAGCAACATGTGCGGAGCAGGTGTATTCATACAAGGTTGAAGAAAACCCCAGATGTAAGCAGGACCAAGAAAAATATCTGCAACTCAATGACAATTACAAAAGATTTGAGGAGGTATCTGCTACATCAAATGCGAAAGCAGCCAATGCAAATCTCCAGGAAACATAAAGAATCAAAGAAATATGTCATCGCCAAAAGATAACAATTATCCTACAGTAATCGAACTCCAAAACATGGAACTTGGTGATTTACCTGATAAAGAATTCAAAATAACTGTTTTGAGAAAACTAAATGAGCTACAAGAAAGCACAGAAAGACAATTCAGTGAAATTAGGAAAAGAGGACATGAAGAAAATGAGAAATTTAACAAACAGATTGAAATCATAAAAAAAAGAACCAAACAAATTCTGGAGCTGAGTAATTCAATCAATAAAATGAAAAGTGCAATATAGAGCATCTACAGTAGAATAGACCAAACATATTAAATAAAGTGTTTTTAAACAGAAACAACCATAAAACAAGGTTATGTATTGATTTGTTGATGAAAATGTTGTAACCAGAGGCTTGCGGGAACTTAATCCTGTATTCCCCTCAGCAATGTAATAACCTTGAATTCCCCCTAGGAGCATTGGTTCAGTATTTGTTAATTCAGTGTTCATGGTGTCTTTATAGTACAGAACTACCATGGATGATGAGAATCAACTATATTTATATGAAACTGTGAATACAGTGCTTCTGTGGAGAAATATTGCAAGTAAGATTAGTAAGGAAAATTTTCTCTTTTTTTAGGTTGGCTCAAGCAGCTGTGGCTCACAGGATAATCAATTAACTGAGAACTGCTCACCTTTTACATTCAAATTTCTCTTATGCATCTTCTTGAAATATTGAATTTTCTGGCTTTATTTTCTTTAACTTATGTGTGCATTTATGCATTTTTCTGTATTTTCCCAGTAGTTGTATAAAATCATTTGTGGAAAAAGACATGAACTAAATAAGTAAGTGACACCCTCAGGCAGGTGCCCAAGCTGATAATCATCCCATGAATAGAATGCCCTTCAGAAAACCAAATTTATATTTCCGAGACTTGTTGAAATGTTAAAGGACACAGAGCATGACCATCTGCATGGCAGATGTGCCCTGAAAACTGTGAATAATAATGTATAGGGCAACACAGGTAGAACAAACAACCTGACTGTCCTCTGAAGATTTTCAACCTCCACATAATATTTAGAAATTCGGAAAGCACTAGAGTGCCATGTCTCTGTAATAAGAAGAATAAGTAACAGTGATATGTGTGTATTTATATATGTAGTATGTGTATGTGTACATAGATATGTACATATTTTTGTTGGATATATATATATATATATATATATATATATATATATATATATATATATAAAGAAAATGAATGAAATAAGTTGCTGAAATCTATTTGTTAAAACCATTTTGCATGCTCTCCCTTTTGCTTGTTTGCATCTGGTATAGGCCACTTCATTGCACCCATTTTACTCTTGCCAGACCTTCCATATTAAAACAAAATGCCTTAATCCTCTTTTTTCTTAGCTATTTCTCTTATATTAGCTTCAAAGATTCCAAACACTAGCCTATATCTGAACAGGTCCACCATCCGCGTGGTAGATAATGAATAAATGTGTGTAGCTCAATTACGGATCCATTTTAACGTTGCATTTGACATGTGTATGTCTGTGTGTAGATGTTTACTTATTCCAGTAGTGAAAATGAACAATCTGTGCTAAGATGTTTTGGCCTAAATGTACATTTGTACATGTGGAAGGGAGCAAAACTCACTATAAAATGCTGAACTAATAACTTGATATAGTACTTGAGTCCTTTGCTGTCAACAGCTAAATACCACATTTTTAAAGTTGGGGCAGAAGTCTATTTTCAAAAATTTCAGACACCTATTGTTCAAGTTTTTTGGTTTGTTTCCTTTCTCTTTTGCTTGGTTTTAATTTTTTAATTCAACTCTGTGGCACAGTTATTTACTTTGGCAACAAAGATCTTTAAATACTCTTAAGTTTGTTTTATTAGATATCTGGAAACAACTTGTTGCCATTCAATTTTAAATTTTCATAATTTAAAAATCAAGGCACAACTACATAGGAGTGGGTGAATTTTTTTTTTTTTTTTTAAAACGGCTCTGATGTCCTGCTAGCCATCTTTTTTTTTTTTTTTTTTAAATTTATTTTATTTATGGCTGTGTTGGGTCTTCGTTTCTGTGCGAGGGCTGTCTGCAGTTGCGGCAAGCGGGGGGCCACTCTTCATCGCGGTGCGCGGGCCTCTCGCTATCGCGGCCTCTCTTGTTGCGGAGCACAGGCTCCAGACGCGCAGGCTCAGCAATTGTGGCTCACGGGCCCAGCCGCTCCGCGGCACGTGGGATCTTCCCAGACCAGGGCTCGAACCCGTGTCCCCTGCATTGGCAGGCGGATTCTCAACCACTGCGCCACCAGGGAAGCCCTGGGTGAATTTTTATAAGAGAGAATGATGTCTTTGGGGACAGGGATTACATTTAAAAAATATTAAAATGTTGGCTTGGAAGTCTTTTTGTTAACTAACATTTCCAAAGGTGTGCCCGTGTTCGTATATGTGCTGTTAAACCATCTCCTCTCACTTTATCCTCAGTTCTCTTTGAGCTGCAGAAAGTCAGTTTGCCTTTAAAAACTGCCTGCCAGGAGAGCTGACTTTATAAATACGCTACTTTGTACTCACGGTTCCCCAAAGCATGGGCTCCCCAAAGCACAGTTTTAAAATCACTTCTTTAATCATAATTGTGTTATTTTTCTAAATCAGAGGTTGCAAACTCCTGTGGTTGCTGTGTGAAAGGATGTATGGGGGGGCATTAAATTCATAGTTTAATTCTCTAAAACCTGTTGCTGACTTTAGAACCAAGAGATTTCTTATAAAATTAGAACATTAGAAGATGTAGCAACATTGGCTCCATATTTCATTATGGCAAGAGTTTGCTGAGGCTGAGTAGCAGCTACCATTTTAGATGGGGAAGTGTTCCCCAGTTGCCACCATTCCCATGAGATTTGCTTCACTCTTTTACATTGCCTGATATCCCTGCAGATATCTGGGTCTGTAGCCCCTGAAAATAGAAGTAAATGAGGTAACTCCTTCTTTTTCTCTCTGAAACTATTTCTCCATGAAGGAATCCCATTTAAAACCTAACAAAACATATCTCAGAATAAAATTTAAAAGTCTATGTTCTGTAGAGGCACAAAGCTTATGTTTATTGACTAAATTCATTTATTCATTGTGACAGTGTGATGATTAAGGAAGTAAAGTATAAAATATAAGAGTAACGAAAAGGGTGCCATGTTCTGACGTGGGGTAGGGAAATTCTGTCAGGAATGGTTTAGAAGAAGGCAATACTTAATTAAGTTGAAATGTAACTAATGAGAAGGATCCCAGCTAAAGCTTGAAGACTGGGGACTCTGGATGTAGGAATACAAAGACCTACAAGTAAGAGAAAACAACAGTGATTCTCTGTTGGAGATCAATAAGAAATAAAGCTAGATGCTCAGGCCAAATGTGAAATCATGGTCTTATATGCCATTTTATGTTTTGTTGTTGTTTTAATCCAAAATGAAAAGATATTACCATCTCTCCAGTTCTGTCACTCGATGGCTTTCTACTTAACCGATACTACAAGCACTAAAGAAAATCCCAGCTTTCTCTCTCCTCTGATAGACAGGGAATCCATTGTCTCCAACTCTCTTCCTTAAATTTGCCACTTGCATGTAATTACCAACTGGATTTCATTGATCTCTGTGAAATGGTTTTTGATTTTAAAATAAAGTAATTCCTTCTTACAGTTTAAATCCTAGTTTGTAGATAACTTAATGCATCAAGGTTTTTTTAAGGAGCAACAGCAGATGCATTTCTCCATAGGAGCTAAGATGCTAATGATCATAAATTGGTCCAAATGCACTTCACACTGAATCAGGGCCTTTTATATCTTCATCCAAAGCAAAGGACCATGACGTTGGAAATTTCAGACTTTATAGGAACTCATGTGTTTGCAAGTGTTCTTTTGAAATGCTTCAGATCTCTGGTTGTGGGCAGCTGCCTGCTTTTTTCCTTTGTGTAATAAATGTCTGGTTTTTGTGCCAGAACACTTCTGGTGTGCTGTTGATCAAATGAGAATTGACAGTTTTTCTTTTGTTTCCTTTTCAGCTCACTCCAGTTGGCACCACAGTATTTACAGGATTTTCAGGAGACAATGGAGCTACAGACATAGATGATGGCCCAAATGGACAGATAGAATATGTTATTCAATATAATCCAGATGATCCGGTATGTAAATATCTACTTGCAATGTGAGTTCACTATAAGGAATAAAATTAATATTTACTTCAGCTGATATTTATTATATTTCTCTATTGCTCAGCTCCTGGAACCACATTAGTAATTATACTATTATTAATAACTATCTCAAAATTATATTTTAAAAAATATTTGTGCTATACTTATAAAAGCTAGTTTTTGGTGAGTTTTGTAGGTAAAAGTTTAAAATGTATTCATAGGTATAATATGTCATTTTTATTAAATTTCCATTATGTTAGTGGACTCCTAAGCATTCTAAGTAAATCATTGGACATGATATTACCAATGTGATGCTTATGCTTTATGGAACTTGCAAATTAATACCACCACTGCCCCTTCTCCACCAATGAAACCTGAGGTAGAGAAGAGGGCAAGCCTCTAGCAATAGGTTTTTCAGTTTTTGGTTTTATTGCATTAGACAGTGGGGCTTCTACATTGTGCCTTAGGCTGTGAAATTATTTTTCCCAATGATATAGTATATATAACACAAATAAAATAAGAATTGTCTTCTTGAAGCTAGAGCTGGAAGTCCTGCCTGCCATCTTTCCCTTCCTCTTTTCCCAGAGGCAGCTTCTCAGAACACCAAGGGCTCCCCAAAGCATAGTTTTAAAATCACTTAAGTGACTTTTTAAATCAATGCTTCTCCTTTAGGTTTAATATTAGGAATATAAAAGTGGTGAAGTTAACATTGTATCTTTGTTTTTAAATTATATATTTCTTATATAAGCTTTAAACAATCAAAAAAAAACCTGTTGAACTTGCAGAGACTAAGAGCTCTCGATATGATCTACCTCACAAATTGACTGTGAGAACTAAGTGAACTGTGAATGCATTTCCTCATCTTATTCTCACCAATCGATTAGTTAGTAGTAGTATCTCTATCACATAGGAGCGAACACAGGTTCATAGGTGACGTGACTTGCCTGGTAACACACACCCTTCTCTAAGCTGGAGAGTCAGGACTCGATTTCAGAGTAATATGTGCTCCACTCTTCCTCTGTTGTGCTCTAAGAAAATAGTTGCAGCACTTGAGTTAAAATTTTCAATAAAATTTTAAAAACAAAACAAAAGGCCCATGGGTATAGCAGGGTCAAGGGAAGATTTGGGGGGGTTTTGTTTTTGTTTTTGTTTTTCCCCTAAAATGTATGCCTCCACATGTTTATAGACAGAGGTAATGAAACCAAGAGATGGGGAGATGATGAGAATGTGACAGAAAAGGACAATAAGTATGAGGGGTTACACAGAAGTCGAATGGAAAAGATCAAAGAAACAGCAGAAGGGAAAAGGGCAAGAGAAACATTTTTCTTTAAATAGAAATAGGCAGCTGACTATACAGAATATTTCTAAACCATTTATTTTCTTTACTATTTAGATTTTTTAAATAATTAATTGTATGTATGTGTCATGTATCTAGCTTACATTTTATGAAGGTCATTTCCTAATCTTTACTCCTCAAGCTGTAAAAATGAAACTCCAAGAAAGTATAGAATGACCAGGCCATGTATTTTAGGGAAATATTTATTACATTGCATTAAAAAAAAAACACAAAAAAAACCTACCCAAGGATTAGATATAGTGGGAGACAGAAACGTATTACTTGGAATGTATCTTTTAGAAGTTTTGTGAGGCTGAAATTCCTTGTTAGCTATGCAGTAATTCCTTCTGAATGCTTCCCCCTTTCAGGGATTTCTGGGCTTGGCATGAAATATAATATGTACCTTTTACTACCTACAGGTTGAATAAACCAATCATTCACATGCAGTTTCCAAATTGCAAAAAAGAAAAAAAAATGTACTTTAGCAAGCTAGCGCTACTATGGAATAACGAAAGAAATTCTCTGGGCATGGTTCTAATTCAGTGAGGCAAAAGAATAAGACATCATGATGGCACTTAAGTTAAGGTATATTGGAAGAGAAAGCATTAACTAAGTCACATCCTTACAGAGAGAATCCATCTTTAATCATCATAGAGAGTTAATGCAAACCTCAATGCCAGTTTCTTCTCTTATAAAATCTCTGAGAAAGAGCTATCTGATGATTTTTATATTCTTAAATTGTTAAATCTCTAGAAATTCTGCTTATAATTAATAGCATCATATTATCCTTTTTTTATTATTATATTATTTCTTTTTAATATTATAATAATATATATTAATATATATTATTATATTATATTATATATTATTATTATATTATTATATATTATATTATTATATATATTAATATATATAATAATATAATATTATATTATTTCTTTTATTTTTTAATTTTTAATTATTTATGGCTGTGTTGGGTCCCCGCCTCTGTGCGAGGGCCCTCTCCAGTTGCGGCAAGCGGGGGCCACCCCTCGTTGCAGTGCGCGGGCCTCTCACCATCGTGGCCCCTCCCGTTGCGGAGCACAGGCTCCAGACGCGCAGGCTCAGTAGTCATGGCTCACGGGCCCAGTTGCTCCGCGGCATGCGGGATGCTCCCAGACCAGGGCTCGAACCCACGTCCCCCACATTGGCAAGCAGATTCCCAACCACTGCGCCACCAGGGAAGCCCCTAACCTGCTTATTTCTTAGAGTCAAAACAAACTTGTATGTATTACAAATATATGTAACCTGAAAATGTGGCCCCCTCTGGCTTTTGCAACCACAATTTAAAATTTCTTTAAAATTAGTCTCACACTGTATGGTAAATAGTAAAAGGTGTAGATTGGTCTGTTCTACTTAAAAATCTCAGGGTATTTTTTTTTCCAGGGTATTTTTTGTTTTGTTTGTTTTCCATCTGATGCTACGTTATTCATTAGCAGAAATCACAAATTAGTGACCTGGAGTTTCATTCAACTCACAAAATTTTGTTTGGCCACAAATTATTTTAAATAATTTCTGAGCCAAAAATCTAAAAATCATGAAATTTCACATTCAAATTTAGTTTTCTCTTCTCTCTTAAGAAATGGATGTATGACAACCCTCGTCCTGATTTCCAATAAGACAGCATCAGCTAGAGTTGAATTAATGTTTTCCCATTAAGCAAACTTCTGTCACTCAGACAATATATGTATATCCATTTTTACCCTCATCACTTCACTCATTTACATTATCCAAGTCATCCTTGTAGAAATTTACAAATGTAACTTCTGCCTTACTGTAATACAAAGTATGTTTTAATTAATTCTTCGCATCACTTTAAACACTGGCCTGTGGTGTTTCTGATAAGAGAAGACAATGGAAATTTGAATGATGTTTCCAGTATGTAATGTGCCATTTTTCTTTGACTGTTTTCAAGATTTTTATTTTAATTTTGAATGCTTGGCAACTTGACCATGGGAGCATGCTAATGTATAGTTTTCTTTGTAATTGTCTTTTTTTAAGGGTTTTGCTGAACTTTAATCTCTGAATTTGTCTTTCACCAGTTAAAGAAATTATCAGACACTATTGTTTAATATTTTCATGCCATTTCCCTGACTCTTCTCCCTCTGAGACTCCAATTACAGGCATATTAGGCATTTAAATACTGTTCCACAGGTACAGGCTCTGTTCATGTATTTTCAACATATTTTAATCACTTGGTTGCAAGCTGGGTGTTTACTATTGATCTATATTCAAAGTTACAGTGTTCTCTGCCATCTCCATTCTATTCTTAAAACTATCCAATGTATCCAATTGTCTTTTTTTATTTATTATTTTTTAAATTTCAGATAGTATAATCTTCAGGTCTAAATTTTCCATATTTTTATAGTTTTTATAGTTTGTAATTTTTGGTGAGTTTCCCATCTTTTCATTTATAGAGAGCATATTGTTTTTATGCCTCTAAACATAGACATTGTTATAATAGCTGCTTTAAAAATCCTTGTCTGCCTGTCTAACTTTGGTCTTCCATTGATTTTCTCTCTTCTTGAAAAGAGATCACATTTTCTTGTTCATTATATGTCAAATTGTCTGGACTCTATCCTGGATACTGTGAATGTTGTATTGTGGAGAGACTCTTGATTCTATTATACTACTCTGAGGAGATTTGTTTGTTTTTAATTTTCGCAGAGAACTTGGTTGCATTCAAACTGAAAACTCTTTCTCTTGGGTGCAGTCCAATTTTCAATTCAGTATATGTATTTTTTCTTAGTTGATCTGCTTGTAGTCGACCCCATACAGGTGTGGTTTCAAGATCAACTAGAGATCTGGACATAACTTATGCATGAAATTTTGTTCCTTCCCTTTCTGGCTCTCTCCTTTATAATATCCATCCCCCCTCACTTTCTGTCAGCTTTGGTTGTCCCAGAATCTATCCCTTTAGGTCAGAAAGACTTCAGGCTTTCTATCCGAGTTTTAACTGCCCCCTTGAGGTGCTAAATCAGCCTTCCCTCAGGCCAACTACCATAAAACAGGAAACTCACCCATGTTGTCTTTTCTTTCAAGTGTCTAATCTCCTCCAGAATATGCCTGCTTTTCTTATCTCTCCAGGGATGCAGGGATGTCAGGTATTTTTGTTTGTTTGTTTTGTATTTTGTCCAGAGTTCACAGGTGTTAGTTGTGGGAAGATTTAGTCCACTGGGTCTTAGTCAGCCATATAGAAACAGAACACTTTATACCCAGTGAGTTTCTTTCTTCAGTATACCTTTAGAAGACTAGTACTCTTACTCATTTTTGCTTCTGAACCACATTTAGGGCTTTCCTAAATATTACGTAATAGCAGCAATGATAGAAGTATTTCAAAGTTTTAACAGCAAAAAAAGAACATACATTCATTTATTCCATGATTGTGCATCTACAGTGATAAATTGTCAGCTAGTTTTCCACCAGCACTATTTTGTAACCAGAAACACTGACATTTCAAATCAACTTCAGGATGGTTTCATTTATCTCTCTCAATTAAAAAAGAGGATAACTCTTTCCAACAAAAGAACATAAGTGAGGATACCCTCATATTAATGTGTTCCTAAATATCAGAGAAGTAAAAATATAATATCACTTAAAATTATTGACTCATCAGATGTAGTAGTTACCAATTACCAGTACTATATGTCACCACCAATCCTTTAGACAAGGCTTGGTGATTAGCATAATGTATTAGTTATCTACTGTTGGATGACAAGCTTAGTGGTTTAAAACAACACACTTTCATTTTGTTCAGTTTCTGTGGCTTAAGAGTCTGGACACAGCTAAGCTGAACAGCTTAGGTTCTCATGTGGTTACAATCTACATGTTGCCCAGATTAGTTCTCATTGGAGGTTTGAGTAGGGAAGAATCCCCTACCAAGTAGACTCAGACTGCTGTTGAATTAATTCCTTTATTGTTGTAGGACAGAGGGCCTTGGCCTCTTACTATATGTTGGCTGGAGGCTGCTCTCAAATCTTAGAAACCACCCTTAGTTCCTTGACTGCTTACTTCCTTAAACCTGCAAGGAGAGTATCTAGAGCTAGTCTGTAAGATGGAGTCTTATATGACATAAGGCAGTCACAAGAGTGACAGTTTATCACCTGTGCCATATCCTATTGGTTAGAAGCAAGTCAGAGGTCCTTCCCACGCTCAAGGGGAGGGGATTACACAAAGGTATGAGTTGCTTATCAGCAAGTGGGGATAGAGAGGGCTCCCTTAAGAATCTGTCATACCTACTATAATGTTCAGCATTATTATCATCATTTTGAATGTCGTATAAACTGATCTACTTTGGAGAAGCACTTTTGAGTCTTTTTGTTTAAGTTTGTGGAAAAAAAAATAGAGGAAATGAAAGTTCTATTTTGGTTTTAGTAGAGGATAAATTGAAAATAATCATTTGTATTATTAGGATCTTTTTTACCATACCTATATTTCCTTTATGATGTAGATGAACAATTATACTAGGAGATGTGGAATAAATAAGAATCAGACACTTTTACTATCCAAAATAAAATTTAAAAAATTAAATTGCCAAATGTTGTAAACTATTCACTGAAACAAAGCACTTTTATTTAACCTATTAACAAAATCAAAAGAGTTTAAATTGCACTTTTTTTTTTGCCATTGTTTTTATTGAATTTTATCTAGAATAAAGAGAGAAGAAGTTTGGGGATGAAGAACTGCTTAACTGATTAACCAAATTTAAAGTGAAAGCATTTGTGTTATTTTCCAAAACTTTCTGGCTCTTCCTCTTTTTGGAGACATGCCAGAAGTGAACTTTTTTGGGTTGGAGAAAATTACTTGCTCTGGCTAATGAGATACAGGCCCAAAGAATCAAATACAAGTCACCATTTCCCCTCCCACTGCTGCAGTGATTGGAGAAAAACATGTTGAGGTGAAACATGCATTAGCCCGAGTCCCTGAATGAAAACATAAACAGAGCCCACTTGCTGACATGTGTTAGTGTAGATATGTAGAATGGGTAAGAAATAAAAAATTCTTATGTTAAAAAATTCTATTAATTTGGGGGTCTTATTCTTGCATCATAACCTATCCTTTCTCGTCCGATATTTTCAGATGAAAATAATTTAGTAAATACCTCATTATTGGCATCCGCTAGAGAGCGAACTAAGAGGATTTGTACTATGCTCATCACAGTTACTGTAAAATACTATTTTTTTGTGCCTTCATGGTAATAAAAAGTAAGGCCATCTATAATACACTGAACAAATTATATTTTAAAACATGAAAAGAAAAGAAAAGAAAGGAAAAAGAAAGATTCAGGAAAAAAAAGAATAATTTGTCATCATGTATTGTGTGGAATTTTTCATTTTGGGGAGTTTATCTTATTTGGAAAAAGGAAATTATTAATATAGGTATCATTTGGATATTTTATTTTTTTAATTTATTTAACACCTTTATTGGAGTATAAATGCTTTACAATGTTGTGTTAGTTTCTGCTTTATAACAAAGTGAATCAATTATACATATACATATATCCCCATATCTCTTCCCTCTTGTGTCTCCCTCCCTCCCTTCCCATCTCACCCCTTTAGGTGGTCACAAAGCATGAGCTTTGTGAACACTTGTGTTTACTTAGGTCATTGCCTAAAGTCCTTATTTGTGTAAAACTTTGAACCCACGTTGTTTAACTGTGAGTCTGTGACATTTTAAATTTACAACATTTGTACTTTTGAAGCCAAATAGAAACTTCTACATACAATTTCCTACGAAATTGGTTAGAAGAAGGTGACATGAACTGCACTGTAATCTTTCCTTTACCCCTAAATGTGCATATACATATTTGTGTGTGTTTATGTGGCAGGGAGGAATGAGTGTGTATGAAGTAGAGAAACAATTATCAGAGTGTTGGTATTCTACTAGGAGCAAACTAATGTTGCTACTCAAATCATAGTCCCTTTTGAGTAGACAAGGGCTACATGATCTTACTTAATCCTCCACTTTTCACTTCAGGTAATTCAGATTAGGGGAGTCACACCGAACTATGGATGGTTCAGCAGCTAATGGCGTGGTGGCCTGATTAATCCATGACAAGCTTAAGACCAAATAGAGACTGATTAGGACACAGAGTTGGTGCTGTTTATCCAAACTAAGAGATAAAGTCACAGTCCTGTTCAACATGAACAAATGGGGAAAGTCTGAAGAGACAGAGAGAGTAGAGGTGATGAAGGAAGAGAGAGAGGGGAGAGAGACATTCCAAAAAAATGTAGAAAAACAATAATAAGAGAACTTAACAGCCTCTGAGAGACTGAGAAATGTTTTCCTTGTTACCTAAGTTCCCACCACTTCCCAGTTGCAGGCCCAGTAAAGCATATTTGTACCTTGGTTCTGTCATTAGATAACCAGGAAATAGATATACACGTATATGTGTATCTGTGTGTCTGTGTGTGTGCAGGTCTCAAAAATAAATCTCTCTTCTTTTGAACTGAATTTCTAGTCCTTACAGTTGAATGGATAATATCAAAAACAATATTTTTAAATATAGCATAGGTATGAGAAGCCAAACAGAATCTTTGCTGCTTATTAGAAAATGATGAATTACCAGAGTTCTCAGCTGAGAACAAATAATGCTAAGTACCTCATATTCCATTTCCAGATCACCTCCAACTGTGGGGCCCAACACCTCCTTACAGGACTAGCAGAGAGGTGTCATTTTATCTACAGTGGTACTGATTCAGCTTCCCACAGGTTAATAAAGAGGGCTGTGGGGGGATGGAATCAACTCCAGAGAAACACGGAATTGTTAGTGTCAACATTCCATCTCCCTTCTTTGCTTAAGTCAGTGTGAGTGTGTGTGTGAAGGTTGGGCATTCCACATGCCTCTTACACTTTTTCTCATCCTTCCAACAGTGATAAAATCATTTAAACTGCCCTATGCCCTCATTTACTAAATGGAGAATTGCCCCTTGTCTGACAGTTACTGAGACACCAAACTGCCAGGGAGTTGTGAGTGGACCTTTCCTGATGGAGAGCAGATGTTTGGGGCCTGTGGATATTAAGAGGCTTAGTCATTATTGGAATGACCTGATTAACACTGGGCAGGTAGAGGTCAGCATTTAAATTCAGCATTTAAATTCTCATCACCCAAAGAAACAAGTGCTAGTTCGTGCTTTACAGATCAGTGTCCAAAATTAACAGAAAGAGGGTCAGGGCCTTATTTCCAAAAAATGTAGGTTGCTTAAGAAAAAGGATATGACTGTG
This sequence comes from Balaenoptera physalus, assembly GCF_965194825.1. NCBI lineage: Eukaryota > Metazoa > Chordata > Mammalia > Artiodactyla > Balaenopteridae > Balaenoptera > Balaenoptera physalus. Next base: position 65,047,547 of record NC_138893.1, on the reverse strand, counting down.
TTCCTACACCCCTCTCCTTTGTTGATGAACCAAATTTCTAAGGATGAGAGGAGAGGAAAATAAATGGTAGAGGAAGGGAGGGTGCAGACTCTACCTCCCTTTCCACCTCAAACAATTCTTTGACAAGAGTATAAGACTGAGATACTCTTGATACACTGATACACACACACACTCACACACACATATATCTATATCAGAGTTATGGGATCCTTCTGACATATTATTTATTATTAAAGGAATCAGATTGAATTAGAAAAGCACAATTTTAGTAATTACTAAAATCACAAAATATTAAATGCTCAACATGTTATTACCTTTGAGAGTCTTCACTCAAATTATATTTAAAAGTTCATCCCAATCTAACATCAAGTCAATTTGTTAACCTAACACAACTAGCTCCAAAATAAAGAAAAATGAAATAATTATCCATCTTAAAAATGTATTATAGGAGCTTATTACTGAGTTGAAATCACAAGCAAATGCCAAAACTCTTATATGCTTAACTTGGTCCTTTCTATCTTCTAGTCTAGTGTTTCTCAAAGTAAAACCTAAACTTTCTACATGAGAATCACCCAAGAGTTCTGTTAGAAATATAGACTTCTGAGAATTTCTGGAATTTGGAGGAATAGACTTGGAATCTGCAATCTAAGTGATACATTTCTATGATCCTTATATACTCTAAACTTTGAAAATCATTGTCACATTGCCTTATCATATAATAATTTAAAAAAACAACTATATTTTCTTACTAAATTTTGCTCTTTTTTTCCTCCTTAGGTAGAGCTTTAGAAATAGCATTACAGCAGGGCATTTACTTTGAGTTGATCTAATCCAATATTCTTTTTGCTAGAGGAAAAATAAACAGCACCCTAAACATTTATCCACATTTTGTTTCTAATTTTTCTCATGATTATTATTCTGTTTTTTCAAGACGGAATGGATACTTTATAAATACTTGTTTCATTAGTAAATTAGTTAATTTTAACACAAAGGCTTTTCATATGCAATAATTTATAAACAACATTGATCATAAAGTAGATATTCTCCTTATGTTTCTTGGAACATAAGTATTTATGAAACTCCTAGCAAAATGAAAATCTCAGATATCTATAAAAGATGGACTTAGCTAATAAGAATTAGATTAAAAAATGTTCTTAAGAACAATATAATAATCCTTAATTACTAACTACAATGCTTGTAATAATTCTACAAATATCCAATGAAAATTATCAACTAAAATAGGATCACAAACATCCATTACGTTACTTGGTTAGAAACATAAATATAAGTATTTCCACATCATAGACTGAGATCCTTGAGAAATCTGTGAGGGAAAGCAGAAAATACACAAATAACAAATGCTGTTTGGAAAAAATAATGTAACGTAAGAGCAAAGATTTAATCCTAAATTGGATGACAAAGAAGATTTTACCAAATAAGATTTGCAGGATTTATAATCCAGAGAAATGAGGGATAGACTGTTTAGGCAGGAGAAAATTAAAAGCAGATGTCACCTGCAAAGAGTCATGGCATAAATGGAAAAGAGAGGGGACTACATGATGAGGACACATAGGCAGGAGATAATCATGTATCAAAGTGCTTTCAGCTGCAAATAATAGAAAACTGAATTTAAAGTGACTTTGCCAACAAAGTCATGTATTATCTCTTGTAACAGGTTGTTCAGAGAAGGGGAGCTATCAGGATTTGTTAAGCAACTCAGAGATATCACAGAGCCAACTTCTTTCCATTTTCTGCTCTTCCATTTTCAGCATTTTGTTTACTTCTAGATTAACTGTTTCAGCAGTTCCAAAATGGCTGCTGACGGTTCCAGGTTTTACATCCTTATAGAAGCATCTGTAAGCAGAAAAGGGAACACTTTTTTTCTTGTCTCTCTCTCTCTTTACAATTAAGAAAAATTCTTCAGATTATTTAGAATTAGATCTCACGTACATTTCCAAAACAATCACTGGCAAGGAGTGTGGATTTTCAGTGGTAGGATTAGATTTGTCAAAACTCACCCCACTTAGGGGCATAGCCTCCCCTAAAGCACAAAGCCACCAATTATCTGAACTCATTTGGAGTTCTGACTCCAAGGATGAGGTGGCGTTTTGGTAAGGAACCCACCATATATTTCATAAATATACTAGAATTGATATATGTCTCTACAGTTATTGAGTCTTTGAAAGTTAACAACCCTATTACAACACACTGAGTTGTGTTTTACAGTGTATATGGCAATTATTAACTAAAGTATTCCCCATAACTAACTTAGGTATTTAGATTAAACAATTTTTACTCTCCCTGGCATAGTTTAGAGTCCCACAGTGTTTAAATAGGCAAAAATTTAGGGAAAATGTCAAACGCCTGTTTTTAATTGTAAGTATCTTTTATGGTACATTTTCTATATTTCTGTTTTAAAATGTTACTTTTTAAATGACTGAATCCAAGAAAGACCTGCAAAGCCAATTGCATGAACACAGAATAAATCATTAAAAAATATCTATCAATTGTATACTCTGTGTGTGTGTACAAGAAAGAGGGGGTCACGGAAAGAGGGAGAAAAAGATGGAGAGGGAGAGATCACAACTCTAGTTATTGAAGGTTAATTTGCCCACATTCCCCCAAATGAACTTGAGATAGAAGATTTGAGTCAGCTGTTCTCTCATTAAGTCTGTTTCTAAGTAACTCCCCTTGTGTCAGCTGAGTGTATAAACAGACACACACAGACAGGCATGCACACACTCTTTCTTCCTTCCCTTCCCCTCTTCTTCTGTTTTCCTCCTCCTGCTTTGCCTCTCCCCCACCTCCTCCTCCTTTTTCTGAAGTATGAATCTAAGTATTTCATCTGCTGCCCACAATCACATGCACACGTACCACTACACAAAACAATCAACCAAAAAAGTTCCAATATTAAAAGTAAAACTGATTTGTTGTCATAATTTAAAGACTATTTTATCAGTCTTCAAAATGACACTAAAACACAAAAGTGATGTAAGGTCTTTTTAAGGCTGAGAGACAGATCTTATAAATTATATTCCCTTGAGGAATGACTATACTGTCTTACAGTGAGGGCTGCTCATGCCAAAGCAGTATTGCTGGAAGGCACTTTGGAAGTTGCCCTTATAACCTGCATGTTGCCAAGAAGAAACTCAACCCCTGTCAGGATAGGAGACTTAACTAATGAACAGCAGTTTTGAGGCTTGGAAAAACAAACAAAGCAAACAAACAAAAAACAACCTACAGCACATTCTTTTTCACAAAAACACAAAGTTTCAAGTTAATAGTTATATTTAATACAGCACTTGAAAATACTGAGAATACAGAATAGGCACCAATGTCGAAAAGGGATATTATATAGAAATCACAGATTGCAATCTTTGAACTCTTTGGTGATTAAAAAAAAATTGTGAAAAGATAATATGGTAATAAGAAAGATTTTTCAGATATCTGGGCTTAGAAGTATCCCAGGGCTGTTGATGGGTAACCCTAATAATATATGAAAAACTTACAAGAAGTAAGTTTCTTGGTTATCATTATCAAAAATGAGACCTATTGATCAGAATGATAAGTTTTGGAAATAAGAATATTAAATCTGAAGCTTACACTCGCATCCTGTTTTCAGATGATGAACATGTTGTCTATAACTTTCAAGGGGACTAAACTGAAATATAAGATTGTCTAATTCATCTTATGTTCAGATGATCTCAAATGTGTATCTTTACCTATTTGCAGACATCCAATGACACCTTTGAAATTCCCCTTATGTTGACCGGAAATGTAGTGTTAAGGAAGAGGCTCAACTACGAAGACAAGACTCGCTACTTTGTCATCATCCAAGCTAATGTGAGTATTTAATTTCTCTTACTTTCCTCTTCTTCTGAATTTATGAAGTACAGAACTTGCCCAGAATGTATGTGTTCACTGTAATTTGCAACCTCAACAGGGTAGCCCTGCGCTCAGTGTAATTTGTATATTATAGTCTTCTGAATAGGAAATGGGATGGAATGGGGTAGGAAGATTATTCCCACTCACTGTATTCTTCACTCTTTGAATCACTCATACACTTCAATAATTTGTTTTTAGCTCATACTGAAGTATTTCTCAAAGCATGATCCACCGAATGACTGCAGCAGAATCACCTTGGGAGTGTATAAAAAATGCAGATTCCTGGACACAACCTCAGACCCTCTGAAAAATTTCAGAAGGTAGAAGTGGAATACCTGCATTTTTTATTAGCTCCCCAGGGGACTTCAAAGTACACTAAAGGGAAAGAACTGTTGAATCATTTATTGAATCATTTATCTTTTATTGAGTAGTTGCTCACTACATATAAGCTACTATGATCATAACCCACATATATGGGCAGCAGTAACAGAAAACCTGAAAAACAATTGCTTGTATAACATTATTATTATTATTGTCATTATCATTATTATTTTAATAAAATTCTTAGATTTATGTGGTTCAAGAGTTGATTTGATAGTTCAAGTATATCACCAAAGACTCAGGTTCCTTCTGTCCTTAAAATCCGTCCTTCCCTGAAATTTGGTTGTTTTTCCAATGCCTTATCTCCCATTTGCAGTTGTGATGCTTATGGCTCTGGTGCTAGTGAATACCAGCACCATAAGCATCACGACTGCAATTCAAGTCTGAGTATAAGGGTGGTAAAATTAGGACTTCTTATGTTCATTGATTCTGTCTGCTTTTATCTGAGAGGAAGCTCTTTCCCACCCAGCTTCCCCACACAGAACAGGAATATGAGTCAGCATAGCAGACAGTAAAGTTAAGGAAGTCTGTAGGTGGTAAAGGGGACAGAGACAATCATCTCTGGATGACAAGCAAGTATGGTTCGTCTCCTGGGGCTGGGCATATTGAAATAAAAATAATAATTTGTTAGGAAGGAGGAGAATTGGGCTAGCATTTTCGTAAAAAAAAATCTAACAAGGCTGGTGACAGATAGCATCTAACATTGAAAAAATCCCTATAATAAGTGGCAGGGCCATGTTCTGAAAAGGTAGTTAGACTCTGAAGCCAGCCTGTACCTTTAATAACCCCTAAGCAATGTAATCATATTTTTATAGCTGAACAGAAAGACAGGAGGGAGTGGCAAAAGGAAATATCCTCCATCAGCTGTTCTGAACAAGTTTATATGCAAGAAATTATCGCTAAGTGGCCATGTTTTGTCTTTTTTAGAGATATTTCAGCGGAAAGGGCACGCATGTTTACATTTATAGTATATGTATGTGGGTAGATATAGATAGAAATCTAGTTTTTTGAAGACAGATTTCTAGACTTTCATTCAAAATACTTGTTTTGTTTTGTTTCTTTTTTTCCAATTCAATGTGGGTTGTCTTAGGGCTCAGTAGCAGAGACTAGAGTAGAAACTGTGGATGTAGGAAAAAATAAAGTCTCTTAAAGAGGGCCCCTCATAATTCCTCAAAAATACTGAACCCCTTTTTTTCCTATGTAAATGAAAATGTGGAGAAAAGGTACAATTTTCCTTTCTGACTCAGAATCTCTAATAAAATTTACAGAAAAGTCAGATTGCTATAGAATGTATTTGAAAGCTAATTTTTATTGTGCTATTTAAAATGAGGTGTTTTTTTTAAAGAAATGTAAAATAAAATAAATCTTCTGACTTGCCATCTACTTTAAACTATTTATAAAGACATCTGGGACAATTCGAATCCAATTTGCTAGACTACTCATAACTGGGGAAAGACTGATAAGATTTTAGCATTTCAAGGATAAAATTATAAAATAACAGGATATACATGGATCCTCAAAAGGAAGGAATGGAATTGGTGAGAAATTGAATGAAGACTTGAATTTACCTGTAATAGTAATTTTTATATAAATGTAAATTATGCAATACAAAATGTGAATGCTAAATATAGGAAGTTATAAGATTTTTAGTATTTTTAAAAGTTTTCAGATTATATCCTTTTAAAAGTTATATAATATACCAAAATTAGGGTATATCACAATTTATTCAACTATACTTAAGTTTTTTTTGGTTTTTCGCACAGAACTGATAGCTAATCTCATGATTCTCCTGAGAGGCAGGGAGTATAGTATAGTGGTAAAAGCATGAATTCTAGAACCACATTGCCCAAATTCAAATCCTAGTTCTGCCATTTCCTAGTGTGTGACTTTTGGTATACTCTGTATGTCAGTTTTCTAAGTAGTAAAATGGGGATATTAATGAAATATACCACATAGGGTTCTTGTGAGGATTAGCAAGTTAGCAAACAGAAGTGTACTTAAACTAATGCTTGGAATATATTCTGATATCATTACAATATTACATCAACCTCTTAAGTACCAGTACTTACTTGTTCATGAATAGATAATTAAAAGATAAAGTTACTATGAGAAAAATTGTATATATTCATGTATATATGTATATACATACATATATATACATATACTTTTCATCTTAGTAGGTAATGCCATATTATCTTCCAAATTGTTGCAGCACATCACATTCCCACAAGTTATAAAGAAAAATGCCTATTTCCTCTACATTTTAGATATATAACTTACTTAAGACAGTGGCTTGTTGGAGCTGAGAGGATGGCTCATGCTTGCTTTGAGGGCCAATTTTGGGCATCTCTTTCCAACTCCAAGTACAGTGACCTCATTTGTGGCCATGGTGGGAGATATTTACAGTATGGAAAGTGACAAATGCTCCAAGTCATGTTCTTGGGGGTCCTGTGGTATGGCCATGGCTGCGGCAGCTTGACACGGGATCTCAGTTCCCCGACCAGGGATTCAACCCTGGCTGCAGCACTGCCCTGGCTTTTGTTCCCTTTGGAAAGGAATTTCAGTAAAGAGACGGAAAATAGTGAAGCAGGTAAAGTGTTTATTAAGAGAGGAATATTGTGGATAGACACATGGGCAGGCTCAGTAAGAGTCACATCTTTGGGAAGTTTAAATCATTTATAAGGGGGCAGGCTTCCAGGTCTTTGTTTTCCTCTGACCAGTCGTCTTGCTTTTACCCCTGTCTGATTTGTCTCAGGGCCCTCCCCATGTGCCTTCGCCTGCTTTAGTCAAGATGGATTTCAGTGTGAGGGGCTCTGGGAAGTTAGCAAAACTTACCGTGGTCTGGCACCCCCTCTCCTGAGGAAACTTTCTGTGCAAGTGTAATTTGGGAGGTCTCCCTGACCCCAAGAATAAGGAATTTGTGACCTCCTTATCTTTTACCCGGGGAAGGCTTAGCCCCTCCCTCCCCTGCCATTACTGTTATCTTACAGTGTCCACAGGAGACAAAGTCCAGCTGTTCATCCTGTTCCTGTTGTTATTTCTATCTCAAAGTATAAACAGGAGGCTAGTTGTAAATGTCTTGCCTGGAACCCATCTATCTCATGCATGCCTCAGTCGGGACTTCTTGTCTCAGTTGGCTGTTAAACATTTACTGCCTCATATGTATCAATATCTATACAATTTATATTCTTATATTTATATAGAATAATGATACCCATATATTAAAATATCTTTTAATTATTATTTTATATTGTTCTTTGTAGTTATTTTATTGATGGTACGTAAACCAATGTTCAATGTAAACTATGTCAATTAAAAACCTACTTATTATCTTGGAGTCATAAGAAGAGCTGACATATGAGCAATCAATTTGGACTTTAAAGTAGATGGTTTCTAAGAAGCTAGAGGTCTGATGATAAATTACTGAACATTACTCAGATTTGGCCTGGCTTTGCTTAGAGTACAAAGATTTGATTGATTTGCAAAAGGAATCATTCAGATTTCATGTAGTTGTGAGCATGTTATGATTTTTTATCCATGTGAACATGTTATGATTCTTAAATAAATTGGAAGAGTTTTGGGTGACCCACATTAGAAAACTTGTCACTTATTTCCTTTAGAATGTTTGCAACAGTATTACCCACACCATTTTTTAAAAAATATGAATAGCCAATAAGGCAATGAAATTCCAGAAAAAAGGAGAAAAAAATCTAGGAAAGGAAGTTCAGAGAAGTGCAAAAGTCAGGGGTTTCCTTTTGTTGAAACTTCTGATACATTCTGTCACCACAAACTCCAATTTTGATGTTACCCTAAATCATAAAAAAATCAAACCCATCTCTATACATCGATATCTTCAAGCCAACTCTTTCTGTATTACGGTTATCCTGAGGGAAATCCTAAGGGCTCTTAACTACTCAAGAGCCCTTAAATAATTGTCAGAAAGAAAAGATTTACATTTCATTAAGACTCATAGCAAGAATACTTTTTGAATTATTCTATCAATTAGCAGTGCTATTCCATATTTTCACAAACACCAAAAATCTAGAGAAGGGACATAACTATCTTTCATAACAAGATACTGTATTTAAAAAATATATGATACTATATCTTTCTCAGCTCTCTCTTTTCTCTTAATGGACTCGAATATGCAAAAAAAGTGTGTAAACTGTAGGGATGAAAAACATTTTCCTTCTTCCCTTCCAGTTTCTGTTGACCTAAAATAAATAGACTGCCAGTTATTTCTCCAGCAAAAATGGGTTTATTTGGGATAAGAAGGGAATTACAATTTGGGGTCTACAACCACGGTGAGCCATGTGCAAGTCCCTACAAAACAAGGGAAGGAGAGAGAGGGGGAGATAAGAAGTTGGGAGAGCTATAGTAAACAGAGACCATGGCTTTTCATTAACTGAGCTGTTGTAAGGATGGAAGAGGAGGCATTCTTCTTCCTGTTGAGCTATGCTGTCCTTGCAAGGTGTGAGAGCTCCCCCTTTTGGTCTCCTGACTCTATTTAACTGAAGTTTCTTGAATTTTTTACACTTCTTTGGCTGGCCTAAAAATTAAATTAACATAACACAGATTAACAAGAGAAAAACAAATTTAATAATGTATGTGTAGGAGCTCCATAAAAAAATATGAGACTGAAAAAAGTGACCAAAGCAGGCTGTCTTTTTGACAAGGAAACTACAAATTTGTGAAGAATTTGCAAGGCAAAGAGGTTTGGGCTCAGGGTATCAAATTAGAAAGTACAGTGGTACTTTCACACAGCCTCTTGGCCCTAAGTTCCCTATTTCTGGTGATAATGATGCCCTCTATTCTCCTGGCACAGGGAGGGTTCTTTTCACATGGAAGATCTATGTCCTGCTTTCAGGGGGACAAAGGATGATCAAAATGTCCTCCTTGCACTGGCTGTTTCTTAAGAAACTTTAATGTAAAATACTCAATATGCCAATGTAGCATATTTTGGAGTGGCATATTCTGCTCTTCTTCAAAACATTGCAGTTATATAGGTTTGGATATAAAAATTACTTTCTATACTTTCATATTTCAAACTATATAAACCACTTTTCAGAATAACCCCTATCCTGACCTTTCCTCATATCTACCTCCTACTGATATGTGGAATAAGTGCTAATATTACAACCATTGTTTTTAGTTTTGCCAGCTTCTTGGGCATATTCTGGAGAGTAAGACTGAAATAGGAGGATGGTTGTTGATGGTTTAAGAACTATTTATAAAATTTTCAAGTAATGAAGATATTGCTTGAAAATTTTATAAGTAAGCAAAACGATACTATTCTGTTTACTAGTATGCATAAAAACTAAGGAAAATCACTTAAGCAAAAAAGACACTTTCAAGAAAAAAAAAAAGAAAAGAAAAAAAAGAACACACTTCTAAAGTGATTTAGACCCAGGCAAACTTGTTGCTGTTTTTTTCTTTTTTGAATAAAGAAATCTAACAGCATCAAGTTACTAGGGTAAGTTTTAAAATTTCAGTTTGTGATAGTCCATCTTTCATTGGTGAACAGAAGCAAGACAGATACCTCCAAGGTCTTGGGTAACTGACTTAGAGTCAAAAGACTCAAGGCAACTCTAATTATGTTACCTTTTTTTTTTTTTTTTCTTTCTCTACTGCAAATACCAGATAAGGTAATGAAAGAGTATTTAATATATGTATCTATGAGTGAGTCTGGTAGGTGCCTTTAGCCATTTTGTAACTACAAACTACTTGAATACTAAGCATGTAAGTGTTAGAAGTCTCTTTATTCCAAGGCTCCTATGACATTGCCTCAAAAATAAATCTGAACATCAGCATTTTTGTCTCATACTCATTTTAGAACCAGGTTTCATATAATTTCACAGTATTTGTTAGAGTCCAGATTTTTCCTGGCTCCGCTCCACATAACCAATATTTGACTTAATACAGTTCTAAATATAGAGCAGATACTGAATGAATTAAAAATTAGCATTTATCTCTAGTTTGATCAGAGAATAATACACAATTAAACTATTTTATAGCAAGAAAGCCTTTCCATTGAGATGAAGGAATTGAAGTCTTACTTATCAGTTGATGGTTAGAGGTGTTTTATTTCTCTAACATTTTCATAGTTGAAATATTTGCAGTTTTATAAAAATGTGCTTTGTAAAAAGAGTGGATTGTGACAATGAGTTAGTTGTCTCTGAGCTACTTATAAAACTAACTTTCTTTGAAATTCTACTAGGCACAGATCTCTTTTTCTGAAACAAATAAACAAAAAAGTAGTTCTTCCTTACAATATATTGATGAAATTTTCTACTTATTTATTAAATAATTTTAAAAAATGCGTGTCTTTGATATGTCAGATATCATGTTATAATATTGTATTGTGATGTTATGAGACCAGGTGATTGGAGGCTTTGAATAAAGATGCTAAGTATTCAGTGATCCAGTGACAAGATCAATACCACTTCCTTATGAGGCATTGAGAGAATGTTCCAGCTAGGTCAAATCTCACACTCTGATGAATATTCCTTGTGGCTCTTTTGAGTCTATGTTGTAGTTATCTCTATGCTTTTAAATTCCTGCATGTCAGTTTTTATACTGGATTATTCTTTGTATTACCTGCAATTACTTGCATAACTATACTCACAATGGGTATGGAAGCTAAATAAAGGTTTCATATAATTAAATGTTTAATGTTAGCAAATATATAAATGATATGTGAAATAATAATGCACATTGAGAAAATACAAATGAAACAGTCAAACTTGGTTAACTTTGAAAGAGATACATTCTAGCTTGCCAGTTACAGTCACAGCTTCCTAAATTAATATCTTATTTTTAAATGTCTAAAATTTTAAAGTGTTACCTTATTTTTAAAATGATAGAAAAGAAATGAGGAAGGAAAATAGAAGAGGAGAAGGAAGGATTTTGGGAATTAGTTTTTAATATGTACTGGATTTTCACATAGCAATGAATGCAAATGTAAATTTAATGAAATCATATAAAATATTTATGTAAATAATTACGTTTTATTTATACCACTCCCAATTTAAAATGTTATTTCCTTTATTCAGAAAAGTTGTGAGCAGCAGCATTATACTAGAAAGAACAAAATATTCCTTTCTTTTCGGTTTTTATTAATTGTCAGGGGCTTTGTTTTAGACAATATTTTAAGATCAAATTTGGTTCTGAACTGGAAAAAGAGCATCATGGATTAACAACACCTTCCAGAGGCTTGCAAGTTAGGAATGTGCATGAGGCCTATTTTCATCTTTCATTATAACATGTTATATTTATTGGTGGCAAATTCTGGGGAATCTCCATGTACACATAAACCATGTTGGTAGTTTTTGTTACTATATCTCTGCTCCTAGTAGTGAAGGGGAGCAGAATGTGTCACTCTAAAATATGCCTCTTTAGCATGCTGACAAAAAAGTTAATCAGTCGATCTAAGAAAGTTATGGAAAATTTTATTAGAGCCAAACTGAGGATTATAACTCAGGAACAACCTCTCAGAGACCTTGCAGAACTGTTCTGCCCATTAGAGGTCAAAGCACAGTTATATAGGTTTTTGAGACAGAGGGCTGTACATTAAATGACATATTTTACACAGTTTACACAACCTAGATCTACAGGTACAAAGAGTAGTGGGTCATGGGTCATCATGACTCCTTACAAGATTAAGAAGGAAGGTTATCTCCTAAGGAGTTGTGACCATTGATGGGATTAGAAGGAATATTTTTTCCTAAGGAGGTCTGAATAATGCAGATGTGCAATACACGCTAAAGGGGAGGGAATTTTCTCATCTTGCCATAAATTATGAATTTTATTTCAGCAAGCATAAGAATTATTTTAGGCTAAGTAATAAAAAACAAAAAAACAAAACAAACAAACAAACAAACAAAAAAACCCAGCAGACAGAAAAGAAGCTCTGAAAACCAGTAGAAGCAATTTACATTTACAAGGGAAATCTCCAATTATAAGGGTGTCTTTCTGCCTGTACCAGGAAGACAAGGATGACTAAATCTCTAGAAACTCTTATCAATGGAGAAGGCTTAGATTTAAATCTGCATAACAAACATACCTTTTGTTTACTGTACTTCGACTGAAAATTTGGCTTTCCCCTCCCAACATGTTTTGTCTTTAGCTGAAGATGGTATTCAAGGTGGTGACTTGGGCCATTTTGGGGAGTTACTCAGTTTTCCTGGTTATCTCCCCTGTATACAGGAAGTATACATGTTATTAAACTGTTTGTTTTACTCCTGTTAATCTGTCTTTTACTACTGAGGGGTTTTATCTAAGAACCTAAAAGGGTAGAGGAAAACTATTTTTTCCCCTCCACAGTAGGTTATCTGATCTTTTTCTTTTTTTTTGTTTCCACTTAAAAATTCACATTTTATAGATCAACACTTTGTAAGCAGTTTCTTTTCCCAGTATAAGACAAAAGCCTATATTGTGTATTTTGGTAAATATGCACCCTCTCTAATGCAATTGTATCCATTTTATGGAGTGGCAACAATAACCCAAAGAAGCAGAGAATAGTGATAGATTTGTTGCTGACAAACTGAAAGACTTAGGATAGAAAACATTCTACTTTGTCTATTAACAGTGACTTGGTTGTAACAAATGAGAGGTAAGGTTGAGTGACATGCAAGTATAGAAATACTGCTTCTGGGATACTACAAACTTTTTTGCCACATCTGTTAGGTAGGTAGTCAGACTTGAGTGGGTCCCATCCCATCCTGGATGGGGTCATCTTTCCCTCCCCATGTGGATGCTGGTAATCAGAGCATGCCCAGAGATCTTCCCTCTTCTAGTCAAGGACCACCACTAAGTTTCCAGCCATATCAGGACCAAGCAAGATAAACCTGCCAGCACAGGTTGGCACAGGTGCACCAAGACCTAAAAGGTGACTCAAGGTAATCCAGGGTTCACTGTGCCATATTTGTAATAAATTAGTATTGCGGTTTTTGCCTCCCCCCACCCCCGTGGGTTTTGCTTGGGTGCTTATGGGTAAGCACCTGCACACTAGGAGAAAAGTTATATAACTTAAAGCTGTCAATCAACTTGTCAGTCAAATGATGCAGGACACAAGGAGGGACCACCACTCTAAAAATCCCAACCCTGCCCCATTGCGAGACTGCTTCTGGTTTCCAGACAGCCCACTCTCATCCTTTCTCGGGAGTGAACTTTCGCTCTGCTTAATAAAACTCTTGCTACTTAAAACTGCTGTATGCCTCTAGACTGAATTGTTTCTCTTGAGAAGGTCAAGAACTGAGGAAATCGCCGTTCTGCCAGTGACACATCCAATATCACATAAAATGGTATTCATTCAATATTTTTCTTAAACTTTAGATTGATGCAGTCTTTTTAAAGAAGTACATCCTAAGCAATTGTAGGGGTGGGAAATTTTTCCCTTCTACCCTTCTAGATTCTTTGGCTGATCTAATAATCACATTGATATAAAACAGATTAACAGAAGAAACACAGACAAAAGTTTCTTCACATATATACCTTCTGTATACATGGGAGAGACTCAGGAAAATAGGGTGACTCTCCTCCAAAATGGCAGAAGCCCTCACCTTAATTATCATCTTCAGCTAAACACAAAAGAAGATGTTGAGGGTAGAAGGTCAGTTATGGGAGGTTACCTGGAAGAGCTCCTTAAACAAGGGTAAAGTTGATATGCAGATTTAAATTGTTGCCATCTGCATGATAAGTTTCTAGAGATAAATAAGTTCATCTCCCTCTTCCTGGTACAGCCAGAGAGAAACCTTTACAAATGGAGACTTCCCTAGTACATGTAAATGACTCATACAAAAGGGTAGCTTTTACGCAGTTTTCAAAGCTTCTTCTGTGTCTGCAGTTTCTTAAAAATAATCAGCCTGAAATAATCCTATGCCAAAGAGACATATTTGGGGGTGGTAAATTCTGCTCCCCTACACAATCATAATCTTAAAATAGTAGGTTTGATGAACCAGTTGTGTTTTCTAAAAAATTTATGTTAAATTAAGAGTCTTCTATATATACTCAATTCATACATTTAAAGTATAATTTTAAAAATTTATTTGTGGACCACCAAAATTGTCTCATGTGTCATTTGCTACTCCTACTATACTTTCAACTGTACTAGATATAATAAACAGACATGGAAAATTTAGAACAATTAAAGAAGGACTTTAAAAAAAAATCTTTATATCCCATAAATGTAACCAATCAGGGGAATTCCCTGGCAGTCCAGGGGTTAGGACTCTGTGCTCTCACTGCCCAGAGCCTGGGATCAATCCCTGGTCAGGGAACTAAGATCCCACAAGCTGTGCATTGAGGCCAAAAATAAATAAATAAATAATAAAGTAAAATAGAATAGAATAGAATAAAATAAAATAAAATTTAACCAATCATAATTATCAGTGTAATCTTGATTATGTTTATTCCCTTCTTGAGAAGGAAAAATGTTTTTCTCTGCCCTCTTAGATTTACTAATTGGCGACTTTCAGATTAAACTGACCAAAAACTAAACAAAACAAAACAAAACAAAAACCCCAAAAACAGTTTAACAGGAGAAAGAATAAAATATTTCATTAAATATTTTAGAAAGAATAAAGTATATGCGTATGAGATCAAACAAAAGAAGTTGCTCCCTGAGCAGCTAAAGATGAGGGTTTATATACCTCACTTCATGCGCGAGGAGGGAGAAAATACTTCTTTAGGAACAAGGAGCGGGTTTCTAGGGAGAGTAAACAGGAGACAAAGAAAGTTTGTGGTAATGTGTGTTTATGTAGATGATAGTGTTTTTCTTCTTCTTTTTTTTTTTTCTTCTTTTCTCATGGCTATAAAACTCTCCCAGGGAAGAGATTCATGGCAGCTTCACTTGCGAAAGTTTCTGCTTTTAATAAGACAAGGGAAACTCTGAAAAGGCTTCTTTCTGTGTATGTTCAATCTCTGATGTCTTTAATTTAAAATAATTTGTATATGAACTCGGAGGGTCTAGTGAATCCCCACACTTTGGAAATTTAAACTTTTTTCCCATGTTTTGACCACAGTCTGTCTTATAATGATCTAAACATCAAAGAATACTAGAGTTGTTCCCAAACTCAGGTTCTGCTGCTCGCCACTTGAAAGCTAATACTCAAGAGGCAATTGTTGGTTGAAAAGGAAAGGTTGCTTTATTCAGGACTCTGGCAACCTGGAGAAGGTGGACTCGTGTCCAAGAACCAAATCTAAAGGTTCTGCTTGACCATGAAAGTTTTTAAAGGGGGAAAGGGGAAGTTAATCACATTAATCATTTGGGGAGGGGGCGGTCAGAGTCTTTGTTATCTTCCACTGTGTGCAGACTTCCTTCTGATTGGTTGGTGGTGAGGTAACGGGGCAGTGTTTCAAGAATCTTATACTCACCCTGAAGTTACCATCCTCCACCTGGGTGGGGGCCTTAGTTCCTGCAGAAGAACTCAAAGATATGTTTACATATATTCCTTGAGGAGGAACCAGGGTCCTGCTTTATCACCACAGGATTGTTTCTTTTTTTCTATTTTTTTATTTATTCATCAAGCCAATTTTTACTGACTTATTTTTTCTTTTTTTAATTTTTGAATTTTATTTTATTTATTTTCTTATACAGGAGATTCTTATTAGTCATCAGTTTTATACACATCAGTGTATACATGTCAATCCCAATTGCCCAATTCATCACACCACCATCCCCACCCCCCTGTGGCTTTCGCCCTTTGGTGTCCATACGTTTGTTCTCTACATCTGTGTCTCAACTTCTGCCCTGCAAACCAGTTCATCTGTACCATTTTTCTAGGTTCCACATACATGTGTTAATATACGATATTTGTTTTTCTCTTTCTGACTTACTGCACTCTGTATGACAGTCTCTAGATCTATCCACGTCTCAACAAATGACCCAATTTCATTCCTTTTTATGGCTGAGTAATATTCCATTGTATATATGTACCACATCTTCTTTATCCATTCGTCTGTTGATGGGCATTTAGGTTGCTTCCATGACCTGGCTATTGTAAATAGTGCTGCAGTGAATGTTGGGGTGCATGTGTCCTTTTGCATTGTGGTTTTCTCTGTGTATACGCCCAGTAGTGGGATTGCTGGATCATATGGTAATTCTCTTTTTAGTTTTTTAAGGAACCTCCATACTGTTCTCCATAGTGGCTGTATCAATTTACATTCCCACCAACAATGCAAGAGGGTTCCCTTTTCTCCACACCCTCACCAGCATTTGTTGTTTGTAGATTTTATGATGAAGCCCATTCTAACTGGTGTGAGGTGATACCTCATTGTAGTTTTGATTTGCATTTCTCTAATAATTAGTGATGTTGAGCAGCTTTTCATGTGATTCTTGACCACCTGTATGTCTTCTTTGGAGAAATGTCTATTTAGGTCTTTTGTCCATTTTTGGATTGGGTTGTTTGTTTTTTTCATATTGAGCTGCATAAGCTGTTTATATATTTTGGAGATTAATCCTTTGTCCATTGATTTGTTTGCAAATATTTTCTCCCATTCTGAGGGTTGTCTTTTCGTCTTGCTTATGGTTTCCTTTGCTGTGCGAGAGCTTTTAAGTTTCATTAGGTCCCACTTGTTTATTTTTGTTTTTATTTCCATTACTCTAGGAGGTGAATCAAAAAAGATCTTACTGTGATTTACGTCAAAGAGTGTTCTTCCTATGTTTCCGCTATGAGTTTTATAGTGCCTGGCCTTACATTTAGGTCTTGAATCCATTTTGAGCTTATTTTTGTGTATGGTGTTAAGGAGTGTTCTAATTTCATTCTTTTACATGTAGCTGTCCAGTTTTCCCAGCACCACTTATTGAAGACACTGTCTATTCTCCATTGTATGTCCTTGCATCCTTTGTCATAGATTAGTTGACCATAGGTGCGTGGGTTTACCTCTGGGCTTTCTATCTTGTTCCATTGATCTGTGTTTCTGTTTTTGTGTCAGTACCATGTTGTCTTGATTACTATAGCTTTGTAGTATAGTCTGAAGTCAGGGAGTCTGATTCCTCCAGCTCCATTTTTTTCCCTCAAGACTGCTTTGGCTATTCGGGATCTTTTGTGTCTCCATACAAATTTTAAGATTTTTTGTTCTAGTTATGTAAAAAATGTCATTGGTAATTTGATAGGGATTGCATTGAATCTGTAGATTGCTTTGGGTAGTATAGTCATTTTCACAATATTGATTCTTCCAATTCAAGAACATGGTATATCTCTACATCTGTTGGTATCATCTTTAATTTCTTTCATCAGTGTCTTATAGTTTTCTGCATACAGGTCTTTTGTCTCCCTAGGTAGGTTTATTCCTAGGTATTTTATTCTTTGTGTTGCAGTGATAAATGGGAGTGTTTCCTAAATTTCTCTTTCAGATTTTTCATCATAATTGTATAGGAATGCAAGAGATTTCTGTGCATCAATTTTGTATCTTGCGACTTTACCAAATTCATTGATTAGCTCTACTAGTTTTCTGGTGGCATCTTTAGGATTCTCTATGTATAGTATCATGTCATCTGCAAACAGTGACAGTTTTACTTCTTCTTTTCCAATTTGGATTCCTTTTATTTCTTTTTCTTCTCTGATTGCCGAGGCTAGGGCTTCCAAACCTATGTTGAATAATAGTGGTGAGAGTTGACATCCTTGTCTTGTTCCTGATCTTAGAGGAAATGCTTTCAGTTTTTCACCATTGAGAATGATGTTTGCTGTGGGCTTGTCATATATGGCCTTTATTATATTGAGGTAGGTTCCCTCTGTGCCCACTTTCTGGAAAGTTTTTATCATAAATGGGTGTTGAATTTTGTCAAAAGCTTTTTCTGCATCTATTGAGATGATCATATGGTTTTTCTTCTTCAATTTGTTAATATGGTGTATCACATTGATTGATTTGCGTATACTGAAGAATCCTTGCATCCCTGGGATAAATCCCACTTGATCATGGTGTATGATCCTTTTAATATGTTGTTGGATTCTGTTTGCTAGTATTTTGTTGAGGATTTTTGCATCTATATTCGTCAGTGATATTGGTCTGTAGTTTTCTTTTCTTGTAGTATCTTTGTGCGGGTTTGGTATCAGGGTGATGGTGGCCTCATAGAATGAGTTTGGGAGTGTTCCTTCCTCTGCAGTTCTTTGGAAGAGTTTGAGAAGGTTGGGTGTTACCTCTTCTTGAAATGTTTGATAGAATTCACCTGTGAAGCCATCTGGTCCTGGACTTTTGTTTGTTGGAAGATTTTTAATCACAGTTTCAATTTCATTACTTGTGATTGGTCTGTTCATATTTTCTATTTCTTCCTGGTTCAGTCTTGGAAGGTTATACCTTTCTAAGAATTTGTCCATTTTTTTCAGGTTGTCCATTTTATTGGCATAGAGTTGCTTGTACTAGTCCCTTAGCATGGTTTGTATTTCTGTGGTGTCTGTTGTAAGTTCTCCTTTTTCATTTCTAATTTTATTGATTTGAGTCCTCTCCCTCTTTTTCTTGATGAGTCTGACTAATGGTTTATCAATTTTGTTTATCTTCTCAAAGAACCAGCTTTTAGTTTTATTGATCTTTGCTATTGGTTTCTTTGTTTCTATTTCATTTATTTCTGCTCTGATCTCTATGATTTCTTTCCTTCTGCTAACTTTGGGTTTTGTTTGTTCTTCTTTCTCTAGTTCCTTTAGGTGTAAGGTTAGATTGATTATTTGAGATTTTTCTTGTTTCTTGAGATAGGCTTGTATAGCTATACACTTCCCTCTTAGAACTGCTTTTGCTGCATCCAATAGGTTTTGGATGAGTGTTTTCATTGTCATTTTTCTGTAGGTATTTTTTGATTTCCTCTTTGATTTCTTCAGTGATCTCTTGGTTATTTAGTAACGTATTGTTTAGCCTCCATGTGTTTGCGTTTTTTTCGGTTTTTTCCCTGTAATTCATTTCTAATCTCATAGCATCATGGTCAGAAAAGATGATTGATATGATTTCAGTTTTCTTAAATTTACTGAGGCTTGATTTGTCACCCAAGATGTGATCTATCCTGGAGAATGTTCCATGCGCACTTGAGAAGAAAGTGTAATCTGCTGTTATTAGATGGAATGTCCTATAAATATCAATTAAATCTATCTGGTCTATTTTGTCATTTAAAGCTTCTGTTTCCTTATTTATTTTCATTTTGGATGATCTGTCCATTGGTGTAAGTGAGGTGTTAAAGTCCCCCACTATTATTGTGTTACTGTCGATTTCCTCTTTTACAGCTGTTATCAGTTGCCTTATGTATTGAGGTGCTCCTTTGTTGGGTGCATATATATTTATAATTGTTCTATCTTCTTCTTGGATTGATCCCTTGATCATTACCTAGTATCCTTCCTTGTCTCTTGTAACATTCTTTATTTTAAAATCTCTTTTATCTGATATGAGTATAGCTACTCCAGCTTTCTTTTGATTTCCGTTTGCATGGAATATCTTTTTCCATCCCCTCACTTTCAGTCTGTATGTGTCCCTAGGTCTGAAGTGGGTCTCTTGTAGACAGCATATATATGGGTCTTGTTTTTGTATCCATTCAGCAAGCCTGTGTCTTTTGGTTGGAGCATTTAACCCATTCACGTTTAAGGTAATTATATATATGTATGTTCCTATGACCATTTTCTTAATTGTTTTCGGTTTGCTTTTGTAGGTCCTTTTCTTCTCTTGTGTTTCCCACTTAGAGAAGTTCCCTTAGCATTTGTTGTAGAGCTGGTGTGGTGGTGCTGAATTCTCTTAGCTTTTGCTTGTCTGTAAAGCTTTTGATTTCTCCGTAGAATCTGATTGAGATCCTTGCCGGGTAGAGTAATCTTGGTTGTAGGTTCTTCCCTTTCATCACTTTAAGTATATCAGGCCACTCCCTACTGGCTTGTAGAGTTTCTGCTGAGAAATCAGCTGTTAACCTTATGGGAGTTCCCTTGTATGTTATTTGTCGTTTTTCCCTTGCTGCTTTCAATAATTTTTCTTTGTCTTTAATTTTTGCCAGTTTTATTACTATGTGTCTCAGTGTGTTTCTCCTTGGGTTTATCCTGTATGGGACTCACTGTGTTTCCTGGACTTGGGTGGCTATTTCCTTTCCCATGTTAGGGAAGTTTTCAACTATAATCTCTTCAAATATATTTTCGGGTCCTTTCTCTCTCTCTCTTCTCCTTCTGGGACCCCTATAATGCAAATGTTGTTGCTTTTAATGTTATCCCAGAGGTCTCTTAGGCTGTCTTCATTTCTTTTCATTCTGTTTTCTTTATTCTGTTCCACAGCAGTGAATTCCACCATTCTGTCTTCCAGGTCACTTATCTATTTTTCTCCCTAAGTTATTCTGCTGTTGATTCCTTCTAGCGTGGTTTTCATTTCAGTTATTGTATTTTTCATCTCTGTTTGTTCTTTAATTCTTTTAGGTCTTTGTTAAACATTTTTTGCATCTTCTCCATTTTTCCCTCCATTCTTTTTCCGAGGTCCTGGATCATCTTCACTATCATCATTCTGAATTCTTTTTCTGGGAGGTTGCCTATCTCCACTTCATTTAGTTGTTTTTCTGGGGTTTTATTTTGTTCCTTCATCTGGTACATAGCCCTCTGCCTTTTCATCTTGTCTATCTTTCTGTGAATGTGGTTTTTGTTCCACAGGCTGCAGGATTGTAGTTCTTCTTGCTTCTGCTCGCAGGATTGTTTCTTGATTGCTCCTCCTTTGTTTCTGCATTCCCTCACTTTCCTGGTTAACAACTGTTTGAATCTGCCCTTTGGAACTAAGTGAAGGTCAAGGAGGCTGTATGAAACCTACAAACAAGAAATGGGGAACACGGAAAGGATTTGTACCTGGGAGGGCCCTACAGGGTCCTGCATTGTTTCAGAGTCACATAGTTATTGCATTACAGAAAGGTTGCACTTGCAAAATTCCATCAATAGAGATTTCTGGTTTCTTTGATCTTGCCTTAGAACACTTCTTTACAACCAGTAAAAATAGAAAAAGAAAACAAAACAAAAAAAACAGGAAAAAAGCTGTGCTCTCTTGGCAATATTGTGGCTAGTGGAAAAGAGATAAAGTGGAAACATAATTCCCTTTACTGTTACAAGGACACTCTTCTCAGAAATTGTAGCTTTTTAGAGTCCCAAAGTATGAAGAAATAAAACAATTCTCATTTAGAAACTTGGAAACAGGTTATTTTAGTGATGCCAGCAGGCTACATGGAGACAAGGAAGGCTCTCAAAATACTTTGTAATAGGCAATCTTATGTGAGACAAACAAAAGCATTTCTCCAATAAGAGTATAGCAGATCTGGTGAGTTTTCTTTCTTTTATTTACCCCTTCATTTTTTTTTTTTCTTTCTTTTTTTTTCCCCAAATAACCAATATTTATCTCATAAACTTAAATTTGTTGAAGCATTATCAAAAACAAACAAAAAAAATGCTGGGGTAGGGGAAGGAGTGAAGGAATCAAGAGTCATCTTTGTTTGTTAACTGGCCTTCTCAAAGAAAAGTAAACATTCCTATATCTTCATGATGGGAGATAGTTTCACAACTTGGAGAAAGCCTTCTATGGAAGTCAGGCTCCTACCCTCCCACAGGCACTGGGAGATAGAAGCTCTGTCTTCCTTGATTAATTATTACATTTCAATGGGATGATTCCTAGGTCCTGGAGAAAGAGTCCTGGGTTATAAAACTGGCAAAAGTTTGAGCTGGGAGAAGGTTGACATCTCAAAGCTGCGGAGAAAGTATTTACAATTGGAAGTTTTCTAAAGTAAATGCTCTGAGAAAAGTAAGGTCAGATGCCTACACTCTGGAAGAAACCTGTCTACAGTTTAGTCAAGCTAGAGGGATCATTGCATCCATCTCATGTTCTTTTTCTTTTTTCCTCTCTCACAGGACCGTGCACAAAACCTGAATGAACGGCGAACCACTACCACCACCCTCACAGTGGATGTTCTAGATGGAGATGACCTGGGTCCAATGTTTCTTCCTTGTGTCCTTGTGCCAAACACTCATGACTGTCGCCCACTCACCTATCAAGCTGCCATACCTGAGTTGAGAACTCCGGTAAGCATACTCCCATCTTTTCTTCTTCACTTCCACCTCTCTAACCCCAGTGGGATCCTGTTCAAGTGTTTTGAACACATATTCAGTGAAAATAGCAAACTTCACTAGATTGGTATTGAAAAATATGTATGTCCAAAACCATTTTGAGACAGTATGGGTAAATTTTTGGTCATAATGCATAATTACATCATTTACAAAGTTGAAAGTATGTCATGAAGCAACAGCCCCTTTGACTCTGATTATTTTATTTTTTTTTGGTGTGTAAAGCATAACAAATTTCAGTTGCCAACATATACTGGGAAACCCCAAGAAATGACTCCAGCATTTCCTTAAATTCACGTGTAAACATGCAACCCTAAGTCAAAGGACACACAAGTCAACAGTATACTCTCTTGTCTCTTAGAGTCCTGAAATATTATTGGAGATTTTGCTTGGCTGTTTGGAGGTGGGAGCTAATGAATCCTGAATTCAAATATTCAATATTTATTAGTTAAAGATGTATTTTAAAGAAACAAAAAGTTAAGGCATGAGTACATATTTTCTACACTCAATTCTGCATTTGTTTTTTACAATTCTGATAAATCTTAACTTGCTGTCAGCCTGGAATTCATACCTTAGACCTGCCTGGATGATAAATATACATACCTAAGAATAAAACTTATAAGGCTAACAGATATCCTGCTTAGGCTAAAATATCAATTTCTCCCTTAAAAGTAAAAAAAAAAAGAAAAAAATGAATTCTCTTTTAGAGCAGTCAAATTCCTAGGAGTGAACTATTTGATTAATGCCTTTGCTGTTCCTCTGGAAAGCATTCAGCCTTCTGGGTTAGTAACATGGCTGATGATGTCAGAATTTGTTGCAAGGTATTTGAATTTTTTTCTCAAACATTTGAGAACTGTGGTTTGGGGGTCCTCTCTGCATACGAAATTTTTTAAAAGAATAGAAGAGAAATCCCTTCTCCTAAGTGTAAATTACACTGCATTCCAGCCATTTCAAAGAATTCTTATCCTATATTTTACCAATTACTTTATCCAATGTTTTACCTGCTAGCTTTACTAACAGTAGCTCTTAAATGGTTGAAAATCACTTTTGTGTCTGTTGGCATAAATGTTTACTGGTCTAGTTGGCTTGCGTGAAAAAAATAAGCTGGAAAAAAAAGAATAAATGTTATGATGTGCATTGAGTGAAGAAAATAATATAAATTTTCAGCTAAATGGAGTAATTTTGCAGACAAAAAAGCTAATGTAGAGATTGTCTAGACAAACATTCATAGGTTACCTAAAGTTATATGTCATGATATTATTTGTGTTGAATATCAGTGAGAAACCTTAATGATGTGAACATTGAACTTTTCTTTGAAAGGCTTAATTGAAATCATGACAAAAAATATTTTTAGTATTAATTTATTTTTGAGTTAATTTGTGTAACTGGTGTACCAGTGAGATCCCAGGAGAATGGGAATACTGATATAATAAGACTAAAATCAATGAACCAGTATGATGAATGTTTAACAGTACTTGATGTACTGAGAGAAGTAAATAAAGACAGAGGTTACTGCTTGAGAAGCAAAGTGTATTGACTTTATAAAGGATCTTTGAGTATCCCTTCCTCTCTGCTCCAGATTACAGACTAAGCATCTCTCTCATTCCTATACAGTTTCATGCTAGAGACAAAGTCATGCTCCAGATTTGGGGTAAATGACAATAATGACTAATGGTTATATAGATTGTTCAGTTTGTCATGAACTGTGCTAAATTCTACAAAAATACTAACTTAAGTCCTTGTGGGTAATTACCACTATTATGGTTTTTTATAGATGAGATCTCTGGGGTACAGAGTTTAAGTAACTTAACCTTATAGCTAATAAGTAAAAAGTGTATTCTTTTAAAATCATGTATCTTAAATTAAATGGTATGCTATAAATTCCAGAATGATCAAACTGGAATGCTTTGTCATCATTTTGAAACATATCAACCCATTCTTTAACATTCTGTGAAACAAAGAGAATTTTAGTTTTACAGATTTAAATATTTATGGCAAGTATTTATTTGTTAAGCATTATATTTTTATTGCCATGTAGAAAAAAATTAAATATGTTTACTTGCAAAATTAGGCAGTTGTTCTGATTATCAATCACTGCATAACACATCACCAAAACTTAGTGGCTTCAAATTACAATCTTTAAATTTGTTCATAAAACTGCACTTTTGGCAGACTTGAGGGAACACCTCATCCCTACTCTACACAGCATCAGCTAGGGCACGTTGACTAAGGGCTGGGCGGCACTTTGACTAAGGGCTGGGTACCACTTTCCAAATGGTAAACTTAGCAAGTTGATTCTGGCTGTTGGTTCCAGCTTAGTGAGGGCTGTGAGCTGGAGGCTTCATTTCTACTCCATGTAGGTCTTTCCTGGGCTATTTGGGCTTCCTCACATCAAAGCATTGGGTTCTAAAAGCAAGATTTCTCAAAGAATTGGACAAAACTTTTATGAACTTGCCTTGTAATTTTCAGTGTCACTTCAGCTATAGTCATACGTCTGCCAGATTCAAGGAGTAGAAGTATATACCATCTCCTGAAGGGAGGAGTGTAGGAGTCACATTGTACGAAGAACATAAGGGGAAGGAAATTTTATTGTGGCCATCATAGGAAAATGAAATCAGCTGTAGTAGTGGCATCAGGTTTCCATGTGCTCTTTTACATGCCATTTCAGATCCCCTCTGGATCACTAGGGTTAAGAAGTGTAGCTAGTTTTTAAGATTCACATTCAAATTGCTGTGTTTATGGCTTTTTTTTTAATTTTCTTTTTTTTTTTCTATTTTCCTTTGCTATTTCCATACTTTGCTAAAATTTCTGGAAATTTCAATAAATAAGATCTTGTATTCAGAGCAAGAGAACTAGCCATTTATGTCAGCTAAACAGGGTATGACTCTAATTACATACTTGCTGATCCTTTCCTGACTAATTCTTCACATTTTGAGAGCTTTGACACCTGCTCACCTTCTGGGTTGATGTGAAATTTTCCACCAATTACCTCAGTGATATTCTTGACTTGAGATACCATCCTTAGTTCTACCACAATGCGTGCAGAATTTATCAGCTCAGAAAATCTTTAAAAGGTAGTCTAGTACAGTGTTTAACCCATGAACCAAGATATAATAAAAATAATATAATTTAAATCTGATATAAATCTGGTGTCTCAGGGGCACTAAAGCAATTTGTA
Organism: Balaenoptera physalus; assembly: GCF_965194825.1. Lineage (NCBI taxonomy): Eukaryota > Metazoa > Chordata > Mammalia > Artiodactyla > Balaenopteridae > Balaenoptera > Balaenoptera physalus. Next base: position 65,022,059 of record NC_138893.1, on the reverse strand, counting down.
GCCCTGTGCTAATTATTGTATATTTATTAATTTGGTAAATAGCCACTGGACCCTAGTATATGTTGAACTGTATGTTAATAGAGGAGACTTGTCAACCTGGATGAGATAAAATTCTTCTGATATATTGTGTAAATTTATTCTCACTTTCTGACTCTCTTAAAGTTGTTATGCCTATCTAGTTGAAGATTTCTAGTATTATAGAAAACTTCTGTAGAATTTGGAGAGTATAGGGTCCATGGTTCTATTTTCTCGATTTCCTATTAAAGGCAAAGACAGTAAATACTTATGTATTTTTTTCAGTGTTGAACAGTTGCATACTGTTTGGCTAGTTGGATTTACTGCTGAGTAAATTGTCCCTGGTTAGAAACACCATAGTTTTAATATGATAATATTGACATATTAGCTATGCGTTTACTATATATATATTTTCCTATATTTATTGTGCCATTCAGTTTTCAGTATTTTGGCATTAGTTGCTTACCAGACATGGCCATCTAGTAGCTAGAATCCATGCTCTAATGAATTCTTCCCCAGCCCTGTTTAAAGCCTTGGGTTAGTTCCCAAGACTATCTTGCCACAAATGCCCCCACTATAATCTTTGTCATAAAGAACTCTAGTTTTCAGGTAGCTATCAAAGAGAGTTCTTCTGCTTTATTTATGCTTCTCTCTCCTTCCAGGGAAACTTTCTTAATTATTACAAGGGTGGTGATGATTTCCAGTGATGCATGACATTTATAATTTCCTCTTGGCTCATACTCATTAAATGTGTTACAATCTGGGAACTCTTTCCTCTCTTGTCTTTTATGAAACTACTGGTTCTTCTCCTCCCCTTGATGGCCTGGTGTTTCTCCTCTTAAATCTTTGATGGCCTTTTATTGTTTCTTTTTTTTTTTTTTGGTAAAGGGTATCCCCATTCTTGGTTTGATTGATTGATTGATTGATTGATTCTTATTCTTAAATCTTAGGGATTTTCCAGACTTCTATCTTTTGAAGCTTTTTTTTTTTTTCCTTTTCACTATATTTTTCACCAAGATTCATCAAACCTACATAATGTGTTCCTTTTTCACCAAGTAAGGATGATCTGTATGTTGTAGAAGTGTTTTCTGACCTGAAATCTCTCCTGACTTCCAAGCTTACAATTCTCAATTTTTCTAGGTAGTTTTCTTATACTCCCCACAGACACCTCATTATCTTTTCTAATATATTCTGATGCATCCATGTCCACTCTCATGTTACCTTTGTTACCTTTGGGGTCTTGGTTGATTTGGACCTAGATTTCAATGACCCCCCCATCTCAAACTCATTCAGTCTCCAAAGACATGCTCTGCATTATCTATGAAATGTTACTCAAATATGTTTGATGCCTGTTTTACTGCCCAAATACCTGCTTAGAGATATACCCTCAACTCTGGACCCCTAGAATTGGAATACAATTCTGATCTGATCTTTCACTGTCAAAGTTTCAGTATTTCCCATCATATACCAAATAAGTTTCAAAACTTTGAGCATATCACTTAGAGTAATTTTATATCTGACCATTTTTCAGTCTCATCTCTTTTAACTTGCATAAAGTTGCATAAAGCAACTTCTCTAGAAACAGAGCTTTGCATATGTACCTGGCCTTCTCTGAGAATTACCCTCCCTTTTCTCCACTTTGTTTCATATATTAAGCTTATGGTTTTTATTCAAGCTTCATCTTGGTAATATGAAATGATAGGCCCTTAAAATTAAGTTTTTCTCTGTTATCTGCATGAATTTCTACTATAAGCACTGAACTCCCTGTTGTATTGCAGTCATTTACCCATTTCTCTTTCGCTAGACTATTAGTTCTTTAATTTCCTGCTTGTCATTATGTCTTAATGTATAACCCATTCGCTTCATGTAGTAAATGTTCAGAAACTATTGAATTGAATTAAATTGAATTGAATTAAAATTTCAAGAAATACATATTGTACACTGAGATACTACATATAAATATGAATAAGCATGGCTCATGCCTTCTCACTCACAATGAGAGTTTATTTATCATAAACATGCATATGTAAAGAATATATATGTATAATTATTTATTATAAGTATGTATTATCCAAATATTAGCCATGATATATATATATATGTATATGTATATGTGTATACATATATATAAAACATTTTAACACACTTTTAGTGTTTTCCAATTAGAATTGCAAGGACTACCATACTTGGCATCTAGTCAAGAATAACCTTCAAATAGGAGTATAATAGGTAGTCTGGATAAAGTATGCATATTTCCCAATTACCATAGAGAGTCCCAGTTTATAATTGTTGTCCCAGCACATTGTTTGCAATGCCTCCTTCTCCTTTCAATAATGTTTCAAATATTAAATTATATCCTTCTTTAGTCGTTAGGCCAATTATTTTCCAAATGTGTCCTGTGGAGCTCTTTTTGGGCCAGCAAAGTGATAAATAAAGAAGGAAACAACTGGCAACTCTCAAATTGCCTATAACCTTTTAGTGAGAAGACTGTCAAAGTAGGTTGAAGGGAAAAATGGTAAATAATATATCTAGAGTCAATATATTACATTTTCTACCAATTTTTTTCCTGCCACAAACAGTCACACCTAGAGGCCACCAGCAGCAAATGATCACAGAAACTTCAGAATTAAGTTGGGGAAACAAAAGCTAAACACCAAACAAACAAACAAAAACCAGAATTCAGCAAATATTGCCTACAATGTGAAATTGTATTACAGTAATTCTGAAACGGGTATGTGAAATTATCAGAGAAAAGGAATCATTCATTTTTTTCTGCCTTGGTCAAACTTTATGTTGAATAGACTCAACTATATTATATCTCCATTTATAGACAATGTGAAAATAATTTTAATTGTGGAACAATTAAAGGATAAGAAAGAATCGGAGAAATTGAGTTTATTAACATTAAAGGGACAAAGTCACAATTCTCAGTAATAAGACAGAAGTCTTAACTTTTCTTGTTGAAGAGTTTGTTTAAAATATTATTTTAAATTAGCATGGGAGGTATGTTTTCCTATGAAACACAGATAAAGAGAAAAGACACAAGGTCATTTGACTTGGACTCGATGTTGATAACTTCATAAACATTTATTCTTGAACTCTCTGATGGCTTACTAAATTATGTAGGAACATTTTGCCAAGGTGTTTCTTATCACAATATACGGGAGTTTGTAAGAACTCAGAGTCCACACTGAAACCTGTGTGATGTTGGGAATGTTGCTTAATGTCTCTAAACCTCAGTTTAGGTTTGTCATCTGTGAAATGGGGATAATACAATCTAATATATGGGAATTTTGTGAGTACTACAAAAGAAGATTCGTGAAACACACTTAACTTGTTCCTAGCAAATACTAAGGATTTAATAATATTAGCTATTTCTATTATTATTATCATTTCCTGTGGAATTTCTTCATCTGGCTGGATATTTACTCAGAGAGTCATGGGAGGAAGTAGCTAATTCAAATTGGTTGTTAAATATCTAGCTATTTTTAATCAAAATTTCAGCTTTAAAAACTGAGTTGTATATGTTGATAAGCCTAATTTATTCTGATTGTGCTATTCCTAATTAATTCAGTATGACTTTGGTTCTTTAAAAAAATGCAATACCTGGAATTCCCTGGAAGTCCAGTGGTTAGGACTCAGCATTTTCACTGCAAGAGGCACAGGTTCAATCCCTGGTCTGGGAACTAAGATCCCACAAGCCGTTTGGTGCTGCCAAGAAAACAAAAACAAAACAAAACAAAACAAAAAAATGCAATACCTTTATTAAGAAGAACCGTAGGGTCATTTAAAAAAAAATAAACAGATTTAGTATACTCACGACTTGTGCCGAATTAATTATGCAATATATTATTGCTTTGGGAAGGGGGAGCAGCTGATGCAAAATGTGAGCCAAAAATATATCAATGAATCAAATTTTAAACGTCCACTGGGGAAGTAAGTGTCCTGCTCCCTTTCTCTCTTTTTTTTTGTAAATACAAAAACAATGATTTCAATAAAGTTTTTCAAATTGTCCCACAAAACCTCCAGTTCTACAGACGCATCTCTGGGACTTCTACTGCAGTTAAAGTTAGAACTTCTGCTTCGTATAATATTTAAAATTCTGCTTTTTTCCCACTTGCTAATTTAGAAAATTTTTTGTTATTTAATTTAAAAAAAGATTAGCTTCTAATTGTAAATTATACAGAAAAAAATTTTTAATTATGCACATTAAAAATTGGAAACCTTCAGTCCTCAGAGCCCAATCTCCAGGAGAACCATCAGATCTTAATTTGATGCATATCTTTCCAAATATCTGGATCCTAGGGAGCCTGAGCCAAGATGGCGGAGTAGAAGGATGTGCTCTCACTCCCTTTTGTGAGAACACCAGAATCACAACTAGCTGCTGGACAATCATCGACAGGAGGACACTGGAACTCACTAAAAAAGATACCCCACATCCAAAGACAAAGGAGAAACCACAATGAGACAGTAGGAGGGGTGCAATCACAGCAAAATCAAATCCCATAACTGCTGGGTGGGTGACTCACAGACTGGAGAACATTTATACCACAGAAGTCCACCCACTGGAGTGAAGGTTCTGAGCCCCACGTCAGGCTTCCCAACCTGGGCGTCCGGCAACAGGAGGAGGAATTCCTAGAGAATCAGATTTTGAAGGCTATTGGGATTTGATTGCAGGATTTCAACGGGACTGGGGGAAACAGAGACTCCACTCCTGGAGGGCACACACAAAGTAGTGTGCGCATTGGGACCCAGGGGAAGGAGAAGTGACCCCAGGGGAGACTGAACCAGACCCTACCTGCTAGTGTTGGAGGGTCTCCTGCAGAGGCAGGGGGTTGGCTGTGGCTCACCGTGGGGACAAGGACACTAGCAGCAGAATTCTGGGAAGTGTTCCTTGGCGTGAGCCCTTCCAGAGTCCGCCATTAGCCCCACCAAAGAGCCCAGGTAGGCTCCAGTGTTGGGTTGCCTCAGGCCAAACAACCAACAGGGAGGAAACCCAGCCCCACCCATCAGCAGACAAGCGGATTAAAGTTTTACTGAGCTCTGCCCACCAGAGCAACAGCCAGCTCTACCCCCCACCAGTCCCTCCCATCAGGAAACTTGCACAAGCCTCTTAGATAGCCTCATCCACCAGAGGGCAGACAGCAGAGGCAAGAAGAACTACAATCCTGCAGCCTGTGGAACAAAAACCACAGTCACAGAAAGATAGACAAGATGAAAAGGCAGAGGGCTATGTACCAGATGAAGGAACAAGATAAAACCCCAGAAAAACAACTAAATGAAGTGGAGATAGGCAACCTCCCAGAAAAAGAATTCAGAGTAATGATAGTGAAGATGATCCAGGACCTCGGAATAAGAATGGAGGCAAAGATTGAGAAGATGCAAGAAATGTTTAACAAAGACCTAGAAGAATTAAAGAACAAAGAAAACCCTATGGGATTTTGATTCATATGTCCAGGATGAGGCCTAATAATTTGTATTTTTTTTCTTTAACACAGGAATTTTCAAAAATATACAAAAATAGTGAGAAGAGTGTCATGAACTCCCATGAACTCATTACTCAGTTATAAATTCATGAGCATTCTCTTGGTTCAACTATATCTCCTCTCATCATTCTCTCCCACATTATTTGAAGCACATCTCAGATATCACATTGTTTTATCTAAATATGTTAATAGGTATATCTTGAAATGATAGGTCATACCACAATACCATAAAAGAAATTAAAATTAGGAATTTGTATTTTTTTATTTTTAAATTTTTTTATGCCATTTAAGGTTTATTTTCCATTTACAGTTATTACAAAACATTGACTATATTCACCGTGTTACAATACAACCTTGAGCCTATCTTGCACCCAGTAGTTTATAGCGCCCTCTCCTCTATCCCTGTATTGTCCCCCCCAACCACTAGTTTGTTTTCTGTATCTGTGAGTCTGCTTCTTTCTTGTTCTATTCACTATTTTGTTGTATTTTTTTTAGATTCCACATATAAGTGATACCATACAATATTTGTCTTTTTCTGTCTGACTTATTTCACTTAGCATAATACCCTCTATGTCCACCCATATTGCTACAAATGGCAATATTCTGTTCTTTTTTATGGCTGAGTAGTATTCCATTGTATCCACATACACATCTTCTTTATCCATTCATCTGTTGATGGACACTTAGGTTGCTTCCATATCTTAGCAATTGTAAATAATTCTACTATGAACATAAGGGTGCATGTATTTTTCAAATTAGCGTTTTTGTTTTTTTCAGATATAAACCCAGGAGTGGAATTTCTGGGTCATATGGTAGTTCTATTTTTAGTTTTATGGAAACTTCCATATTGTTAATGGCTGCACCTATTTACATTCCCACCAACAGTGTATGAGGGTTCCCTTTTCTCCACATCCTTGCCAACATTTGTTATTTGTGTTCTTTTTGATGATAGCTGTTCTGACAGGTGTGAGGTGATATCTCACTGTGGTTTTGATTTGCATTCCCCTGATGATTAGCAAGCATCCTTTCGTGTGCCTTTTGCCTATCTGCATGCCCTCTTTGGAAAAATGTCTATTCAGTTCTTCTGCCCATTTTTTGGCTTGTTTTTGTTTTTGATATTGAATTGTATGAGCAGTTTATATATGTTGGATATTAATTGCTTATCGGTCATTTCATTTGCAAATATTCTTTCCCATTCTATAGGTTGTCTCTTTGTTTTGTCAATAGTTTCCTTCACAGTGCAAAAGCTTTTAAGTTTAATTAGGTACCATTTGTTTATTTTGCTTTAATATTCTTTACTTTAGGGGATGGATCCCAAAAAATATTGTTGTGATTTACGTCAAAGAGTGTCCTGCCTATGTTTTCTTCTAGCAGTTTTAAAGTATCCAGTCTTACATTTAGGTCTTTAATCCATTTTGAGTTTATTTTTGTATATGGTGTTAGAGAATGTTCTAAATTCATACTTTTACATGTAACTGTCTAGTTTTCCCAGCACCATTTATTGAAGAGACTGTCTTTTCCCATTGTATATTCATGCCTCCTTTGTCTTAGATTAATTGACCATAAGTTTATTTATTTCTGAGTTATTTAAGACTATGTGGTTTAACACCTTTGCAAAACTGAATTATACTCTATTTTGGCTGACATGGGAATATGTTATTGCTTTTATTACCTTGACAACAGAATATTTTTGATGAGTTACTAGATAATTTATTTTTTTAACACCCACAATATTTCTTTAAATTAAGGAACTGATAGTTATCTGCAATTACATAATGTTATGTGTTGGCATGGGCAAGAGTTACAGTTTAATTATAGAACACCATCTTTCCAGATTTATTAGTTTCTTTTATAGATAGTGGTACTAAAATTATCCTTCCTGGTGTACAGTTATCTAGGCACTTGTTATAGCTAACTATGATTTTAAAATACTACACTGAAGAATATTATAAAATAAATTGTAAAACAAAAGGTCAGCTTCTCCTAGCGGCAGATTCTGCTTGCTTTGTGCACCCCGAATACATTTAGTTATGAATTAATGTTCTTACTGATGACATGGAGTTCATTCTTAGAAAATGCTTCAAAGATAATTTTACTTTAAAAGAGTGTTTTAAATGTTCAAGAAAGGATATTCATAGAATCAATGTTTATGTTTTCATTTAGTTAAGTTTTGCAAAAAATAGAGAGCATAAATTAAGTTTTGGAAACAAAGAATCATTGCCTTATTCATAAACTGTTTCTATCTTACTTTCATATATTTTTAGTCAAAATTCTAGAACTTTTATTTTTTTAAAAACAAATTTTAACAAATTTATTTATTTATTTTAAGAAAGACCTTGTTTTTTTTTTTGTTTTTTTTTTTTTTAATAATTAAGTTCCTTTTTTTTTTTTTTTTTTTTTAATTTTTTTTTATTTATTTATGGCTGTGTTGGGTCTTCGTTTCTGCGCGAGGGCTCTCTCTAGTTGCGGCGAGCGGGGGCCACTCTTCATCACGGTGCGCGGGCCTCTCACTATCGCGGCCTCTCTTGTTGCGGAGCACAGGCTCCAGACGCGCAGGCTCAGTAATTGCGGCTCACGGGCCCAGTCGCTCCGCGGCATGTGGGATCCTCCCAGACCAGGGCACGAACCCGTGTCCCCTGCATCGGCAGGCAGACTCTCAACCACTGCGCCACCAGGGAAGCCCAAGACCTTGTTTTTTAAAAATTTAATTTAATTTTTTTTTACAGCAGGTTCTTATTATCTATTTTATATATATTAGTGTATATATGTCAATCCCAATCCCCCAATTCATCCCACCACCACCCCCCACCCCTCTTTCCTCCCTTGGTGTCCATATGTTTCTTCTCTACATCCGTTTCTCTATTTCTGCCTTGCAAACCAGTTCATCTGTACCACTTTTCTAGATTCCACATATATGCGTTAATATACGATATTTGTTTTTCTCTTTCTGACTTACTTCACTCTGTATGACAGTCTCTAGGTCCATCCACGTTTCTACAAATGACCCAATTTCGTTGCTTTTTATGGCTGAGTAATATTCCATTGTATATATGTACCACAACTTCTTTATCCATTCGTCTGTTGATGGGCATTTAGGTTGCTTTCATGACCTAGCTATTGTAAATAGTGCTGCAATGAGCATTGGGGTGCATGTGTCTTTTTGAATTATGGTTTTCTCTGGGTATATGCTCAGTAGTGGGGTTTCTGGGTCATATGTTAATTCTCTTTTTAGTTTTTTAAGGAACCTCCATACTGTTCTCCATAGTGGCTGTATCAATTAACATTCCCACTAACAGTGCAAGAGGGTTCCCCTTTTTACACACCCTCTCCAGCATTTGTTGTTTGTAGATTTTATGATGATGCCCATTCTAATTGGTATGAGGTGATACCTCATTGTAGTTTTGATTTGCATTTCTCTAATAATTAGTGATGTTGAGCAGCTTTTTATGTGCCTCTTGGCCATCTGTATGTCTTCCTTGTAGAAATGTCTATTTAGGTCTTCTGCATATTTTTTGATTGGGTTGTTTGTTTTTTTAACACTGAGCTGCATGAGCTGCTTATATATGTTGGAGATTAATCCTTCGTCCGTTGATTCATTTGCAAATATTTTCTCCCATTCTGAGGATTGTCTTTTCGTCTTGTTTATAGTTTCCTTTGCTTTGCAAAAGCTTTGAAGTTTCATTAGGTCCCATTTGTTTATTTTTATTTCCATTACTCTAAGAGGTGGGTCAAAAAGATATTGCTGTGACTTATATCAAAGAGTGTTCTTCCTATGTTTTCCACTAAGAGTTTTATAGTGTCCAGTCTTAGATTTAGGTCTTTAATCCATTTGGAGTTTATTTTTGTGTATGGTGTTAGGGAGTGTTCTAATTACATTCTTTTACATGTAGCTGTCCAGTTTGCCCAGCACCGCTGATTGAAGAGGCTGTCTGTAGGTGCGTGGGTTTATCTCTGGGTTTCTCTCCTGTTCGACTGATCTATATTTCTGTTTTTGTGCCAGTACCATATTGTCTTGATTACTGTAGCTTTATAGTATAGTCTGAAGTCAGGGAGTCTGATTCCTCCAGCTCCATTTATTCCTCTCAATATTGTTTTGGCTATTTGTCTTTTGTGTTCCATACAAATTTTAAGATTTTTTGTTTTAGTTTTGTAAAAAATGCCATTGGTAATTTGATAGGGATTGCATTGAGTCTGCAGATTGCTTTGGGTAGTATAGTCATTTTCACAATATTGATTCTTCCAATCCAAGAACATGATATATCTCTCCGTCTGTTTGTGTCATCTTTGGTTTCTTTCATCAGTGTCTTATAGTTTTCTGATTACAGGTCCTTTACCTCCTTAGGTAGGTTTATTCCTAGGTATTTTATTGTTTTTGTTGCAGTGGTGAATGGGATTGTTTCCTTAATTTCTATTTCTGATCTTTCATGGTTAGTGTATAGGAATGCAAGAGTTTTCTGTGCATTAATTTTGCATCCTGCAACTTTACCAAATTCATTGATTAGCTCTAGTAGTTTCCTGGCAGCCTCTTTAGGATTATCTATGTATAGCATCATGTCATCCGCAAACAGTGACAGTTTTACTTCTTTTCCAAATTGTATTTCTTTTCTTTTTCCTCTCTGATTTCCGTGGCTAGGACTTCCAAAACTATGTTGAATAATAGTGGTGAGAGTGGACATCCTTGTCTTGTTCCTGATCTTAGAGGAAATGCTTTCAGTTTTTCACCTTTGAGAATGATGTTTACTGTGGGTTTGTCTTATATGGCCTTTATTATGTTGAGGTAGGTCCCCTCTGTGTTTACTTTCTGGAGAGTTTTTATCATAAGTGGGTGTTGAATCTTGTCAAAAGCTTTTTCCGCATCTATAAAGATAATCATATGGTTTTTATTCTTCACTTTGTTAATATGGTATATCACATTGATTTCCATATATTGAAGAATCCTTGCATCCCTTGGATAAATCCTACTTGATCATAGTGTATGATCCTTTTAATATGTTGTTGGATTCTGTTTGCTAGTATTTTGCTGAGGATTTTTGCATTTATATTCATCAGTGATATTGGTCTGTAATTTTCTTTTTTTGTAGTATCTTTGTCTGGTTTTGTTATTAGGGTGATGGTGGCCATGGAGAATGAGTTTGGGAGTGTTCCTTCCTCTACAATTTTTTGGAAGAGTTTGAGAAGGTTGGGTGTTAGCTCTTCTCTGAATGATTGATAGAATTCACCTGCGAAGCCATCTGGTCCTGGACTTTTGTTTGTTGGAAGATTTTTAATCACAGTTTCAATTTCATTACTTGTGACTGGTCCGTTCGTATTTTCTATTTCTTCCTGGTTCAGTCATGGAAGGTTATACCTTTCTAAGAATTTGTCCATTTCTTCCAGGTTGTCCATTTTATTGGCATAGAGGTGATTGTAGTAGTCTGTTAGGATGCTTTGTATTTCTGTGGTGTCCATTGTAACTTCTCCTTTTTTATTTCTAATTTTATTGATTTGAGTCCTCTCCCTCTTTTTCTTGATGAATCTGGCTAAAGTTTTATTGATTTTGTTTATCTTCTCAAAGAACCAGCTTTTAGTTTTATTGGTCTTTGCTATTGTTTTCTTTGTTTCTTTTCTTTTCTTTTTTTTTTTTTTACTTTGCAGTGAAAATTGATTTGTATATTTTTTGCCTCTGAGTCCTTGTGGGATTTTTTTTTTATTCATACAGAAAGTTACAAAAATTATAATCATCCTCATCAGTTCACTCAGTCCCATGTAATTAAGTTTTTTTTTATCTTGATCTTTTGTTAGCACTTTTATGAATTCATCAGTTTTCCATTAGAATTCTGAAAATGCTTATTCATTCAGTTCAGCAGTATAGTCAGTTACCAGAAAGCTGTACTTGTCAGAGTCTTTTCCATGAATTCCTTGAAGATGAAACCCTTTTATAGGAACATTTTTGCAAAAGCATCAGAGTACACCCAGAACTGTCTGTTAATGACAAAAGACTTAAAAATGACCACGGTTAAAGATTTGATGAAAGTTCATAATAATGCAATTGACAAGGAAATTTAGTTATTTCTGAGTTATACATTTAAAAGTAATAACTAGAATTATGACTTATAATACCAGAACAGTTTTCTTTGTTTCTATTTCATTTATTTCTGCTCCGATCTTTGTGGTTTCTTTCCTTCTACTAACTTTGGGTTTTGTTTGTTCTTCTTTTCTCTGATTGCTTTAGTTGTAAGGTTAGGTTGTTTATTTGAGATTTTTCTTGTTTCTTGAGGTAGGATTGTATTGCTATAAACTTCCCTCTTAGAACTGCTTTTGCTGCATCCCATAGGTTTTGGATCATTGTGTTTTCATTGTCATTTGTCTCTAGGTATTTTTTGATTTCCTCTTTGTTTTCTTCAGTGGTCTCTTGGTTATTTAGTGACCTATTGTTTAGCTTCCACATGTTTTCTTTTGTTTTTTGTTTTTCCCCCCGTAATTGGTTTCTAATCTCATAGTGTTGTGGTCTGAAAAGATGCTTGATATGATTTCAGTTTTCTTAAATTTACTGAGGCTTGATTTGTGATGCAAGATGTGATCTATCCTGGAGAATGTTCCATGTGCACTTGAGAAGAAAGTGTAATCTGCTCTTTTTGGTTGGAATGTCCTATAAATATCAATTAAATCTGGTATATTGTGCCATTTAAAGCTTGTGTTTCCTTATTAATTTTCTGTCTGGATGATCTTTCCATTGGTGTAAATGAGGTGTTAAAGTCCCCCACTATTATTGTGTTACTGTTGATTTCCTCTTTTAAAGCTGTTAGGATTTGCCTTAGGTATTGAGGGGATCCTATGTTGGGTGCATATTTATTTATAATTGTTATATCTTCTTCTTGGATTGATCCCTTGATCATTATGTAGTGTCCCTCTTTGTCTCTTATAACATTCTTTATTTTAAAGTCTATTTTATCTGATGTGAGTATTGCTACTCCAGCTTTCTTTTGATTTCTATTTGCATGTAATATCTTTTTCCATCCCTTCACTTTCAGTCTGTATGTGTCCCTAGGCCTGAAGTGTGTCTCTTGTAGACAGCATATAGATGGGTCTTGCTTTTGTATCCATTCAGCAAGCCTGTGTCTTTTGGTTGGAGCATTTAATCCATTTAAATTTAAAGTAATTATTGATATGTATGTTCCTATTACCATTTTCTTAACTGTTTGGGTTTTGTTTGTGTAGGTCCTTTTCTTCTCTTGTGTTTCCTGCCTAGAGAAGTTCCTTTAGCATTTGTTGCAGAGCTGGTTTGATGGTGCTGAATTCTCTTAGTTTTTGCTTGTCTGTAAATCTTTTGATTTCTCTGTCGAATCTGAATGAGACCCTTGCCGGGTAGAGTAATCTTGGTTGTAGTTTCTAGCTTTCATCACTTTAAATATATCGTGCCACTCCCTTCTAGCTTGTAGAGTTTCTGCTAAGAAATCAGCTGTTAACTTTATGGGAGTTCCCTTGTATGTTGTTTGTCGTTTTTCCCTTGTTGCTTTTAATTATTTTTCTTTGTCTTTAATTTTTGTCAGTTTGATTACTATGTATCTCACCATGATTCTCCTTGGGTTTATCCTGCCTGGGACTCTATGGGCCTCCTGGACTTGCGTGCCTATTTCCTTTCCCATGTTAAGGAAGTTTTCGACTATAATCTCTTCAAATATATTCTCGGGTCCTTTCTCTCTCTTCTCCTTCTCGGACCCCTATAAATGTGAATGTTGGTGCATTTAATGTTATCCCAGAGGTCTCTTAGGCTGTCTTCATTTCTTTTCATTCTTTTTTCTTTATCCTGTTCCAGAGCAGTGAATTCCACCGTTCTTTCTTCCAGGTCACTTATCCGTTCTTCTGCCTCAGTTATTCTGCTATTGTTTCCTTATAGTGTATTTTTCATTTCAGTTATTGTATTGTTCATCTCTGTTTTTTTTTTTTTCTTTAATTTTTCTAGGTGTTTGTTCTTTAAATCTTCTCGGTCTTTGTTAAACATTTCTTGCGTCTTCTCGATCTTTGCCTCCATTCTTTTTCCGAGGTCTTGGATCATCTTCACTATCATTATTCTGAATTATTTTTCTGGAGGGTTGCCTATCTCCACTTCATTTAATTGTTTTTCTGTGACTTTATCTTGTTCCCTCATCTGGTGCATAGTCCTCTGCCTTTTCATATTGTCTTTCTGTGAATGTGTTTTTCGTTCCACAGGCTGCAGGATTGTAGTTCTTCTTGCTTCTGCACTAGCTGGCACCAGTGAGCCTCTCCCCTTCCCCATTGTGGAGTCTGGAGCAGTGGTGGATTTCAGTTCACCTTTTTTTCCTTTGTGTTTCATCTAATTTCACTTGCTCGTAGGATACTGCATGCAGAGGCCTCACACCTGGCATTTCAGACCAGAGTTCTCAGGGCCCAGGTGGTGTTTTTTAATTGTGGGTGTTTCTGGAATTTTTGTTGTCTTATTTTTCACACTGTGGAAAATAAGAAAGTAGATGTTACAGCCAATTTCTTTAAGAAGATTACATACCTCTTGTTAATATAAAAAATTTAGACCTTACTCCACAACCTGGGAGCAATTCATTTAAGTAGGCTGAGAATTCCTCTACCCAGTTGAAGAGAAGTCTGTGCTCCTTCATATAATGAACTGTAAGTCAAGTTTTGGGAAACTTGACATAACAGCAAGGTAAAAATCTGCATGAGGCATCCAGTAATTTATAAACACATATTTTTAAAGTTAGAAAACCAACCACTCTTGTTTTAGGCAAAGGCATTTTTAAAACTTTTTAATATTTCACTTAACTTTTGGGGTCATATTAAGATTCAGTTAGGCAAACATTGTGTTTTTATAGACAAAGCATTTATTATACTTGCTATGATTACTTTTATATTTGTTATATCTATAGGCCAGCAAAAATTGAGAAACAGGAAAATTACTTAATCTAAGAAGCCGAATACAGGACCCCCTTCCAGCAGGAGCATCTACAAAAACAGACAATGACAATTCCTTGAGGGAGATAAGGGAATGAACAATAGAGTTGAGTACTATATAAAATACAAATATATAGGAAGTTGAAAAGAAATGTAAGGAAAGAAGAAAGAAACCATATGTATGAAGGTAAGATATAACTTCAAAGCAAAGACAGGTTTGGAGGTACAGACAAGAGTTGGAAAGGATGAAGGCATTATCATAGACCACTCATCCCACCATTTAGCAGTAAAAGAAAGAAGTTTGAAAATCAAGGTGAAGATTGACATCATGGGTCAGAAATAAGGGTTTGGTGATGACAGCAGAGATAAAGGAGAGAAGGATATGTGGAACAGAGACTTGATAACTATCTTAAGATGCCTGGTCATGGTTAAAGGCATAGCTTAGAAAAGGTCTTTTATTTCAGTGAGCTGCTGGAGGAGTAAAAAAAAGTTAGAAACATTGCTAATTAATTTCTAACAAAATTTTTTATCCACATGAATAGACAATTCATTCCTGAAATGCAAACATATTTAGAAGAAAGTCAAATAGAGAGTTATACTAAATCCTGTGACCACGTGGTGACCTTGATTTTATTATTTTGAATTTTGAATGGCTATAATCTGCAAAGTTCCTTATCACAATTAAAAGGTACGGGAATGGGAACTTTGAACACATTTTTAATGTAAATGTGTAACAGGTGATGTGATGGCTTAATGACAACAGTGATCATGCATTAATATCATTGTAATGACATATTTCTTTCAGCCACGTGAAAACAAGTTTTGATGAGCTAATAATTTCTAGAAAAATCTCAAAATACCATTGAAAGCTTAATACCCTATATTCCCCCCCTTTTGATAAATTACATGTCTACTATGTACAGTTACCTGATAAATGTTTTAAATAAATGTCACTGTAAACAAGTAAAGCATAAAAAGGTTAAAATTATAAAGATGTTAGTTCTAGGTAATTAATTTTTATATATCTGAGACTGCTCTAAGAAGGGCAGTGATAATTAAAAGAAACTACTGCTAATTATAATGGGAAATTAAGTGAGATTTGAGAAGGCAATCAGTATCACATCCTGTTTAAGAAATGTGTGTTTTATCTGGAAATACTTATTAGGAATGAGAGCTATCTTCATGCTGTACCATATTGGGACAGGAAATAAATAGAATGTTAATTTAAAATAGTAAAATAATTTTCTTTTTATTTAAAACTGATAGTATTCAATACCCTTCTCCACTATAGAGCCCTCCCACAACTAGAACCATTTTTTTTGAAGTTGTGAGTTTCCAAAGTTATTTAATTATGAATGTCACACAAAACTGTATATTCTGTGCTTTATTGGGAGAGATGAAATAATTTAAAATAAATATTTTAAAACATATTTAGAGGGCTTCCCTGGTGGTGCAGTGGCTAAGAATCCGCCTGCCACAGGGGACATGGGTTCGAGCCCTGGTCCGGGAAGATCCCACATGCCGTGGAGCAGCTAAGCCCGTGCACCACAACTACTGAGCCTGCACTCTAGAGCCTGCGAGCCACAACTACTGAGCCCATGTGCCACAACTACTGAAGCCCACATGCCTAGAGCCCGTGCTCCACAGCAAGAGAAGCCACCACAATGAGGGGCCCACTCAAGGAAGAGTAACCCCTGCTTGCCGCAGCTAGAAGAAAGCCTGCACACAGCAATGAAGACCCAACACAGCAAAAAAGAAATAAATAAATTTATTTAAAAAAAACAAAAAACAAAAAAAAACATATTTAGAAGTTGGAATCATCTTCATATCAATATACTTAATTTTGTCATACAAACAAGGAATGATTCTACCAACAGAACATGCTGCTATATTATGGAATTTAAAGTTGAAATCATAAGTGTTTGTTTACAAAAAGCTGCCCAACTTAGCATGCTTGGCTATTTTTAACATTCATTTATTTGTATTATTTATACTTATTATAATTATTGAATTGATGTCTAATCAGTATTTTATATTAATGTTAATTTGTTATTTTTGTTTATTTTGCCATCCATTAATACTCATTAGCAGAGAGAGGATAGGGATATATTTAAACAGTAGGACTTAGAAGCAAGTTCAGAACTGTGTCTTACTGTATTATATTCCTGGAGATATAACAGGTGAATGCAGAAAACTATGAATGAGGTATGTTGAAATGGGTCTCAAACTAAAAAGAATTTAGTGAAAATTTTTGAAGTAGGAAAGAGATCTTGTAGCATTCTAAGCAAATAGAATAATATGAGAAAAGGTACATAGATGGAAATTAATTCATTCTAAGATGCATGCAGTCAGCAAGTTACCACCCTCCTCAGAACATACATATATATGACATATATATTCTGACATTCTTGCCCAAAATATAGTGCTATAGTTGATAAAAATGATCTCAACTCTCTTTCATCCCAGTATCTCTTCAGAGGTCCACAGGCTGATGATGTCTCAGTTGTGCTTCTTAGTCAAGTTATGTTACTCCATCTTACTTTTTTTCCTGCACTTTCAGGACCATGATCTCTAGGGCTGCTAATTTACCATCAAAATGGTAGTGAGATATGAGGAGAGATGAGCTAATTTACCCCTTTCTATACCCTAAACTTGGTGGAGGTTCTTTAAATACTCACCATTAGTACAAGTCCATCAAGAGTAAAATTTTTATAAGATGTTATTAAGGGTCCATGGATAGTGAAAGAGAATGACAACAAATGAAAGAAATTTACAGTATTAGGGACTATGGCAGGGTTCACTGACAAGACAATTGCTAAAAATTATCTTAGAGATCAGACCAATTAACACAGATCAAGGATAAGTTGAGTCCCACTTTCTAAAATGATATTTTAAATAATGTAATAATAATAGAACCAATATTGTAGGGTTGTTATAGGGATCAAATGAGTTAAATAAAACATTTAAATCAAAGACTCACACATAACAAATTATATATAGGTATTAGCTTGTACTATTATTTTATCTTTATCATCTTAGTATCCTATCATCTGTATGCTAACAATGTCCACATACATGTTTTCAATTTGAACCTCTCCTGAATCCCAGACCTATATATCCAGGTCTCTATTTGATATCCCCAGTTAGATGAGCATCTCAAATTAAATGTCTACAGTTTTCTTCATCTCATATTATAGATATTCCATCTTTCCCATTCTTCAAGCCATAAACTGATGCTATCTTGGGTTCCTGTATATTCGTCACACTCCGCAATCCTTTGTGAAATCTGGTTAACTCTTCCTCCAACATTTACCCATCTAAACCACTGTTACCTAGATCTAAGCCACTATCCTCATCTGTAATATTTCCATAGCCTTGTATATTTAATAGCCTCTTTATTTTCAAATAGCCACCAATGTGATCCTTTAAAAGCATAATTCAACACAGTTCAAACTTTTTCAATGATTTTCCATCTCATTAGAGAAAATCCTGTTTGAAAAATGACTAGTGTTTTGCCCCCTTCCTCTCTGACTTCATGGTCCCTCATAGAATCTTGTCAAATAACTTTGACGATAACAAAGAGAGATTACTATGTTTCTATTTTACAACATCTTTCCGTTGATAGAGTTGCCAGGTAAAATATGAGACTCTCATTGGAATTTGAATTTCAGATAAACAACATTTTTTTTCCTTTAGTATAAGTATGTACAAATTATTTAATATAATATTGCATGGAGCACACATGAAAACATTATTTATTGTTTATCTGAAATTAAAATTTAACTGGGTGCCCTGAATTTTTATTTGCCAATTCTGGCAATCCTACCCCTGGAATTACAAGTTTATTAGGGACGTTATTTGCCTTCCATATTCTTGTAGGTGAAAGTCCTGTCAAATATTTTGATACCACAGAATGTGAATCATACTTCCAGCCTCAATAACTGTTGCTTTGACACTCGTCAAACAACCATGAAGGCCATGCCACATATTTTAGGACTTGTGGTAGAATTTTAGTATTGGTCAGGATATGCTAGGTTATATACTATGGTGATGAAACCTCTTAAATCTCAGTGGCTTAAAACAATTCAACCTTGTTTTTAGTCATGCTGTTTTCCACTGCCAGGTCAGGTAGAGAATATTTCTCTATGTTTTACCCCCTGTGTTATCAGGGGCCCAGGAGGAGAAAGACATCTCTCTATACATCCATGCTTGCTGAAGCAAGGAAAAAAAAAATGTGCTGAATTTCAACTAGCTCTTAAAGTTTTGAATCAGATCATTTTAATTTTTAAGAGAATAATTACAGAAATGTTTGTATTTCCCATCACACTCTCTGCCCAATCCCGTTTTCTACTTTCAGATGTGAGAGACAACTGTCTTGAAATTGGTGTGTATTTTTCCTTTGCATGTTTATACTTTTATGGTTCATTCACGTATCCATAAAAATATTATAATATTTATTTTGTTAATTTGTATAAATCATATACTGAACATGTCTACTGCAACTTGCTTTCTTTACTCAACATTATTATTTTAAAAAAAAATTTATTTATTTATTTATTTTTATTTTTGGCTGCCTTGGGTCTTTGTTGCTGCGCGTGGGCCATTCTTTGTTGCGGTTCCCGGGCTTCTCATTGTGGTGGCTTCTCTTGTTGCAGAGCATGGGCTCTAGGCACGCAGACTTCAGTAGTTGTGGCACTCGGGCTCAGTAGTTGTGGCTCGCGGGCTCTAGAGCGCAGGCTCAGTAGTTGTGGCGCACGGCCTTAGTTGCTCCGCGGCATGTGGGATCTTCCTGGACCAGGGCTCGAACCCGTGTCCCCTGCACTGGCAGGCGGATTCTTAACCACTGTGCCACCAGCGAAGTCCCAACATTATATTTTTGTGATTTAACAAGTTTATTGATTTCTACTGTATGCATGTATTTAAAATCTGTCCATTTCTTTGTTTTGAAACATTTAAAGTTTATCTAATCCTCCATTTAATTAAAAAATGCTGCAATATATATTCTTATAAAGATTCTATCATGCACATGTACAAGAGTTTTTCTAGGATAAACACTTAGTTGTGGAATTTCTTGGTCCTCAACCATGTACATCTTCAAATCTATTGCATGCTGTCAGTTGCTGTCCAAATGAATATGTGGTCGTTTTCTGACATTCTCACTACCATCTGGTATTCAGAATTTTTAACTGTTTCGATTATGATGGGAATAAAATGTTTTCTATTGGCTTTTTTTTTTTTTTTTTTTTTTGGCCCTGCCATGTGGCTTGCCAGATCTTAGTTCCCTGACCAGGGATTGAACCCACACCCTTGGCAATGAAAACTCGGAGTCCTAACCACTGGACTGCCAGGGAATTCCCATCTATTGGCATTTTAATTTTTTAATTTTTATTGCTTTTAAAATTTGATATTTGAACACCTTTATGTATTTCCTTTATGAATTCTGAACACAAAATCTTAGCTAGTTACATATGATAGCATTTTATACCACTTCTCTGAAGCTTCCTTTTCATTTTGCTTTTGATGTTATTTCATATAAAGAAGTTTTTAATTTGAGCATCATCAAAAGTATCTGTTTTTACTTTCATGGCTTTCACTTTTTTGCATCTTAAGAAGTATGGTTTATTTAGATACCATAAAGATAGTTCCCTATATTTTCTTATAAGTAATTTGAAGTTTTACTTTTTTGTATTATGGTTTTAAGTCCACCTGGAATTGAATTTTGTGTACTGTCTGAGGTAATGGTCCAACTTTATTTTTTTTCCACATAAACAATCCATTGTCCCTACTGTTTTATATTTCTTCACTTCCTCTGCAAATTTTTTATGCCACTTCTTTCATAAAACAAATTTCCTTATGTGGGTTTGTTTGTGTCTGAGCATTTTTTGACGCGTACTGGCCTGTTTCACAGTTCTAGATCCAATCCAGCATTTTAGTAAGAATATTTTTGTTGCAGTAAATCTTTGTGTTAAGAAGGGAGATACACTGTTCTTTATTTTTCTTCAAAATACTGTCGGATTTTCTTGCACATTACTTTTAGAATCAGCTTGCAATGTTCTTGAGACTTTTGGTTGTAATAATATCACATTTTAACATTAATTTGGGCAACATTACTCTTTATGACCTGACATTTCCCATCCATGCACTAATTTAAATATTTTTTTATTTTAAGTTCTTGCACAACGTTTATTCATGGTATCTAGAGACATAGCATATTGTTAGGTATATGAGCACATATTCTGGATCTAGACTGTTGTCTTTGAATCCCAACTATGCCGCTTGCTACCTTTTACCTTATACAAGTCAATTACTCTGTGTGCTTCAGTCTCCTCATTTATTAAAAGGAAATAATATGGAATCTACCTCATAGGGTCACAAGGAAGATTAAATGAGTTAACATTTGTATAACACTTCAGCCAGAGTCTGGCACATAATAAGCACTATGAATGTATACTTTATTTTTTCTTTTTAATTTTTTTTATTGAGGTATAATTGACAAATGAAGTCATATATATTTAAAGTGTACAACATGATGGTTTTATATACATATACATTGTGAAATGATTACCACAATCAAATTAATTAACCTGTCCATCACCTCACATAGTTACCTTTTCTGGGGAGGGGACAGAACACTTACGACCAACTGTCAGAAAAATTTTACTACAGAATAGAGTATTATTAGCTAAAATCACCATACCGTATATTAGATCCTCAGGACTTATTTATCTTATGACAGAAACTTTGTTCTCTATGACCCCTACCTCCTAGGCTCTGGCAACCATCATTTTTGTTTTTAGATTTCACATATAAGTTATACCATACAGTATTTATCTTTCTCTGTCTGGCTTACTTCACTTAGCATAATGACCTCAAATTTCATCTATGTAGTCATGAGTGGGAGCATTTCCTTCTTTAATAAGCTTAAACAAAGATTCTATTATGTATAATAGAATATACTAATGATATATATATGTATATATATATATTTTCAACCATTGACAGACATGACAGACACTTAGGTTGCTTACATATCATGACTATTGTAAATAATGCTGCAATGAACATGAGAGCATGGGAGTGCACATATCCCTTCTAGATACTGATTTCACTTACTTTGGATGTATTCCTGGAAGTGGGATTAGTGGATCATAAAGTAGTTCTATTTTTAATTTTTTGAGGAACCTCCATACTGTTTTCCATTGCAGCTGTACCAATGTACATTCCTAACAACAGTGCCCAAGAGTTCCCTTTTCCCTGTATCCTCACAAGCATTTATCTCTTGTCTCTTTGGTAATGTACATCAAACAAGTGTGAAATGATATCTCATTGTGGTTTTGATATGCATTCCCTGATGAATAGTGATATTGAGCAACTTTTCATGTAGCTGATGGCCATTTGTATATCTTCTTTGAAAAAAAAAGTCTATTCAGATCATTCACCCATTTTTTAATTGGGTTATTGGGTTTTTGCTGTTGATTTTTAGGAGTTCATTATAGATTTTAGGCATTAACCTTTTATCAGATACATGGTTTGCAAATATTTTCTCCCATTCTATAAGTTGTATTTCCATTTTGTTTATTGTTTCCTTTACTGTGTAGAATGATTTTAGTTTGATGTCTCACTTACATATATTTTTGCTTTTGTTGCCTATGCTTTGGTGTCATATTCAAAAATCACTGTGAAGTTCAATGCGTAGTAGTGTCTATGTTTTCTTCTAGGAGTTTAATAGTTTCAGGTCTTACATTTAAGTTTTTATATGGATTTTGAGTTAATTTTTGTGAGTGGTGTGAGATATGGGTCGTGTTTCATTCTTCTGCATGTGGCTGTCCAGTTTTCCCAACACCATTTATTGAAGAGACTATCAACTCCCCAAGGGAGTTCTTAACTCCCTTGTTGAAGATTAACTGACCATATATATGTGGGTTTGCATCCAGGCTCTCTGTTCTGTTCCACTGGTCTGTGTGTCTGTTTTTATGCCAATGCCATACTGTTTTTATTACTATAGCTTAATAATATAGTTTGAAGTTAGGACGTGTACTGCCTCCAACTTTTTTTTTTTCCTACTCAAGATTATTTTGGCTATTTGAAGTCTTTTCTGGTTCCATACGAATTTTAGAATTTTTCTTCTATTTCTTTAAAAATTGGCAGTGAAATTTGGATAGGGATTGCAATAAATCCTAGATGGCTGTGGGTATGGACAGTTTAACAATATTAATTTTTCCAATCCAAGAACATGGGTTATATTCCCATTTATTTGTGTCTTCTTCAATTTCTTTAATCAATGCCTTATACTTTTCAGTGTATAGATCTGTCACCTGCTTGGTTCAACTTATCCTAAGTATTCTGTTCTTTTTGATGCAAGTGTAAATGGGATTATTTTCTTAAATTTTCTTTTAGATAGTTTGTTGTTAGGGTACAGAAGCACAATTGATTTTTGTATGTTAATTTTGTATGCTGAAACTTTGCTGAATTCATTTATTGGTTTGAATGGTTTTTTGGTGAAGTCTTTAGGATTTTCTATTTATAAGATTATATCATCTGTAAACAGAGAGTTTTTACTTCTTTCTTTCTGATTTAGATAACTTTTATTTCTTTATCTATCCTAATTGTTCTAGCTAGTACTTTCAATATGTTGAAAAGAAGGGGCAGGGGCGGACATCCTTGTCCTAATTCTTAGAGGAAAAGGTTTTGTTTTTTCACTTTTGATTATGATGTTAGCTATGGGCTTGTCAAATATGGCTTTTGTTATAATGAGGTACATTTCTTCTACACCAAATTTGTTTTGAGTTTCTAATCATGAAAGGATGCTAACTTTGTTCAAATGATGTTTCTGTGTCTATTGAGATGATTATATGATTTTTATCATTATTGTCTTCATGTGGTGTATCACATTTACTGATTTGCATATGTTAAACCATCCTGGCATCCCAGGAGTAAATCATACTTGATTGTGGTGTATGATTCTTTCAATGTGTTGTTGAATTTGGTTTGCTAGTGTTTTGCTGATGATTTTTACATCTATGTTCATTAGGAATATTGACTTGTAATTTTCTTTTCTTAATAGTGTCCTTATCTAGCTTTGGTATTGGTGTAATGCTGGACTTATGAAATTAGTTTGGAAGTGTTCCTTCCTCTTCAGAGTTTTGGAAAGTTTAAGAGGATTGGTATTAATTCTTTAAATGTTTTGTAGAATTCACCAAAGAAACCATCTTATCTTGGGCTTTTATTTGTTGGTCCTGGGCTTTTCTTTATTAGGAGATTTTTTTATTACTGATTCAGTCTTCTTACTAATTCTTGACTGTTCAGATTTTATCTTTTTTTTTTTCCTATTTCTTTATGATTCAGTCTTGTTAGGTTGTATATTCCTAGGAATCTATCCATTTCTCCTAGTTTATCCAAATTGTTGGAGTATAATTTTTCATGTAGTTTCTTATGATTCTTAGTATTTCTTTGGTATGTTGTAATGCCTCTGCTTTCATTTCTGAATTTATTTGAGTATTCTCTCTCTTTTTTTTATTTCCTTAGTTAGTCTAGCTAAAGGTTTGACAATTTTGTTTATGTTTTCAAAAAATTAGCTCCTAGTTTTGTTGAATTTTCTATTGTTTGGTCTCTATTTCATTTATTTCTACTCTGATACTATTTCCTTTCTTCTGCAAACATTGGGCTTAATTTGTTCCTCAAGTGTAAAGTTTGGTTGTTTTTATAAGATCTTGCTTTCCTCCTTAAATTAGGCACTTATCACTATAAACTTTCCTCTTAGAATGACTTTTGCTGAATCCCATTGGTCTTGGTGTGTTGTGTGTCCATTATTATTTTTCTCAAGATATTTTTAAACATTTTCTTTTTGATTTCTTCTTTGATTCATTGATTATTCAGGAAAGTATTGTTTAATTTCTATATATTTGTGAATTTTTCATTTTTCCAGCTTACAGGCACCCTGACAGTAGTGGTGGTGATACTGGAAAAGCTTTATCAAAAGATCAGGCTCTTATTCAACTTGTCTAAAAAGAATTTGGGAGACGAACACAAAGGAAAAAAACAAAAACAAAGCCAAAGACAACAACAACAAAACACTGAGGCTGAGGATCAAAGAGAATAAAGAAGCAGTCTATTGAGGCAAAAGTGAAAGGACACACTCAGAGATGAGTGTGGGCATCCTTGCTAGTGAGGGGCATCCTGCAGGGTTTTTTGATCCCCCTTTTTATCTTAATTTTAGCCCTTTGAATGGTTGGGGGTCTTTTTGATTAGGGGTGGAGTATTCACTGAGGAGAAGATTGAGGTGTGGACTGGATTGCACCAGGTTGTATCCTCCCGGTTGTGTGCATTTGTCTCCTGCAGCCACCTTACATGTGCTCTAAGAGCTGTTTTCCCTTAAAATTTCCCTTAATAGTCGAGTGCCACATGTGGAAGGTTATACAGCGGTCATCAGCAACCTGTGCATTTTTATTGCACATGCTCCACTGTTTGCATAATCAGAGTTACTTGTTCAGGTGCTACAAAGTTTCTGTTTTAGATGCCATTCCTCCATGCATCATGGCCTCATTAAGTGCAAAGCAAGGAGGTGGTTTTGCCTTCTGCCTAATGCCTCTACATGAGGAGGCTGTCCTTGGGCCTGGCCCTATCTTTCTTGCCTCAGTGGCACTGGTTCTGATGCATGGTGCCTGTGATGCAGCCACAGAACTAGGGACTAGAGAACGGGCATTTGTAGAGCCATAACAGCCCTGAGATCACAACAGCTGGCCCTCAGTGGTGATAGGTCCAGTGCCTGAGGTATGAGTGCATGCAGAACAGCCATGGTGCTGGGGACTGGTGCAACAGTGCTTGTGGAGTGACAGTAGTTACAGGGTTCAGGGCCCTGACTCGCCTACAGTAACAATGAGAGACATGGGTACACATGGGTGCACATAGAGTGACAGACAGCTGCTCTGGTGTCAGGGGCACTGGCTAGCCTGCAGCAGCTTTGGCTCCTGTACCTGCAACTCGGGTACATGCAAAGCAGCCACAGAGCTGGAGTCTGAAGCACAAGGACACCTAGAGTGGCTGCAGAGCCAGGGTCTGGAGCATGGGCACGCACAGAGAGGCCTTGAGGTCAGGATCTGAAGTGTAGGATGTAAGGAATAGCCATAGCTCTGTGGTCTTGGGCATGTGTGGGGCAGTGGGGGCTGGCAGCCCTGATCCCATGGCAGTACAATAGCAGCTCCTTCTGAGGGAGTTGCAGCAGTGTCTCCTTCCCAGGGGTCTTCAGTAGTGGTGGGCTTTGGTTACTTCTGTGGCAAAAGCTTTTGCTGTCTTTTGGAGAGCGGACCCTGAGGTCCATGCTGATGAATACTATGGATGAATACTATGGGATTCTTCTCTGTGAAAACTGCCTTTAAATATTAAATTGTAAATATCCATAGCTATTATGGAGGCTATTGAGGTCCTTAGCAGCAAAGGCTGCCAGGAACCTCCACAGAGTAGGCTACTGGGGACTGAGATGGCACCACCTCGTGGCTGACATTCATAGCCCCCATCCTTCTGTGTTCTTCCTTCTTTGCTGTTACTGACGTCTCAGCCATGCCAGTTTCCCCAGCCATACATCCCATGGGTTATTCTTCATGTTTTGCCCCATTGTGTTGCTGTAGGCTCTTCACTGGACTCCTGAGCCCTGCAAGAGCTATATTTATTTGTGGATAGCTATTATGTTTTGTGGGGGAGGTGAAGGCTGGTATCTCCTGCTCTGCCATCTTGCTGATGTCACTTTGTACATTTTAAATTAAAAAAAAATTGTTTCTTCTCAATGTTAATTTTTAATAGTTACTGCAGAGTCATAGAAACACTGACAATTTTTTTTAATAGTAATCTTTTATTTATTTCTTTATTTTTATATTTATTTTTGGCTGTGTTGGGTCTTCATTTCTGTGCGAGGGCTTTCTCTAGTTGTGGCAAGCGGGGGCCACTCTTCATCGCGGTGCGTGGGCCTCTTCACTATCGTGGCCTCTCTTGTTGCGGAGCACAGGCTCCAGACGCGCAGACTCAGTAGTTGTGGCTCACGGGCCTAGTTGCTCCGCGGCATGTGGGATCTTCCCAGACCAGGGCTCGAACCCGTGTCCCCTGCATTGGCAGGCAGATTCTCAACCACTGCGCCACCAGGGAAGCCCAACACTGACAATTTTTACACGTCTGTTTCGTTTTCACCAAACTTGCTGAGGTCTCTTCTTGACTGTAATACTTTGTAATTTATTTTGTAATCTCTCTGTTGAGAACTTTATTGCCTATAAATAATGACATTTTATATTTTCTTTCTGA
This sequence comes from Balaenoptera physalus, assembly GCF_965194825.1. Classification (NCBI taxonomy): domain Eukaryota; kingdom Metazoa; phylum Chordata; class Mammalia; order Artiodactyla; family Balaenopteridae; genus Balaenoptera; species Balaenoptera physalus. The sequence continues at coordinate 64,995,366 of NC_138893.1, read as the reverse complement.
TCCATATGTCTTTTATTTCTTTGTATGGTTAATGTCCTTAATACTATACTACCTGAAAAAGAGTCATATCGCCAGTCATCTTTGCCTTGTTCTTTATTTTAAACGGAGTGTTTCTAATATTTAATTTTTAAGTATGACATTTACTATAGGTTTTATAAATACTTTAAAAGCAATTATTAAAATGTCATTTATTTCTAATTTGCTAAGAAGCTTATCATAAGTAAATATAAATGCTTAAAAGCTTTTTCTGTGTTTACTGAGAAGGTTTAGGGGTTAGATCCCATATCTGTGAATATGGAGAAGTACATTAATACATTGTATAATATTAACACACCACTCATTCCTGGAATACAAGTGTGTGCTTATGGTGACTTTCTACACACATATGTACACATACACATACAAATAAGCACATATTACTGAATGGAGTTTGCTAATATTTTATTAAATATTTTATACTTATAAACTCAAATAAAAAATTGGCCTATAATTTAATTTCTTTACCACCTGCTTCAAGTTTGGAATCTAAGGTATGCATGCTCATCAAAAAATAATCAGCACGTAATACTGACTGCTTATTATGTCCTGAATCCTCTTCGAAGCTCTGGAAATCAAGAAGGCTTGGGGGAACCGGGGAAAATGACAGAACACTAGATGAGTGGTCACGGTAAACTTCATTGAGAATGTGACAAACAAACAAAGTTTAGAGATGGAAGAAAAAGGATGTTCCAGAGGGAACAGCCAGTGTAAAGTTCTGAGTCAGTAGTATAGCTGGTGTATTCTAAAATGGCAAGCACTTATAATTGAGAGTTCTTACTTAACATGTGGTTTGTGTTCACCTGTCAAACTTTCCAGGCTTATACTTTTGGAAGGATAGACATTGACTATCTATTCATTCATTCATTCATTCGTTCATTATATTGATGATCTGTGTGTGGTAATTGTTTATTTTTTTTATACTTCTTGAGTCACTTTTGTTCAATTGTTTTTGTGTACAAGTGTCATTTATCTATATATTCAAAAGTTGGTTGATGATAAAATATTTTCGTATCTTTTTTTTAATCTGCTATACCTATAGTTATGGCTCTCATTTCATTAATCATTTTATATCCTGCTGTGTGTCTTTCTCTCCTTTTTCTTTTGTCTTAATAGTCGGTTTGACTAGAAGCTTGTCTATTTAATTCATGTCTTTAGAGAATCACTTTTTTTTTTTAAATGTACTATTTTATTTTTCTCTTTCATTTATTTCTGCTCCTACATTATTTTCACCTATTTTGTGTATTTATATTTCCTATATAATTTCAGTTTTTTCTGTATTCAACAGGTTTTTCCTTTTTTATGTGGCATTTTCAATAATATTCTGTTCTAATTATAACATTATTACCATTGTAATTTTTCTTTGAACTATAATAACATACAAGTCTCTTAAGTTAACATATATAGCTTTACTTAGCTCCCTATTCTTATTGGCTTTTAACTGTTTTACACTTGGATTAGAGAATATGTTTATGTAAAATAGTTTCATTAACCTGTAAACTATTTGCTAAATTCACTAACTTAATACATTCTAATGATCAATTCACTAGCCAAGATATTTTCCCTTATGTACTACAATTTGTCCCTTCTCTGGTCAATATTCTCAAAAATAGTTTTCAATAATACTTTTTATTAACATTTTATAGAAATTTAAAAGTACTAAATTAATTTGTATCTAATTGTACTACATTATTAAGTATGGTTTTGTGGTGGCAGATAGATAAATTGAGATTAATAATTGCTTCCTGAGAATGTAGAAATTTTCTATTTTCTGTAAGGCCGCCAAGGGAAGAGCTTGGTGTGCTTTTGCGTGCATGATAGTAAGGAAAACCATGATTATCTCTATGTCCCACTTTGGAAAACCTGTCTCATTTTTAAAAACTTAAATCATTTACTGCATTATCAAATTATTTTAATTTTAGATTCTATCTCCCATAGGGGTCTGCATTATGTTTACTTGATAACATTCGTTGAATAATCAAGTTAACAAAAAAAAGTCTCCTCAAACTATTCCCCCTCTCATACACTTGTCCATTGTCAATGACAATAACTTGAAATCATACCAGGTGCATAGTGCATACCCAAAAATATTTTCAGAATAATTTCCAAGAAAGATATGGTGTGTCTTTAGTTGATTTTGTAAGAGTCAGTAATCCAATTGTATGGAAATGGAGATTTGTCTTAAAATATTCAATGAAATCCTACTTGCTACTTTCATCCATAAATGATATTTTAAGATTTAAAGGATTATATTTAAAAACATTTTTACAGTAACAACTTATCTATTGATTTTACTTTAGGAATGTATCATTGTCATCATATTATCATATCTGATAGAAATAATTTTAATATTAATTGCTAGAATATTCATTTAGACCACAAATATTTGCATATATACAGTGATGAAAGAAGGATTTCCCACTGTTGTGAAACAGTGAGAGCCTTGAATGATTTGATAGCTGTATAATTAATCGAATAATAGGCTACCTAATTGAATCTGAGTGAGCTATAAATAGAAAATATATATGTAGATAGCTGTAAACAAAATTATAATTATAACCTAAGTGTCTCTGGAGCCTTAAACGCTATGATGACCAGCAGACATGATTTCAAACGATGATTCCATTTCTTTGCTACTGGGTAGGAGGTGTGGTAGCAGGTTTCCTTTCCTACATGGGAGTAAGAGTGGTACAATCTGGCTTTAAGGATGATAATCAGATTGTGTGGTGGGCATCTGTCAGAGCTAAGGTTTTTATTTCTATTGGCATGTGTCCCCAAAATATACTACAACAAAGATGTATTTTATATATTTAAACTCTTGAATGATTTGAGAGCAAATAGTGAGTGTGAGGATCATTGCATTTTATTAATTTGTATCTTATAAACTTCCTCTATTGGTTAAGTAGGTAAAGACAAGGAACTGCTAAATAATACTTGCTAAGTCCAATACTTGACTAAAAATAAAGGCCTGTACCCATGCAAAAAAATATAACGCTTGTGGTGGGGAGAAGGGAATATGATCAATATCTTATATTTATATGTAAGAACATCACATGTTAATGTGAATGAAATATAAACAACTAAAATTTTTATGTTAAATAAATAGCTGCAGTTTTTAAAAAGGGTCAAATTAAAATCCATTGTCTGACTAGTCTTTTCTCAAAGTCTCACTTTTTGGAAAAACTTAGCTGTTTGCATGGACTTCACTGATAAATATTTTTGACTCTCATTTCTTTCCTTAATATAGAGGGCATTTTAATCATATATAGTGATTTAGAACCAAATATACAGAAGTCAGCCAATTCATATATTCATTGTCCATGTGAGTAATTAGAACCAAAAATATATAATAGCATTATCAAGAAAATATCAGTATAAAGAAATGAAATTATATCAAATTGTAGTTTTACTTTTTTTAAAAAACTACATCTAAATGGTGTTCCTTTTAGTATCATCTGTTAACTTTTAGGGATCACCGGAAATGAATTTATATTCAACTTGAATATTCAGGTGAATTGAAAAGATTGCAGATTATGAAATAAAATTCTGGGAAAGAAAATTTAATTATCCAGTGGAAATGTTAGAAAAAAGAAGAAATGTACACAGATGTTGTAAATAATCATAAAGGGCATGCACTCAGCTTAAGTGTTAATTGAAGGAGTAAATATGCTATGGACCAAATTATGTCCCCTACAAAACTCATACCTTGAAATCCTAATCCCCAATGTAATAGCATTTGGAAATGGGGCCTTTGGGAGGTACTTAGGTTTAAATGAGGTCATGAGGGTGGGACCCTATGATGCACTAAGTGTCTTTATAAAAAGAAAAAGAAAGACCAAAGGTCTTTCTCTCTTCTACCATGTGAGGACACAGTGAGAAGGTGGCCATCTATAAGCCAGGAAAAGGGCCCTCACCAGGAATCAAATCTGCCAGCCCCTTGATCTTGTGCTTTTCAGACTCTAGAACTGTGAAAATAAACATCTGTTTTTTATTTATTTTTATTTTTGCTTTTTTTAACATCTGTTTTTTAAACCACTCAATCTATGGTGTTTTGATATGGCAGCCTGAGTTGACAAAATGCATGTCCTTGAGTGGGTGTTTTGCACTAAGGACTCCACCCAGGTACATCTCAAGAGAGAACTCTTAGTCAGTGCAGGGCACATGTGATTCTCTGCAAGATCTATTAAGCCAGATATTTTAAACATTGTTAATTAAATCTTATGAGGAATCCCTGGTATAAAGCAGAATAAAATGGAGCTACTCTGGATGAAGCAGAAGTTGCCTAGGTTATTGGGAGTATCCCTCTTTCCAATCATCATGACTACTGGCAAAAATCTTATTACTTCTCAGAGAATAGTTAGAAAAACACTGTTGTAGGCCATTAATCTTAGGTGGTTGAGAGCTAATTAGAAATTCAGTGTATAGTTTCTGATCAAATCTTTATACTAACACTCTCAGTCCTCATATATTCAGGAGTGAAATAGTATGTATAAAATCCTGTCATGGTACCTGACATACAGGATTTCGCCAGTAAATGATGTGTTCATAATCTCTCCTTCCTCTCTTCCTCTCTCTCTGTCTGGCATTTTTTTTTTTTAAACGTGGATTTTTTTTTTCCAGTTTTATTGAGATGCAATTGACATTTAACACTGTGTAAGTTTAAGGTGTACAGCGTAATGACTTGACATATGTATATATTGCAAAATGACTACCATAGTAAGTTTAGTTCAGACAAACCTAATTTCTGTCCTTGTTCTACTTTTTAGCTGTAAACTTAGGCAAATTTTCTTAACCATTATAATTCTCTGCTTTATCATCCATAGTGTGAAAATTATACTACCACTGATCTGTCACATAGGTTTTATATGAGAATTAAATGTCATGATATATGTAAACATCAGTACATAGTGATTGCACTGTAGATGTTGTGTTTTTTGTCAAAACATTAGCTAGGAATGCTTGGTGATATATATGCAAGTTTTAAGTATTAGCCCGTCTGCATGGAAACAAGAGTCATTGGAGAGTCCACCAGTTGGAGACTCTAATCATACACCATTTCTAGAGAGACTGCAATTTTGCTTTACTAGGAATTCTCAGCTTCTTCTGCACAAGAAGGCTTACCATCTGCTCCTAAACTCAGATACTCCAGGAGTTTGACTGTGGCTACCTATGACCTCATCTCCTGTGACTCGCCTGTCATTGTTCTTTCTACTCAAGCCACATACCTTGCCGTTGCTCAAGCATAGCATGTGTGCTTCCTCTCAGGCCCTTTGTCTGATGTTCCTTCTGTTTGGTACTCCCTTTCTCAGGGTATTCCCCATGGCTGGCTCTCTCACTTTCTTCAGAACTTTCTCAAATGTTAACTTTACAAAAAGCTTTTTATGACCAACCTATATAAAGCAACAATCTTTCACTTTCCAGGATGCCTTCACCTCTGACACTCACTTTTTTTTTTTTTCTACATCACTCATTAACATCTAGCATATGTTTTTTTTTTGTTTGCTATTTTCTGACTTCATTTATAAAATTCATTAAAATGAACTTTTTATTAGTGCAGGGCCTATTGTATTCACTATTATAGCCCAAGTGCCTGAAACATTTCCTGACACTAAGTAGTCACCAGGTAATTCTTTATTGAGTTATGATTATTAGAAGGAAAGGAGAAAGCAAAGTCAAATCCTTTACAATGTCTGTTTTTCTTACAAAATGATACAATGAAATTTATTATTATTATTATGCACCATGTAAGTTAGAATCATTGTGGAAAATCAAGTTGATACAATTCTTATTATACTATAGTTAAAGTTCCTTTAAAAATAAACAACAATGAAGATATTCTGATTAAAGTTTTGGGAGGGAAAATAATGCCTTTATAGCTTCAGCTCCCACTGATACTTACTCTCTTCCAAAAAATTCCTAGGGCTACTAAGAAAATAGCTGACATAATTCAGAAAGTGATTTTTTAAAAACAGATATCAAGAATGATGACTGTCAAAATTTTGAATTTATTCATTTATTTGATAGACAATAACCAAACACCTACTATGTTCTGGGCAATGTGCTGGTTGCTGTAGTGGATACAATGATAGAGAGAAAGCCCTCCCTTTCTCAACGGAATAACAATCTTATGAGGAATATAAGACCAAAGGTAAATGACTTTCCAATAAGCCACTTTATTTGATTACTTCACAATACAATGTGTTAAAAGAATTCAAAGATAGAATGAACATTTCTAAGACAAAATGTACAATAATTCACTTTAGGTGACATATTTTAAAATTACAGTTATAATAATAATGATCATTCCCAAATTTATTATATGTATCATTTAAGAATCTCTATAGAACATATTGAATTTTTAATATATTTATGGGCCTTGATAAAATGAAGTGGTTCTCCAGAAATAGTTGATTATAGGTTTCTTATCCCTAAAAAAAGGAAACCCAACATTGATATGTAACCCCATAGTTAAGAGGAAAGAAAACTATAGAAATTGCAGTACTCTGCTTTTGTGAAGGAAAAATGAAATGTCAAAGAGAAAATTTTTATGGTTCTTTAATCACAATCATCAAATTGTAAAAAATGGTACTTTCAATTGAATTCCTCACTTTTGCCTGAATTGCATATGAGATTATACCTGAATACCAAGTGAACAATCATATTTCATAATGCATTTCATACGGCTTTCACCAAAGTTATTCTGTTGGAGACAATTCTGTAAAGCTTGACATATATATAGAGAAAGCAATTTTAATAAACACCATGATCAGATACCTATGCAATTCTTTTCATCTTTTTTTAAAACTTTCAGTGCCTAGAATATTATTGCCAGAATAAAGTATGTTATACCCTCTTCTCTCTGATTCATTAAACGGTATTCATTGTTCTTTCCAAAGCTGTTTTGATACACCACACTATCAATTTGAGGAAAAGGTCGGTTGCTTTTGTTCAGTAGAAAACACATGCTTTTTAATAATATTGTTTCTCAAAAAACACATATTGAATTGTTTTCTTTCAGTTTCTCATTCATCTTCATTAGTTCACCTTCACTGAAAGCTGAACATATGCTGTTTAACAACTTGAACTAATTGAATGTTTCTTACATATACTCCAAATTAAATTTCCAGTTGCTTACTCTTTCATCATTATGATATTGAGAGAATGCAGCTATACTTGCTAGAATAAGAAAAATTACTGAGAGCTACTCAGATTTAGTGCAGGTTATATTCTAAGGATCTTGGGAATAGAGAAAGTGTCAAGTATACTATTGTAGCCAAAGCAGGTGAGGAAATACCCTTAAAAAATAAGTCACAGACATTCTTCCCCTACTAGTTTTTGGAAAATACTATTAATCAAGGAATAGCTTAATCAATGAAGATGCCCTTGACCACAAGACAGAATCAGTGGTCTTCATAACTCTTTCACTCTATAAAACATAAGTGCTGAGAAACTGGGTCATATGTTAAAGATTTTTCTTGTATCCTAACTTCCAGGCCAGTAATGAGTATGCTAGATTCCAATAAATGTTTATTCAGTGAGTGAATCAGGATCTCAGTTTTAGGAACCAAATTCCCTCTCTTGTGTAAAATCTCCTATAAAATATTCCACTCTCCCCCTAGCATGGTCTGGGAAACTACGAATAGAAAATGAGAGAGCCTCCATCAGCCTGAGTCATTGAATGAGACCTTACACTTTCTCTGAGTGAGAAATTAGTATCTATTATACTGGGCCACAGAAATTTGGATATTCATCTTTTATAGCAGTGAACATTAACTTAACCAACACAGGGTACTTATTAGATTTATAGATAAGAAAGAAGAAAAAAAAATCAATGACACTAATTTCCCATGCCACCTCCACCTCCTTTGATTTTCACTAGATTGGCAGCATTGAAAAACATAAATCAGTGGTGTCCGTGGCTTGTGGCTCAGTTGAGTGTGGTTTATTTTCAACACCCAGCATCCTGACAGGATAAATGTAGGAACGGTTCCCAAGCCAGTATCAACATTCTGACCAGTTGAATACCATGCTAAATACAACAATAAACAATGTGAAAAAATCTCAGTCTGTTTCTAAGACCCAGACCATGCAAAGTATTTATCTGCCTCTCGTCTATAAGAGAAGAATCACCTTTTCACCATTTTTTTCCCTACCCAAAGACGTTAGATAAAGGCCAGGGTAATGAGAAAGGGGAAGGCATGCTTTACTGTCACTGGCATATGGGTTCTTAAGATCCATGAAGAAGATAGTGGGTAAATAACTTTGATTTATTTGAGAAAATAAATACTGTGTTATTTGTTTTTTATTAAAATTATACTTATTATAATGTATTCAGTTATAAGGCAGGAAATAAAAATTTCTTCACATCCTACCATATAGTGATAGCTATTTTTAAATTCATTTATTTCTGCATATAAAGTTAGATAATTTCCCACATACTCATACCAGCTGTTTTATTCATGGAAATCTTTTTTTGTGCTTACTTTCCCTCTTTGCTTTCTGTACTCCTTCTTTCTTCTCTTCCGCCAACACTGACTGATATGTACTCTAACATTCAATTCTTAATACTTATATAATAAAATGTTTAATATGTGTATGTATGTGTTTCTTCAGAATAGAAATATTATATACACCTTTTTAGGTATTTTGCTTTTCTTTTCAGAAAATACCAGTTGGAAATATCTAAAGATCCTGAGGTATTGGTTGAATACATTTTTTTAAATAGTTTCATTCATTACATTCAAAAATCTAATGAATCTGAACATTTTTTCAAATGTTTATAGGCCATATGATTAACCCATCTGTGATTTGTCTATTCATAATTTTGTCAATTTTCCCAATTGGTCATTTTCCTTTTCTTATCTATTTGAAGCAGTATTATTATTATTAAGATTATATCAGTATATTTTAAGTATTAGGCTTTATTCTGATAGATGGCAATATATTTCCATAATCTATGTTATTCACTAATTGTATTAATATCTTTTTTATACAGATGTTTAAAGTGTTAATGTAATTGAAAATCTCTCTACCTTTTTGATAGCTAATGGTTATCCTAATATAGGTAAGGTCTCATAGATTTTCTATTCTGTATGTAGTGATCTACATTTCCTTCTAAAGTTGCATTTCTTTATGGTTTTTCTCTAAATGGTTTACAAATATTTTGTAGATGTTGTGTCCCTAAAAGTTTAAGACCAATTAATAGTCAACATTTAGATAGAAAGCATGCTCATAAGTAAAATAACTGCTTAAATATTATGAAGGTTATCTGTCAAAACCAACAGTAGAAATCATTGTAAACAGTAAAGCCTAAACCACTTAAAAACATAAGAACATAAGAATCAACACAGAGATGCCCATTAAAACGATTGTTATGAATGTTTTGGATGTTCGTATGAATTTACTAAGATTAAAAAAATTAAAATAATTCTTCTAAACATTGAGAAAAGAGAGGTAAATCTCGGCAACGGTATTATGGTATACCTGAATATCCAAAATATTATATTAAATAAAAAACTACCAAAATTAATGAGTGCAGTGACCTTATTTTGGTAACCCTTGGCAGTATACAAATTGAATATTAAAAAAAAATTAATAGGCTTTCTACCATCTTTCCTAGGAAGGGGCATGTATGTAAATCATAATAGTGACAAAACTATAATTAATTTTTACAGTTAATCTAATGTACGATAATCTGGTATTCATTGTATTTTAAAATATTATTTTATTCTTCAGTATTTGTTTAAAAGTATATTGTGATTTTATATTACTTATAAACATCATTACTCTCACTACGTAAGTAATGATTCTTCAATATAAAGTTCATGGTTTCTTTCCTATGATCTCCCTTACTTCTAGTGGCATAAAATGAGCAGCCATGCTCCTGACACTATCATAAAAAACTCCATCTTAATCTTTACAATTCTTAGGAAAGTTTTTGTTTTTTATTTTAGTCTAGATTAAAGTCATATTTATATTTTATACAGAAGGAATCATCATTTCCATTTCCTTGATCTCTCTTCTGGAAGGACTGAGGCTTTTTTGTTGTTAAGTTCATTGCCCCTTGGCCCGGGGATTTCTGAAAGTGGTAAAGAGTTTACAAGAAAGCAACACAGAGAATGAGTTTCTAGGACTAAATTGAGTCTATATCCTACAGATTTCTCTAGGTTTCAGGAAGCACCCAAAGAAGAATCAATCTATAGCAATGTCCTTGTCCATATCACTTTGGCCTATTTAAATGGCCCACCACAGTAGTGGAAAGTCATAAGGATTACAAATAAACATTGCTGAAATTTACTCAGGGACTGCTCCATGCTGCTGCCTCTCTGCTTGCTTTCTACTGCTTCTCATCTCCTCTCTGTCTCTATCTCATTTGACTTTGTGTGACCACTACTCTCCCGATATAGCCTAGTTGAAATTGGTTACATTCACTACACCCTTACTTTGATTTGACTCTCCTATACCATCCATGATAATTTCTTCTCATCTCCTTATGCTGCCACCACAAACAAGGTGCATTCTGATTCTGATCCCATTCAGGGCTCTCAGGACACAGCTCCAGCTAAATCTTAGGCAACCTCTGATAGGGGCAAGCAGAAGAATTCAATACATTGGCAAGAGGGTCAATGTTGAAAGTAATTTTCTTTCCAAGGCTGTGGCCTATTTAGTCAAGGCCTATTAAACGCTGTGCAATTTGTTATTTTCTAAAAGTGAAACTTTTAGCCCTCCTGCAGCATTCCATTATGGTGAAGATTACTTTTAAGTAATTCTAGGTCACTGTCTCCTCAAATGCTGAAGTTATATAATTTTTCAAGAAGGTTTTCTATAATACATTTTATAAGATTGAAAGTGAATAAGAAAGCTTTAAAGAATGCATGGCAAAAGAAAGTGTCATTTTAATTTGCTCATGTTAGAGCGCACACATTTCTTATTTCAAGTCGAAATAAAAAACACAAATGCTAAATAGAAAATAAAAAAGGTTTTAGTTTTATATCAAGATTTTGTATTGTGAGCTATAGCATTAAAATTAGTGTTTCATAATAGTATTTGCTGGACAAGATTTTTGGAGAAGTATGGCTATCAGAGTTATTGAAAAATATTGTTCCTATTGAGACTTTATTCATACTGGTTATTATTTTTTTGTCTTTATTTCTTATTATCAAGTTATTTTATTTTGTTAGAAAAAAATTAAGTGCATAAACAGGTGTTTCAAAAATAGATTTAAGGAGATACCTTTTTACACAAAGGTTGTTTTTATGTAGTGAGCTCAGGACTTAGCTCCACTGTATTTCTAGCTTTGCCCCTAAGCCAGTGTTATGATGTCATTCTGCTTGACCTTTAGCAGTTATTTATATTTATGGTTAGTGTGGGATTTTTCCTCAGTTGAAACTATCACTCGACCCATTTTGGCAGAAGAAATAGTAAATGTTTTGGTTCACAGCCTCTCAATTCTAAGTGGATTATTACTGTAATAATATCCACTGTTTCTTTTCCTGATATCTATTATTTTTGGTGAATTTCATTCTATAGCAAAAATAGTGTATCTTCCCTTCCTTGACTGTCCATATTTTCCTACTTCATCAGCAAAACAAATAAATTCTGCTTTCAAACAAGAGCAAGACATCAATCTAATTCACTCTTTGACCTTCAGATTCCCCTTGGCTATACAGGATTTGTTGTATCTAAGCAACCACATCTGTAGTTTTTCATCACTGACAGAAATGGCTCTGGAATATTGGGTAAAAATCAGACCACAGGAGGATGTCCCCCAAAAAAGAAAAGAATCATTGAGAGATTGTGAATTTAGCAATTTACCAATTATCCTTTACATGTGAAACATCTGAGATTGTTTTCATCTCTAGGTTCTGAACAGGTGCCATCTAATAGGTCAGTTCTGGGCCAGGCCTCATGCACAGAACTATGCATATAGAAGCCGTTTTCAACACCTTTTAATTGATTATCTGTACATATAAAATGGGCAAATATAAATTTCTTCCATGTGATGTTAGTTTCACAAGTATGTTTCTTGAAAGCAGATGTTTCCATTGTATGACTTTATTTGAAACCAGTGGCTAAACATATTTATATGACATCTTACTCTAGCTCCATTGATTTACTGGAATATACTGAAACCATATCTGTATAAACTCCTATACATGTAAAAACAAATTTCTTATTTTAGGAAATGAATCTATGATGTTTTTAACAAACTGAATATCAAAAAATATCATACATGTCCTAATAGTAGCAGGTTTTTTATTTTTAGCTCCTCATTTGATGTACTTTTCCCAATTGAGTATTTCTATATTTCTGAAAAATAAACAGAAGGAGGTAGTATCTTCCACAAGTTCTGTCTTCTTTAGGGAGACTTATTTTACCGCTGGATTTGTGCATTTAATATCCTTTAACCTCTCTGTAAAAACATTGGCTAATTTGCTGTATATCACACTGCTTCTGTGAAACTCAAATAACATAAAATATATGATAGGCTGTAACACTCTGCAAAAATAGGAAGTAATATTCACATTCCTTAGGTTCATAGTCATCACCAACCTCTGCCTTCCGAATAATTTAGTAGAAAGTTCCACACAGTATGCACTGCTTTTAATTGTTAGGTGTACTGTATAGTAACTGATCTTGTCTTACAGTTGTATTTTAAGCTCCTTAACAAGAAAAACCTTATCTTATTTTTTTCACTCAAAAAAGATTCAGTTCATTACTTATAGATAGGTACATTCTATCTATCTATCTATCATCTATCTATCTATCTATCTATCTATCTATCTATCTATCATCAGAAAGAGAGTGAGGGAGAGAATGAGGGGGGGAGAGACAGAGAGAGAGAGAGGGAGGGAGGGAGAGGGAATGAGAGAGACTTTTATTTCAAGACAGTGTTTTCAGTACTAGGGATATAGGGATTGTGATCATATACCTTCAGGGAGAGTACCTTTTAGTGTAGAGAGACAGAAAATTAAAATTTCAATAAATAATTTCAGGCACTGATACATAATATGGTAAATGCAATGTATAGTGAGTAATATGAATGCAAATGAATGAAGGGGTTTTGTTAGCTAGAGTGGTCAAGGGAAGGCTTCCCTGAGAAAGGGGCATTCGAGTTGAGACCTGAGTCATGAGATGGAAGGCTAAAGAAATAGCAAATGTAAAAACATTGGAAACAGAAAAGTTTGGCACATTTTTATAAGAGAAATAAAAAATGTGGAAAACTATCTAACTACTTCAGGAACTTTTTAGTTTCAGTGCTCTCCTTCCTTGTACTTTTATGGATGATTGAGTGACATTAATTCTTGTGGTTTATATGCACTTATATTAATTATATCTGTCAGAGAAACAGCTCATGTCGTGTGAATAAATCGAAGGAATTTAATACAGGGAGCTAGTTACAAATGGATTGGAAGTGAAACAGGGGAGGGGGAAGCAACTCAGAATAGAGGATCAGCAGGAAGCTTAACATGAATCATTCTCCCTCTGTGTTCAACCTTGAATTCTACAATTTTCTCTTGAACATCTGTTCATGCTATATACTGAGAGAAATACCAAAATGAACAACCATAGTACTTGTGCTCTAGAATCTGAGTCTAGTATGAGAAATAAAACATGTACAAGTGATCTGAAACTGGCAACACCTGTCCTATGAGTTTTCAAAGGAATAAAGGGTCAATTCCAGCTGGAGTTTCAGGAATAAACTTAAAAAAGGAGGTGTCATTTGAGCAGAACCTGGAACTACTTTGATATTGAGAGCTCATGTTGTGAACAGCATGAATAAAGGGGTGGATCTGGGGAAATGTAGGTGGTTTACAGTGAATGATAAGTATTTTAGTTTGCCTAGAGTAGTATGTAATGGAAGTAGTGGGAAATAGGATGGAAAGGTAGTAAATTGTAGCCAAATCTTGGAAAACCTTTGAATCCTATCCTTCAGAATATAGACTTCAGGAATTGAGCCATGGGTTGCAAACCATGACCCACAGACCGAATCTGGACGGATGTTTGTTTTCGTTAGGCTCATGAGAAAAGAATGGTTTTTACAGATAAACATTTGCAATCTATTTGATGATGGAGAACACTAACTTTAAACTCCAATTAAGCAAAACCTTATCTTCCCCCTAAAAAGAATTCCATTCTCCTCCTTAGTAGACCTATATTACCAAAAGTACTCTTATTATTATATATTGAATTTTGTCAATAAAAAAATTTTGTAGAAGAATCAGAAGAATAAAGCCAGATGTGCTCGAGTTTAGGGAATGAGAAATACAGTAGTGGGAGGTGTGGTCGGACAGGTACAGGAGGACCAGAAACAGTGGCCTTACCCACATAATGCTGGAAAATCAAAGAGCTACAAAAAGCAAGGCTTTAGAGTCAGATTTTGATTCAAACTATACCACTTGTCAAGGCTTTCGACAGATTTTATAACAGTGGTGTTCTGACAACTAAATATATAGAATCAGGCACAAGTAGAATATCAATAAATTTTATTCTACTTCCCATCTTTTTTACTTTCTTTCAGTATGTAACTGCGGGTTAATTGATTAGTATAAGCTATATCAAATATTTTCTAAGTAGACAAAGCTGACCATCTGATTCCCCTTTTCTTAAAAAAAGTACTTAATTATTAATTTCCTTGTTCTTTATTACATCATTGTTGGATAGTGCAAATGCATTTCCATTTGAAACTCCACTTTTCCCCCATACTTAATTACCAGCCTACTTGTAGTTGTGCTTGTTCATTAGTTAACTGAGTTCAGTTGAACCATAACATATACATTCAGTTAAGTTGTGTGTCTGTGAATGTCTTACACTATCTACTAGTTTGAATACTTTACTTTTGACTGGTATTTCTGGGTGTAAACTTAGCGATAGGATTCTGAAAGTAGGCTGCCCAGTTGTTCAAATTTTGTTATTTAGAAACATTTTATCACAAGAGTACAATCACAGTTTTCAACAATAGGAATCAAAAGAACAACTAAGGATGTCCTAAGTCATGAGAGTTGGCCAGTACAATGTAGGCTCAAATGTAATATAAGGAGTTGTCTCAGTAAAGTTACAAAGGAAGTAACATGCAATTGCTACATCCATTAAGACATTGCCCATCTCTCGTTTTTAGAGTATGGAGGAAGAAATACAGGTCTGGAAGTGGGGAAAATTGTCAGAAAGGGCTAGAAGAGTATAAATTTTTTTGCATATATCCTTATTGTACATAAAAATTTCCTGAGGAGCTTTTTCAAAATGCAGATTACCTAAAGCTATCCTCATCATGATTATATTTGTTTTCTGAGGTCGGACCCAACAGCTGTGATTTTTTTTCTAATCAAACACTTCTTATGCAAGTGTGATGGTATCCCACTTTGAAAAATTTCAATAGTAGGAAATAAGTACATCTTACGTGGAAGACATACTTGCTACCAAAGCAGGAATGGGAGAGAAAAAACTATTACGTTGAACTTCTGAAGCAAAATTGAAAAGTTTAGTGAATGCTTCCAGAGACCCTGTGGGCAGATATCAAGAATGGCATTTGGAAAAGATTTATGAATCATCTATCAGTGCCCTGCAGGCATCAGCATCCAGAGTTATCAACAGCTCCCCTGCTGTGGTTTAAAGTAGTAGTCTTTATTGCAAGGACAAAATAGAAGTCTGAAAACAGGCCCAGGTCATACTTTTTCAAACATTAAAACTAAATGTTTCAGTTTGTGCTTCCACAAAAAGAGCCAAATTCTTCCGGAGTCCTTCAGTATGCTGAGGATTTAAAGGTCAGCAATGGTTTAGTTTAGGGGGAAGTTCCCATTCTCTTTGTGATTCAGACATTATCTGTGGGAATTGGGTAAGAGCACATGGGAAACCATGCTCTAGGCTGTTCTTATACATGCTCTGCCAAGTGTCATATACTATTTAGTGAGGCAAACATAAGCCCACCAGGCCTGTCTATCAAAAAATGAACATTTATAAAGCATTAGAAACTTTTTTTTTAGAACCTTATTGTACTAGTGTATTCTGGTGTACATTTCCATTTTAGTGTTCTTTTATACATTTTCTATTTGTCAAGAGGAGACTTGCATAATCTTTACAAGTTCTTCTCCTTGCCAGTTAAGTCATGCAGAATAAACTTGGGGTGAGTTCTTTTTCTTCACCCAACTTTCAATAACAAGAAACAGATCAAAAGTTTAAGGTATTTTGTTTTCCAAATCAACATCAAGTAGGATAAGTTCAGTCTTTTCAATGCCTGGGATATTTTTATAGGTAGATAGATAGATAGATAGATAGATAGATAGATAGATAGTGGATATCCAAAATTACTAATTTATATTCCCCATTTTATTAATTTCAGGAATGTTTGTACAAAGCAAAATGAAATGTGGGTATAATTACTGCTAGTATACATTTTGTAAGCTTATACACAAATGGATTCTATGTTTAAAAATTTCAATATACCAGATTAAATACAACTGGAAAATACCATTAACATCTTTTTCTCTAGCTAGTATTAAATGTCTATATGGTCTATTATTTTTCAAACCAGTTATGAAAAGGAAAATTTATTTATATTATTTAATTTGAAAGATAATTTAATTATGAATATTTTAATATAAAGATGGTAAAGTGACAAAATTATTTCAATAAATATATATAAAATCAAGCTACTAACCACTAATACTTCTTCATTGGTCCAGATTTACAAGACAACAAAAAGAATTCATTAATATTTTTGTTTTTAATTAATAAAATAGTTTATTGATGTTCTTGAGAACATTTGACAATAGCTTGTAGAAAGGAATATTTAGGACTCGAATGTCTAACTGATGCTCTAAATTATTATACTTAATAATAAATGTTCTACAGAAAATATATCCATCTTCTTAGAAACATGATTATGAAATTCTTTTTGATTGAAATCTGAGTTTCCATTACAACTTCAAATTCACAATAGCATCTTTAACAGTAGAATTTGAAAACAAGGGGAACAAACACAGAAGTTAAATGCTGCTATATATCATTGTTCATATTTGTGGCAAAGTTCAGAAATGATTCCATCAGTGGCACTGTAAAAATGCTATTACTTCATATATCAGAAGAGTGTATGTTGTGGAACAATTATTATATGGTCTGTACTATGCATTATATATTATAGAATTATCAGTCAATAAAGGGGTTGATTCTCTGCTGCCACAAAATTCTAACAATTCTCAGTGTTCACAAATCATCTGCAATGTGCCAGTCAATATGCTTAGTGAAATTTATTATTATTATTATTACTATTAGTAGTAGTATATTAATATGCTGACTGTAAAGGCTACATTGTGTTAGTTTAGTATTATAAGACATTCAAAATGATGCAGGAAAATGCAATAATTATTTTCATATTCTTATATAGAATAAAGGTCTAATCGATATCTAAAAATTAATATAAAAACACAATTAATTCCACTTAATTTTTTAAAAAATTCTTATTTTTTTTTCTAGCTCTGAATTATGAATTTAAAATTCATTTTTCTCCAGTAAACCCAACTCCCAATAAAATTTATCAGCAGTCATTTTTTTCCTAAGGTTTGTCTCTTTCTTTGGATTTTCCTATTAGATTTATTTTCCTGTAATTATTTTACTCCCAGAATTCATTCAATAGCCAAACACTTAGTTTTCTCATTGAGTAAATGGTACTTGAGTATCTGCAATGTGGAAGACACAAATTAAGGCACTAACAATGAAAGAAATAGTAATGGTCCTTCTCTTAGAGGTATTATATTCTACATCAGGAAGAAATCCATGCATAAATAATAAGACATTTAAAAACTAATATTTATTTAATGTTAGCCTGGGACAGTCACCGCAAAGGACAGCAAAAGTTACTTTCTTTTTTAGCCGAGAGAAAGTCTAAGATTAAATTGATATGACATTAATTGACATAATTTGATGTAATTTAATGTTACTATTATACACTTAGAAGGCTGAATTTCAGAAAGAGAAAGTATTCATGTCACATTTTGCACCACAGTTTCAGACCTTTGTCTTTCTAGCTCTGATGGCAGCATGCTTTCCTCTGGACTGCACTGCTCTGTAATGCACGATGAACTAGGAAGATGAGAGTTCTGAGCAATAGTCTACGGCAGGTTAAAACTGTAGCCATGATGACAGTGAGGAAAGAACAATTACGTTTCTATTTGGGAAGTTAGAGAAGAAGGCTTTCTCTCGAAGTGTCAAACTTATTCACAGGTGAAAACATAGTTTTTTCTAACACCTCTTTTATCTTGTCATTTTCCTCCCCATAAACCTATAGTAGAAAGGTCTGGATTGAAATGGCAGGTAGCTTTGGGTACCTGATTTATCTTTACCCATGGCCATACTGAAATACTTATAGAGACATAAAAAGAAATGAAAAGTGGCATGAACACTGGAAGCAAGGAATCTAAGTCAGATTTGTGCCAGGATGACTATAAGACTGCTACTGTCTTGAAAGAGAGAGTGAAAGAAACTACAGACAGGGATAAAAATAGAGATTCAGGTTCCCACCACAGAAATATGGGAACTTTACAGTCACAAAGGCATCAATCAATCAATACACTGGTTCAAACACATGTGAATCCCATGAAAGATTCTGCAACATTAGAGGAGAAGAATATTTTATATTCAAGATAAAAAGAGAAAAAAGTTATTAAGAAGAGGTATTAGAAGTTATTTAAGTTATTACACGTTATTTATTTAAAAGTTTTGAATTTCAAATAAAACTTAATAAAGAATGAAATATATAAAACATGAGATTAAAGGTGAAATAAAGATACGGATAGAGAAGAGAGCAGAACTGAAATAATAAAACTAAAGAAATTAAAGACAGAAAATATACAGCTGAAGATGCAGAAAACAAAATATGCAATATTGTTAATAACATAATACCTAATACTTATTTAAAACTTGCTGGGAGGACTGTGATAGGTATTTTACAAGCGTTTCTTCAGTTAATTATCAAACCTCATAGTAAAAGATGTAATATTCACTGTTGGTGGGAATGTAAATTGATAACAGCCACTATGGAGAACAGTATGGAGGTTCCTTAAAAAACTACAAATAAAACTACCATACGACCCAGCAATCCCACTACTGGGCATATACCCTGAGAAAACCATAGTTCAAAAAGAGTCATGTACCAAAATGTTCATTGCAGCTCTATTTACAATAGCCAGGACATGGAAGCAACCTAAGTGTCCATCATCGGATGAATGGATAAAGAAGATGTGGCACATATATACAATGGAATATTACTCAGCCATAAAAAGAAATGAAATGGAGGTATTTGTAATGAGGTGGGTGGAGTTAGAGTCTGTCATACAGAGTGAAGTAAGTCAGAAAGAGAAAAACAAATACAGTATGCTAACACATATGTATGGAATCTAAGGAAAGAAAAAAAAAGGCCATGAAGAACCTAGTGGCAAGACGGGAATAAAGACACAGACCTACTAGAGAATGGACTTGAGGATATGGGGAGGGGGAGGGGTGAGATGTGACAGGGTGAGAGAGTGTCATGGACATATATACACTACCAAATGTAAAATAGATAGCTAGTGGGAAGCAGCCGCATAGCACAGGGAGATCAGCTAGCTCGGTGGTTTGTGACCACCTAGAGGGGTGGGATGGGGAGGGTGGGAGGGAGGGAGATGCAAGAGGGAAGAGATATGGGAACATATGTATATGTATAACTGATTCACTTTGTTATAAAGCAGAAACTAACACCATTATAAAGCAATTATACTTCAATAAAGATGTTTAAAAAAAAAAAAAAAGATGTAATATTACTCTATTTTATAAGCCAATACAGGGTGAAGCTCACAGAAGCTAGCTAAATTGAGAGGCAAGACTCAGTCTGTATTTTCCTAGTTAATAAAAGAATACTCTTACCATCTTACAGTACTCTTCATTATGTTTGAGAAACCTTCCAGACTACAGAGGAATTAACAAGGAGAATAAGAAAATAAAGATCAGATGGCCAAATAAAAATATAATCAATTTGTGTTGATAAAAAAACCAGGTAAAGTAAGCAATTACAATAACAAAGATACAGTAGAA
This sequence comes from Balaenoptera physalus, assembly GCF_965194825.1. Lineage (NCBI taxonomy): Eukaryota > Metazoa > Chordata > Mammalia > Artiodactyla > Balaenopteridae > Balaenoptera > Balaenoptera physalus. The sequence continues at coordinate 64,975,269 of NC_138893.1, read as the reverse complement.
ATAAAGAAAAAAAAAAAAACCTCCAGGATTTTATTAAGTATCCGTATTTGCAGATTGAAAGTTTTCAAAGCATGAAACACAGTTAAGATACCACGGAGACATTGTGGGTTTGGTTCCATAACAAAACATATATCACAATAAAGAGAGTTGCACGAGTTTTTGGTTTCCCAGTTAATTTAAAAGTTATGTTTACACTATTAAATGTGCAATAGTATTGTGTCTACAAAAACAGTGTACATACCTTAATTAAAAAATACTTTATTGCTAACCAGTGCTAACCATTATCTGACGCTTCAGGGAGTTGTAATCTTTTTGCTGGTAGAAAGCCTCGCCTTGATGTTGATGGCTGCTGACTGATTGGGTGGTAGTTCCTGAAGGTTAGGGTGACTGTCGCAATTTTTAATAATAAGACAAGAGTGAAGTTTGCTGCATCGATTGACTGTTCCTTTCAGGAACTATTTCTCTGTAGCAAGCAATGCCATTTGATAGCATTTTAACCACAGTAGAACTTCTTTCAAAATTGGAGCCAATCCTCTCAAACAATGCTGCTGTTTTTCAACTAATTTATGTAATATTCTAAATCCTTTGTTGTCATTTCAACAGTCTTCACACCGTCTTCACCAGGAGTAGATTCTGTCTTAAGAAACCACTTCCTTTGCTTATCCATAAGAAGCAACTCCTCATTTGTTGTAGCTGGTTTAATCTTCTGTCCAGACCACTAAAACTTTCTCCATATCAGCAATAAGGCTGTTTTGCTTTCTTATCATTTGTGTGTTCACTGGATTAGCACTTTTAATTTCCTTCAAGAACTTTTCCTTTGCATTCATAACATGGCTACCTGTTTGGCTGAAGAAGGCTTGCTTTCAGCCTTTCTTGGCTTTCCACCCTCACTAAGTATAATCATTTCTAGCTTTTGTTTTAAAATGAGAGACTACTACTCTTCCTTTCACTTGAACACTTAGAAACCATTGTAGGGTTATTAGCTGGCCTAATTTCAACAATGTTGTGTCTCAGAGAATTGGGAGGCCCAAGGTGAGGGAGAAAGATGGGAGAACAGCCAGTTGTGGAGTGGTCAGAACACACATGACATTTATTAAGTTCGCCATCTGTTATATGGGCACAGTTCCTGGTGCTTCAAAACAATTGTAATAGTAACCTCAAAGATTACTGATTGCAGATCACTGTAACAAACATAATGATGACAAAAATGTCTGAAATACTGTGAGAATTACCAAAATGTGACACAGAGACACAAAGTGATCAAATGCTTTTGGAAAAATGGTGCATGCTGATAGACTTGCTTGACACAGGGTTGCTACAAACTTTCAATTTGTAAAAATTCAGTATCTGTGAAATATAGTAAAGCAAAGTGCAATAAAATTTGATAGCCTTTACTCAGAAAATTTCTGGTATATTATTTTATTTCCAGATAAAAGCAAATTTCTACAAGACCAATAAAGAAAAAAATATAAAGGAACCACATATTAGGTAGAGCTCAGATTTCTGCTCCGTAGAAACAAAACTGGAAGACAATGGAGGAAAGTTTGTAAATAGAGGAAAAGTTTGTGAAATAGAGAACCTAATATTTGGTCAAATTTTCATTCAGGTATAAAGCCATTTACATTCTCATATATACAAGTACTTACTTTTTTTACTGAAAAAAACATTCAAGGACATATTGAATAAAAATAAAGAATTTAAAAATAAGTAAATCATGATATAAATATTTAGACATCGGTATTAAAACCAATAAAACAAAATAAAATCTAAATATACACCAAGAAAACTTTAATTTAATATTTACAAATATATATACACATATATACGTGTATATATTGTAACTGAATGCAGGAATATAAAATAATTCTTAAAGGAAATGTAACATGAAAAAAATTATAGTGTAGTTCTCAATTCTCAAATCTCATTAACAGGAGCAGCAATTGTGTGTGTGTGTGTTTGTTTGGGACTGGGAAGAAAATTTGTGACAAATTAGAGACATTAACCAATGCAATTAGATGGCATTTTCTTGTTTGGCATTTTATCATCTTCGTCTCCCATCAATTTTGTTGTTACTTTTCTATAAATCTAGATTATTTGGAGCCTAATTCCTTTTTTTAAATCACTGTGTGTCTTTCCAATATCTAGTTTTCACACGCACACACGCACACACAATTTTAAACCTCATCAACCTTATATAATAGAGGAACTCTCAATTTCTATTTTAAATCATTACAGACATGGATAAATTAAGATATTAAAGCAGTATAATAGAATATGACAGAAACATAGGATCAATAGGTTTTCAAAGGCGATTAAATTTTATACAGATGTCTATTTAAGACAGAGAAAAGGCGGAAAGCAAAGAGTTTTTAAAACTAGTTTCACGTCTGTTAAAAAAAAATAGGTTAAAATTCCAGCCACAGTTTGGTGAATATTGTCTTTACTATTCAGATGTCTTGATAGACTGAAGAATTAAATTTAAAATGTTGAAACCATAATAACTGAAAGTAAATATAATTCAGCATTTATATGACTTTCAGAGGGTGAAAGACTATCTAAGAAATCAAAAAGGGAAAAAGGGATATATTTCAATACATAAAAACACCAAACTTCTAGATCTCAAAAACAAATAATATTAAAAGGCAAACAACATACTGAAAATATTTTTAAGACTGATGACAAAGTGTTGATTTTTGTGCTATTCACATATGCCGTGGAAATAAAATTTTAAAATACCAAATTTAAAAAAGAAAATAGACAAAGTAAATGAACAGAAGAAACACAGATAAATATATCAAATAAGTTATGCTGTCAATCAAAGAAATGTAAAATTTAACTTTATATTTATTAACAATATTTCAGATATATATCACCCTCAGTAACGACAAGTATGTGCTGTTATAAACACACACTACTGAGGAGGAAATAAATCATTGCAATCTTTCTGGAAAGCCATCTGGCAGTTTGTCTGAAAGAGTTCAACATGCTCTCATTTCTTGATCCAGAAGTTCCACATCCAGGAGTTTAACCTAGGAATATAATTAAAGACACAGCGCAGTAATGGATACATTATATGTGTTGTTAAACAATATAAGCATCTTAAATGTACAACTATACAGCCTAACTATAACATTAGTGGAGGTTGCACGTTATTGCAAATTGTGTTTTTGAAAAGCAGATGCATTGACTTAGAACAGTGGTTATAATATGTGAGATAAAAATAATCGACAAAATTTATATATGCAAAGTGGTGAAATATCACTGTGTAAACAGACAGGTAGATAGATGATACATAGAAGGTAAATACCAATAGAAAATACCTCAAAATATTAACAGTGGCTATTACTGGGTTGTACAGTTTTAAATATTTTTTCTTTATGTTATTCTGTACCTACAAGACACTCTAGGATGATTTTTTTCATCAGAATGATAAAAATACATTTGCTATTCACCTGTAGAAGTTTTCCATTACCAACTATATGAAAATTAAACTGCACTGTTTATAAGGCACTTAAGTGACTCTCCTCAAAATAGCCCTAGATTATCTATCTATCTATCTATCTCATCAATTGTGTGTGTGTTTTTAAAAATTATTTATTTATTTCTTGGCTGCATTGGGTCTTCGTTGCTGCACGGAGGCTTTCTCTAGTTGCAGCAAGCGGGGGCTACTCTTTGTTGTGGTGCATGGGTTTCTCATTGTGGTGGCTTCTCTTGTTGCAGAGCACGGGCTCTAGGCACGCGGGCTCAGTAGTCGTGGCTCACGGGCTCTAGAGTGCAGGCTTAGTAGTTGTGGCATATGGGCTTGGTTGCTTCACGGCATGTGGGATCTTCCTGGACCAGGGCTCAAACCCGTGTCCCCTGGATTGGCAGGCGGATTCTTAACCACTGCGCCACCAGGGAAGCCCCCTGTGTGTGTGTGTTTTTAAACTCCCTTATCCAGCCTCTATCAAATGCAGGCATATTTTTTATCTTTATTAATCTCACCTTTGATATACGAATCAAAATTTGCTTTATTTAAGCTGCACGTGTTTGAATATCTCTGATTCTTGTTATTTTGACTAATTCACTCATAATACTTGATCATATGAGTTTTCTGTCAGAGCTCTCTTTTAATATTTATTGATAAATGTCTTTATAATTATTTTTTCTAAATTGTGTTCATGTACTTTGAGTCCCCATCCTCATGACTGTGAGCTCCTTCATAGTCCCAGAACTCTTACCTATTTTTTAACACTACTTGAACAATTAGTGGAGTTCTTTGCACACAGCAAGTGCTTGATACATTTATATAACTCATCAGAATATTTATAAATCAAAGAGTTATCACAAATTTCTTTAATCAAAGGGTGGGGAATGAGTTTTTAGATTGGATGTGAAACTGTAATGTGTCTGAGTCTATAGAAAAAGAATATCACTGAAGCTTCCTTTTAATAAAGTAAAATGAAATGTTCATTTTAAGTGAACATTCAACTCCCTGATACACTATCTTAAAATTGTATTTGAGTATAATCATTAAATAATTTGCTTTGCAGGTTTTACATCCAAATCTCTGTTTAAAATTAAATAGTAATGATAGATAGTCCCCCTTCATTCCCTGAAACATTTGATCAATTTTGTAATCCTAAATAAAACCTTCAAGATTCATGTCAGTGTCGTGTTTTCAGGAAAATATGCAAGATCTGGTTTCAAATAAGCTTCCAGCTTGAAATTAAAAATTTCCATCTCTTTCTCTTCTTATAGTTTGGAGGCAAGTTTAATGTCAATATTAGAAAATTAAAAATAATATTAATTTTAATAATACTAATAATTTCCATATGTTAAGTGTGCCACTTGCTGTTTTACATACATTCTTTGATGAATCCTCACATTAATTATGAAATATAGATATTATTAACCTCACTTTGAAAATTAGGATTCAAGCTCTGAGGAATTAAATAGCTTATTGAAAACTTACTAGCAAGTTTGGTATGTTTTGTTGTGGGATACAGACGTTCACCACTCAATCTACTGGAATGTTTATGAGACTACTTACTGTAACACCCAAAAGGCCACCTCAAAGAAAAACTCTGAGCCCATATCTGTGCATTTTGATCCACTCCCATGGCCACATTATTTTTCCCTCCAGTAGGGTGCAATAACTTTGTGAGCACAAAGATCTGGGCGTTATAAAAAGATACTTACCAAATGTCAGTGTGTGTATTTGGATGTCCCACAGGAACCCAGAGAGAAAGGCAAGGATCCATGGGGTCAAGAATACTCTAAATAATCTGGAGCTGAGAAGCCGTTTATTCAACAGTTCTTGAGTGTCTGTGTGCCCCATACGTTTCTGGTGCTACAGATATAAAAGTAAATCAGCCTTACCCCTGCTCTCAAGAAAGTTATAGGCAAGGAAACTCAGATGTACAGTCAGCAAGAATGTTCAATAAATTTTGATATGGATGAGCACAATAGTCTCCGTATAGATGCAGATAAGGGAAAATTATCAGCTGTTCCTCAGGTGGTCAAATTATGTGTGCAGGTAGAGGAAATCGCCAAGTATAAATGAAAAGAGAAAGGAATGTATAGGGCTATGTAAAAATTAGGAGCTTTTCTTCAGTGAGACAATATTAATAGGGTCTAAATGTAAGGCAGAGTGCTATATGTTTAAAACATTAAGGTGACCAAAAAAAAAAGCCTTACATATCAAGGTCAAATATGCAATTGAAAGGATATTCAAATGCACATTTTGGATACAACAGTCAGTCACAATTTGTAAGGTAAAAAATATACCTGAAAATTTTTCAGATACATATTGGAATACATGGAAATAATAAAACAAGAGTATTTTTTGTTAGTTCCTTGAGGTGTTTTCGTTTGTTTGTTTGTTTTAATATGTGCATAAAGTTCCAGTGATCAGGCAGAAACTGATGTGATTTTCATGAGCCATGGCTCTATGAGTATTTCACATGTGTGCTCTTTGCTCCCCCATTTTAAGGAAGAAAATTATCAAAGCAAAGACGGACTGTATAGCACAGAGAAATATACTCATATTTTATAATAACCTATAAGAGGAAAGAATCTGAAAAAAAATAGATCTGTATGTGTGTATAACTGAATCACTTTGCTGTACACCTGAAACTAATACAACATTGTAAATCAACTATACTTCAATAAAAAATAAATAAATTTTAAAAATTAAAAAAAAAGAAAATTATCAATACTGTTTGGAAGGTTTTGAAAAAAACCAGACATCATATATTTTGTAGTATATAAGCTTCAAAGATATACATGACTGTTCCACTTGTGTTTCTTCTATGATCACATAAAAAGTTGAAAGTAATCAGCTTGACCCATGCCACCCACCCTAATGTTACATTTTTAAAATGTTCACAAAGGAAAAATATTTCAAAATATATGACACTTTTTCAAGCAATTTGATATTTCTGCCACTTGAAAAAAGCAAAACTAATCAAAGAAAAATTGAAATGGTAGTTTGGCCTCATCAGAATGTATGTTAAGTATATATGTGTCTAAATAAGAGTATTGTGAACATGTTAGATTTGTTTTTCCTTTCTCTGTTAGTTAACATATAGAAACAGACAGGAGTCTGGCTAAATATTTTCAGAAGCTTCTGGGAAATAGTAAACTTACAATATAACATGAGATGAGAATAACAGTGTCCACAAATTGACATTGACAAATTGTTATTGACAATTGTGCAGCAAATTTTCTTTCATGTAGTCTAAATATTATTTTTTTCTGTTAAAGGGAGATTATAATAGATTTTAAATACCAAGTGTATATATATATATATATAATTTTTAACATCTTTATTGGAGTATAATTGCTTTACAATGCTGTGTTAGTTTCTGCTTTATAACAAAGTGAATCAGTTATACATATACATATGTTCCCATATCTCTTCCCTCTTGCGTCTCCCTTTCTCCCACCCTTCCTATCGCACCCCTCGAGGTGGTCACAAAGCACCGAGCTGATCTCCCTGTGCTATGCGGCTGCTTCCCACTAGCTATCTGTTTTACGTTTGGTAGTGTATATATGTCCATGCCACTCTCTCACTTTGTCACAGCTTACCCTTCCCCCTCCCCATACCCTCAAGTCCATTCTCTAGTAGGTCTGTGTCTTTATTCCCGTCTTGCCCCTAGGTTCTTCATGACCTTTTTTTTTCTTTTCCTTAGATTCCATATATATGTGTTAGCATACGATATTTCTTTATCTCTTTCTGAACTTACTTCACTCTGTATGACAGACTCTAGGTCCATCCACCTCACTACAAATAACTCAATTTCATTTCTTTTTATGGCTGAGTAATATTCCATTGTATATATGTGCCACATCTTTATCCATTCATCTGTTGATGGACACTTAGGTTGCTTCCATGTCCTGGCCACTGCAAATAGAGCTGCAGTGAACATTTTGGTACATGACTCTTTTTGAATTCTGGTTTTCTCAGGGTATATGCCCAGTAATGGGATTGCTGGGTCGTATGGTAGTTCTATTTTTAGTTTTTTAGGAACCTCCATACTGTTCTCCATAGTGGCTGTATCAATTTATATTCCCACCAACAGTGCAAGAGTGTTCCCTTTTCTCACCACCCTCTCCAGCATTTATTGTTTCTAGATTTTTTAATGATGGCCATTCTGACCGGTGTGAGATGATATCTCATTGTAGTTTTGATTTGCATTTCTCTAATGATTAATGATGTTGAGCATTCTTTCATGTGTTTGTTGGCAATCTGTGTATCTTCTTTGGAGACATGTCTATTTAGGTCTTCTGCCCATTTTCGGATTGTGTTCTTTGTTTTTTTGATATTGAGCTGCATGAGCTGCTTGTAAATTTTGGAGATTAATCCTTTGTCAGTTGCTTCACTTGCAAATATTTTCTCCCATTCTGAGGGTTGTCTTTTGGTCTTGTTTATGGTTTCCTTTGCTGTGCAAAAGCTTTTAAGTTTCATTAGGTCCCATTTGTTTATTTTTGTTTTTATGTCCATTTTTCTAGGAGGTGGGTCAAAAAGGATCTTGCTGTGATTTATGTCATAGTGTGTTCTGCCTATGTTTTCCTCGAAGACTTTGATAGTGTCTGGCCTTACATTTAGGTCTTTAATCCACTTTCAGTTTATTTTTGTGTACGGTGTTAGGGAGTGTTCTAATTTCATACTTTTACATGTACCTGTCCAGTTTTCCTAGCACCACTTATTGAAGAGGCTGTCTTTTCTCCCCTGTATATTCCTGCCTCCTTATCAAAGATAAGGTGACCATATGTGTGTGGGTTTATCTCTGGGCTTTCTATCCTGTTCCATTGATCTATATTTCTGTTTTTGTGCCAGTACCATACTGTCTTGATTACTGTAGCTTTGTAGTATAGTCTGAAGTCAGGGAGCCTGATTCCTCCAGCTCCATTTTTCTTTCTCAAGATTGCTTTGGCTATTCGGGGTCTTTTGTGTTTCCATATAAATTGTGGAATTTTTTGTTCTAGTTCTGTGAAAAATGCCAGTGGTAGTTTGATAGGGATTGCATTAAATCTGTAGATTGCTTTGGGTAGTAGATTCATTTTCACAATGTTGATTCTTCCAATCCAAGAACATGGTATATCTCTGCATCTATTTGATCATCTTTAATTTCTTTCATCAGTGTCTTATAATTTTCTGCATACAGGTCTTTTGTCTCCTTAGGTAGGTTTATTCCTAGATATTTTATTCTTTTTGTTGCAGTGGTAAATGGGAGTGTTTTCTTAATTTCACTTTCAGATTTTTCATCATTAGTGTATAGGAATGCCAGAGATTTCTGTGTATTAATTTTGTATCCTGCTACTTTACCAAATTCATTGATTAGCTCTAGTAGTTTTCTGGTAGCATCTTTAGGATTCTCTATGTATAGTATCATATTATCTGCAAGCAGTGCCAGCTTTACTTCTTCTTTTCCAATTTGGATTCCTTTTATTTCTTTTTCTTCTCTGATTGCTGTGGCTAACACTTCCAAAACTATGTTGAATAATAGTGGTGAGAGTGGGCAACCTTGTCTTGTTCCTGATCTTAGTGGAAATGGTTTCAGTTTCTCACCATTGAGGATGATGTTGGCTGTGGGTTTGTCATATATGGCCTTTATTATGTTGAGGAAAGTTCCCTCTATGCCTACTTTCTGCAGGGTTTTTATCATAAATGGGTGTTGAATTTTGTCAAAAGCTTTCTCTGCATCGATTGAGATTATTGTATGGTTTTTCTCCTTCAGTTTGTTAATATGGTGTATCACATTGATTGATTTGCATATATTGAAGAATCCTTGCATTCCTGGGATAAACCCCACTTGATCATGGTGTATGATCCTTTTAATGTGCTGTTGGATTCTGTTTGCTAGTATTTTGTTGAGGATTTTTGTATCTATGTTCATCAGTGATATTGGCCTGTAGTTTTCTTTCTTTGTGACATCTTTGCCTGGTTTTGGTATCAGGGTGATGGTGGCATTGTAGAATGAGTTTGGGAGTGTTCCTCCCTCTGCTATATTGTGGAAGAGTTTGAGAAGGATAGGTGTTAGCTCTTTTCTAAATGTTTGATAGAATTCACCTGTGAAGCCATCTGGTCCTGGGCTTTTGTTTGTTGGAAGATTTTTAATCACAGTTTCAATTTCAGTGCTTGTGATTGGTCTGATGTTGTAAGATGTTGTAAAGCTGGTTTGGTGGTGCTGAACTCTCTCAGCTTTTGCTTGTCTGTAAAGGTTTTAATTTCTTCATCAAATCTGAATGAGATCCTTGCTGGGTAGAGTAATCTTGGTTGTAGGTTTTTCTCCTTCATCACTTTAAATATGTCCTGCCACTCCCTTCTGGCTTGCAGAGTTCCTGTTGAAAGATCAGCTGTTAACCTTATGGGGATTCCCTTGTGTGTTATTTGTTGTTTTTCCCTTGCTGCTTTTAATATGTTTTCTTTGTATTTAATTTTTGATAGTTTGATTAATATGTGTCTTGGTGTGTTTCTCCTTGGACTTATCCTGAATGGGACTCTCTGTGCTTCTTGGACTTGATTAACTATTTCATTTCCCATATTAGGGAAGTTTTCAACTATAATCTCTTCAAATATTTTCTCAGTGTCTTTCTTTTTCTCTTCTTCTTCTGGGACCCCTATATTTGGAATGTTGGTGCGTTTAATGTTGTCCCAGAGGTCTCTGAGATGGTCCTCAGTTCTTTTCATTCTTTTTTTCTTTATTCTGCTCTGCAGTACTTATTTACACTATTTTATCTTCCAGATCACTTATCCGTTCTTCTGCCTCAGTTATTCTGCTATTGATCCCTTCTAGATAATTTTTAATTTCATTTATTGTGTTGTTCATCATTGTTTGTTTGCTCTTTAGTTCTTCTAGATCCTTGTTAAACGTTTCTTGTATTTTCTGTATTCTATTTCCAAGATTTTGGATCATCTTTACTGTCATTATTCTGAATTCTTTTTCAGGTAGACTGCCTATTTCCTCTTCATTTGTTTGGTCTGCTGGGTTTTTACCTTGTTCCTTCATCAGCTGTGTGTTTATCTGTCTTCTCATTTTGCTTATCTTACTGTGTTTGGGGTCTCCTTTTCGCAGGCTGCAGGTTCGTAGTTCCTGTTGTTTTTGGTGTCTGTCCCCAGTGGCTAAGGTTGGTTCAGTGGGTTGTGTAGGCTTCCTGGTAGAGGGCACTAGTGCCTGTGTTCTGGTGGATGAGGCTGGATCTTGTCTTTCTCGTGGACAGGTCCACGTCTGGTGGTGTGTTTTGGGGTGTCTGTGGCCTTATTATGATTTTAGGCAGCCTCTCTGCTAATGGATGGGGCTGTGTTCCTGTCTTGCTAGTTGTTTGGCATAGGGTGTCCAGCACTGTAGCTTGCTGGTCGTTGAGTGAAGCTGGGTCTTGGCGTTGAGACGGAGATCTCTGGGAGATTTCACCGTTTGTTATTACGTGGAGCTGGGAGGTCTCTTGTGGACCAGTGTCCTGAAGTTGGCTCTCCCACCTCAGAGGCACAGCACTGATTCCTGGCTGGAGCACCAAGAGCCTTTCATCCACACGGCTCAGAATAAAAGGGAGAAAAAATAGAAAGAAAGAAAGAGAGAAAAAGGATAAAATAAAATAAAGTTATTAAAATAAAAAATAATTATTAAGAAAAAAAATTTTTTAAATAAAAAAAAAACGGACAGACAGAACCCTAGGACAAATGCTGAAAGCAAAGCTATACAGACAAAATCACACACAGAAGCATACACATACACACGCACAAAAAGGGGAAAAAATAATATATCTTTTGCTCCCAAAGTCCACCTCCTCAATTTGGGATGATTCGTTGTCTCTTCAGGTATTCCACAGATGCAGGGTACATCAAGTTGACTGTGGAGATTTCATCCACTGCTCCTGAGGCTGCTGGGAGAGATTTCCCTTTCTCTTCTTTGTTTGCACAGCTCCCGGGGTTCAGCTTTGGATCTGGCCCCGCCTCTGCGTGTAGGTTGCCTGAGGGCATCTTTGCTTCGCCCAGACAGGACGGGGTTAAAGGAGCAGCTGATTCGGGGGCTCTGGCCAGGGAGAGGGAGGGGTACGTATTCGGGGCCAGCCTGCGGCAGCAGAGCCCAGCATGACATTGCACCAGCCTGAGGCACGCTGTGCGTTCTCCCGGGGAAATTGTCCCTGGATCACGGAACCCTGGCAGTGGTGGGCTGCACAGGCTCCCAGGAGGGGCCGTGTGGATAGTGACCTGTGCTTGCACACAGGCTTCTTGGTGGTGGCAGCAGCAGCCTTAGCGTGTCATGCCCGTCTCTGGGGTCCGCGCTGATAGCCACGGCTTGCGCCCATCTCTGGAGCTCCTTTAAGCAGCGCTTTTTTTTTTTTTTTTTTTTTTTTTTAAGCAGTGCTCTTAATCCCCTCTCCTCGCGCACCAGGAAACAATGAGGCAAGAAAAAGTCTCTTGCCTCTTCGGCAGCTGCAGACTTTTTCGCGGACTCCCTCCCGGCTAGCTGTGGTGTGCTAATCCCTTCAGGCTGTGTTCACGCCGCCAACCCCAGTCCTCTCCCTGCGCTCCGACCAAAGCCTGAGCCTCAGCTCCCAGCCCCGCCCGCCCCGGCGACTGAGTAGACAAGCCTCTCAGGCTGGTGAGTGCTGCTCGGCGCCGAGCCTCTGCGCGGGAATCTCTCCGCTTTGCCCTCCGCACCCCTGTTGCTGCGCTCTCCTCCGTGGCTCCGAAGCTTCCCCCCTCCGCCACCCGCAGTCTCCGCCTGCGAAGGGGCTTCCTAGTGTGTGGAAACCTTTCCTCCTTCACAGCTCCTCCCCACTGGTAGAGGTTTTTTTCTTCTTTCTTTTGCCCTACCCAGGTACGTGGGGAGTTTCTTGCCTTTTGGGAGGTCTGACGTCTTCTGCCAGCGTTCAGTACGTGTTCTATAGGAGCAGTTCCACCTGTAGATGTATTTCTGATGTATCTGTGGGGAGGAAGGTGATCTCTGCATCTTACTCTTCCGCCATCTTGAAGCTGCTCTCCAAATGTATATTAAGTGGGTTTTTTAAAAGATATTGAAAAAGAGAAGTTTCTAAGTGTAAACAACACATAAAATGTAATGAAAGTAATTTAATAATTGATAAGTTCAATTATTTAGGTATTAAATTATAGTTTGCTAAAATTTCAAATCAGTTAATTATCAGTGCTAGAATATATTTATAGTTGATGATGAAGTTTTTACTCTTTTAACATAACTGTTTTCTTTCCAAATGCTATAAAAGTATTCTATTAAAATACAGACCACAAATCCAAGCAATGATGAGTCCAGTATTATATACAGAGAAGGGTAGATATTAGAATCAGTTAAAATTAAGAATTATAATAATTGAAGATAATATGCCAGATATGCCAGTCATTCTGAGCTCAGTTTACCTTTCTAGGGTTGTCTCTGAATATATTTGTATTTTTTCCAGGATAACAGGCAAGGCCACTCTTGGAGATTATTATAATGTCTGTCCTTCTTCAGATTCAAAATTAACTAGTCTATGGTGTTCAACCACAAATCTTGAAATCTGAGTCTAATTGCTGGCTCAGGTGTTATCTAGCTGTCCAGACTACAATATCTGCGTGTCAATTCTTTCTGAGGTAATGAAGCTGAACTAAACTCTCTGATTTTTTTTTCCAGGAAGAATTGAACCCCATCATTGTTACCCCAGCGATCCAAGCCATTGATCAGGACCGGAATATTCAGCCACCATCAGATAGGCCAGGCATCCTCTATTCCATCCTTGTTGGTTTGTATCTGCTAACATTTTGCACTCTCAGTTATAGCTCTAGAATCATGTAGGGAAAAAATATGTTTCAAATTTAAAAAAAACTTTAATAACAAAGATTTTCTTTTTAGAAATTATTTTTTAAAAATGTTATTGAAATTATTTTTTATGTATAAATAAATTTTAAAATAACCATTTAAAAATAACTATTTTTCTTCTTTAGTATTAGTCTCAGTGAAATTTGTAGAACAAGTAGAAACACTTTTATTGAGGAAGCAAAACAACTTCAAAAATAGGATTTAATCTACCTATTGGTAGTTTCCTCTGTATCACCTCATAAAGAATTCTCTAAGAAAAAATTGAAAATCAGTTGAAAAACTTACAGTTTGCTCTACTAGTACTTTATCATTGGTTGGATACCATTACATAATTCTAAAAGTATGTGGCAATTAAATAAGAGCTATTGGAGCCAAAAAGAAAGAGAAAGATCATGTTACCCCAAGGAAACATTATACCCTTGGTTAATTTTTCCTTGAACAAGTTCACAGAAGCCATTTTAATCCATTCTTGTGCATATCTGCCAGTTCTACCAAAAGCAAAAATGAGAATCTGATCATGTCACTCTTCTTAAATTGCTTTTGCTAAAATATGGATGTTGCTGCTTTGCATGATTTATAGTCTCTAGAGAGACGGATATATGTAAAAGAGACCATACATCTTTTAATGAAGAAGGTCACTTCTGAAGTATGCTTGAAAATAACTATTCAATGGAATTTAACTTTACCCTTAACCCCTTCCCACCCCATGTACACGTATATAACAACACAACCACCTAGAGACGTTAGACAGATTTCAAAATATGATGCTATATCCTACTTAGAAATGCTGTCTGTAAAGAAAATTCAAGTAATTCTGTTTCAAGCCTTTGGTGTCTAGAACTACATACGTATTATAAGTCAGTTGTATAGATTAGACTATTAAACTTTTAAAAAGCGCTTATGAACATAAACAGAAGTCTCTCTTAAGTCTGTAGGGGGTTTGGTATACATAAAAGGAAATAGTCATTGTTTATTTTATTAACTGAGGGCTTGACAATATGTCAATTACTATGCTAGATGCTATAGATACAAAGATGAGGGATAAATGTTCTAGGTTAGGGAGGGGTAGAGTCTATGGATAGAAACATGCCAAAAAATAAATTAAAATACATGGTTTTAAGTACTACAAATAAAGTATGAGCCACATATCATGTCGTCTCATGGGAGGAAAATATTAAGGATTTCTAAGAAAATTGCTTAGACAGAGTTATTTTAGCAAAAAGAGAGGGGTTTTCAAGTATAAAATGGGATAAAAATTATTTAGATAGATGATGCAGCCTGTGCAAAGTCCAAAGCATTACATTTAAAGATAGTCTTGGGGAACCATGTTACTCAGAATGGGATAGTATCCACTGATATTCATGTTTCTTTCACTTAAAAAAATTTAATCTCTTTCAATAAATGAGTGCTTACTCTGTTGAGCAAGACAGATTCCTCACTTTGTAGCACTGGTTTTCGGGCCGCAGAAACAGGCAATAAACAATTAATGTGGTAAATAAACGTATTTATTATACAAAATAAATGGTAGTCAGTGCTATGAGAAAAATCGAGCTGATGAATGGGATTGGAGGTACAGAAGGGGTGTTGCAGTATTAAATAAGATTGATCAGGATATGTCTCATTAAAAAGGTGAGATTTGAGTAAAATCCTATAGAACTTGAAGGAGTTAACCATGTTGATACCTGGGAAAAGAGTTTCTAGGCAGAGATAAAAGCAGGAGTTTGCCTGATGAGTTTCAGAAACATCAATGAGGCCAGTAGCACTGGAGAGGAGTCAGTGAGGGGGAAGTAGAAGAAAGAGGGTATGAGAAATAAGGGGGGACCAGAAAACATAGTCTTGTATACTATTGAGCTTTGTTGGCTTTTACTCTGAGTGAAATGTGGAACCAATGCAGGAATTAGAGTAGAAAAATGACATAATGACGTTAAGTTTCATCAACCTCCAACATTAGGATAATGGATAGTACTACATAATATATATAACCTCTATCATTAACTTTGCTTTCACAGCTAAGTTAAATAAATTGATATATTTTCATAGTATGTACGTTTCTAAAAGACAGAGAGGACATTGTTAAGTGTTGAGAGCATAGCCTCTGGAATTGTACTATCCATGTTTAAATCCTGACTTCAACCCTTACTATTCATATAATGTTAGGCGAGTTACTTAATCTCTCTGTCTCAGATTGTTCCTCTTTAAAATAGACCTTTGATAAAAAGATTGCTGAAAATAGACTTTTCTATAAAAGTGTTTTGAGAATTTGATCTAATGCATGTAAATATTAGTGCCTGGAGAAAAGCACTCGATAAATGTTAGTTGATGTTGTTATTACCATTAGAAAGAAAAAGAAAGTATGTTTCCTAAGTCGTGCAAAACTGTTAAGAATAGAAGCACAAACCCTTTCCCTCTACCACTAGACAGGGTTCCCATGGCTCTGATTTTACCTACTTTTCCAGAACTCTTAGTTTCCCTTATGTCCATCCAGATAATTCTGAATGTATGTGTTCTTCAGAGCTTGCTTTCCCAGTTGCTAGGTGGCAAGCTCTTCTACTTTCACACATTATTGATAGTCGGTTTACTAGACTTGAGGATGTGGATGCTGATGTGTGTAAGAAGGTTATCCAGGGACTATTGCCAACCCCTTCACTGGTCCTACCATCATTATCATCAATGGGGGAATTACTGCCACTTCTATTGATTACCCACAGTAGCCTGAGCCAATTCTATGTCATCTTAATAGAGAATATCAACAAAAAGATGGAAATTATAAAAAGGAAACAAGTTTTGGAGTTGAAAAGTATAACAACTGAAATTAAAAATTTCACTAGCAGGGCTCAATGAAGATTCAAGCAGGAAGAAGAAAGAATCAGCAAACGTGAAGAGAGGTCAGTTGACTTACCAAATCTGAGAAGATGAAAGAGAAAAAGAATGAAGAAAGGCAAAGAGAGCTTCAGAGACCTAAAAAATACAATTCTGTAGACCAATTTATGCATAACAGGAGTCCCAGAAGGAGAGAACAGAAAGGGGCAGAAAGAATATAGGAATAAGTAATGAGCAAAAACTAAATTTGAGGAAAACAATCTATACCTCCAAGAAGCTAATTGAACTCCCCAAAAGGATAGACCTACAATAAATCCATGCTTAGACACATCCCAATCAAACTGTCAAATGACACAGACAAAAAATAATTCAAAAGTAACAAAAAAGAGGTGACTTTATAATAGAAATTGATTCTCAATAAAATTATAACCTGACTTCTCATCAGGAAACATGGATACTGGAATACGTTAGTATGACATGTTCAGAGAACTGAAAGAAAAGAAAATGTTCATTAATAGTTCTAAATACAGCAAATATATCCTTCAAAAATAAATGAGAAATTAAGATATTCCCAGATAATCTGAGAATTTATCAGTAGCACACCTTTGCTACAAGAAATACTGAAGGGTAGAGACCTAAGGCTGAAATGAAAGCACAATAGAAAGTATCTCAGTTCTACATGAAGAAATAAAGAACACTGGTAAAAATAACTACATAGTTAAGTATAAAAGATATTTTATATATATATACATATATATATATATATATATATATACATATATATATATATATATATATACATACACACACACACATGCTAGTAATTCTTCTTTCTCTTATTTGATTTGAAGAAAATATCATAAATCAATAATTATACATCTATATTGATGGACAAAGTAGAAACATGTAACTTGTGATAATAACAGCAAAGAGCAAAGGTAAAATAGAGTTATATAGGAGTAAAATTTTTATACACTATTGAAGTTAAATTGCTATTAGTCCAAATTAGATTGCCATAAATTAAGACATCAATCTTAATTACCAGGATAGCCACTAGGAGAATAGTTTAACAATTTAATTGTTTACATAATTTGAAGATTTATAGTAAAACACAAAACAAAGGAATTTAAACAGTACACATGAAAAATAAGGCAGTAATGGAACAATAGAGGAACAAAAAGGACATAAGATATATAGAAGACAGATAGCAAAATGGCAGAGGTAAATACCATCTTTTTAAGTAATCACAATCAATGTAAATGGATTCAATGTTCCAGTTAAAAGACTCAGATTGGCACAATGCATAAAAAAGAGAAAAAGAAAAACATGATCTTACTACATGCTATCTCTAAGAAACACATTTTAGATTAAAGACATAACTAGTTGGAGCATAAAAGGATGTAAAAAGGTAGTTTATGCGAATAATAACTAAAAGTGAGCTGAAGTAGCACTACTAATGTTAGATATAATAGACTGTAAAATAAAATTTTTCACTTGAGACAAATATGGACATCTTATACTGATAAAAGGGTCAATCCATCAAGAAGGTATAACAATTATAAGCATATATGCATCTAACAATAGAGCCCAGAAGTGAAGCAAAACCTGACACACTTGAAGGGGGAAATAGACAATTCAAGCACAGTAGTTAAATACTTCAATACTATACTTTCAATAATGGATTAAAAACTAGGCAGAAGATCAGCAAGGCAAAAGAAGAATTGAACAACATTATAAACCAACAAGATCCTATAGACATCAATATAACGCTCAACCCAAAAACAATAGCATATACATTCTTCTCAAGAATATTCTCTAGTATAGACCATATGCTAGGTTGTAAAACAGGTCTCATCAAACTGAAAATGATTGAAATCATACAAACTATATCCTCTGACCACAAAGGAATGAAATTAGAGGTGAATAACAAAGGAAATTTTGCAGACTCACAAATTAAACAACAACTACTAAATAACAAATGGCTCAAATAAGAAATTACAAAGGAAATTAGAAAAATACTTTGAGATAAATAAAAATGAAAATACATTATACCAAAACTTATAGGATGCAGCTTAAGTGACAGTCAGAAGGAGGTGTATAGCTGTACATGCCAACATTGAAAAAGAAGAAAAATTCTTAATCAGCAATGTAATTGTTCACACTAAAACCCTGGAAAAGGAAACTAAAATAAAGAAAGCATAGGGATAGAAATAATAAAGACCAGAGTGGAAATTAATCAAATGGAGAATAGAAAAATAATAGATAAAGTCAATGAAACTAAAAATTGATTATTTGAAAGAAGCAGTAAAACTGACAAACTTCTAGCTATATTGACTAGGAATAAAATAGAGAAGAAGCAATTTACTAACTCTAGAATGAGAGGAACTAAAAAGCTTCTGCACAGTGAAGGAAATCATGATCAAAATGAAAAGGCAAGGTATTTGCAAATCATATATTCTATAAGGGGTTAATATCCAAAATATATAAAGAACTCATACAACTCAACAGCAAAATAAAAAACAAACAACATGATTTAAAAATGAGCAGGGGATCTGAATAGACATTTTTCCAAAGAAGACATACAGATGGCCAACAGTCACATGAAAAAGTTTTCAGCATTACTAATCAATAGGTAAATGCAAATGTAAATCACAATGAAATATCACCTCATACCTGTTAGAATAAGTATTATCAAATTGACAAGGAATAACAAATGTTGGAGATAATGTGGAGAGAAGAGAATCCTTGCACACTGCTGGTGGGACTGTAAATTGGTGCAGCCACTTTGGAACAATATGGAGAGTCCTCAAAAAATTAAGTATAGAACTATCATATGACCCAACTATTCCTCTTCTGAGTATTAATGCAAATAACACAAAAACACTAACTTGAAAGATATATGTGTCTCTATGTTCACTGCAGCATTATTTATCTAATAGCCTAGATATGGAAACAACTTAAGTGTCCAGTGATGGATGAATGGATAAAGAAGTGATATATATATAAATATATATATAAAAAATATATATATATACCACTGTATATATGTGTGTGTGTGTATATATATGTATATATATATACACACACACACATATATACATATATGTATGTACACACACAATGGAATAGTATTTGGCCATAAAAAAGAATGAAATCCTGCCATTTGTAGCCATATGGATGGACCTTATGGGTATTATGCTAAGTGAAGTAAATCAAATGGAGAAAGACAGATATTGTATGATTTCATTCATATGTGGAATATAAAAAAAAACCAAACAATGAACAAATAAAAGAAAACTTATAGATACGGAGAACAGATAAGTGTTTACTGGAGGGGAATGAGGCTGAGGGGTGGACGAAATGGGTGAAGAGGGTATAGTGCTGGATGGTGACTAGACTTGTGGTGGTGATCACTCTGTAGTGTATACAAATATTTAACTATAATGCTGTACACCAGACAATTATATAATAATAAAAATGGAAACACAACACACCAAACTAAAATGGAAACACAACACACCAAAACTTATGTGATGCAGCAAAAGCAGTTCTAAGAGGAAAGTTTACAGTGAGAAATGCCTACATTAAGAAAAATAAAATCAGAAATAAACAACCTAACTCTACACCTGAAAGAACTGGAAAAATGAAAACAAATTAAGCCCAAAGTTAGCAATGGAAAGAAATAATGAATATTAGAGCAGAAATAAATAAAACAGAAACAAGAAAGAGAAATAGAATAGATCAATAGAAAAGATCAATAAAACTAAAAGCTGTTTTTTTTTGAAAATGTGAACAAATTGACAAACCTTTGGCTAGACTAACAAGAAAGATGACTCAAATTTATAAAATTATAAATGAAAGAGGAGATATTACAACTGATATCATAGAAATTCAAGAGGTTTGATATTTTTTCCTCAATCCTACTTTGGGGATCACCACAGTAAACAATAAGTAAAAATTGTCTCTAGCTAACTGGGAGAGTAAAGTGGCATTTATTTCAAGTAAAGTTTATTTCAGTGATTATAAGTAAATGGGATGTTAGAAGATTTAGGAGGCTATCACAGTGGTAGAAGAATGAAATGACAAGACTCTGAATGAGAGGCTAACACTATATAAGTGAAACCCACTGGAGAGAATGACAGACAAGGAAGAATCATTTGGAAAATATATGCAGAGTTGTATTAGAGGAATAAGGAGATTTGAACCAGTATAGTGAGAAAAATGGTGGTATCGTTAGCAAAAATTCAGTTCATGGATTTTGGCATCCACCTTGGACCATTGCTAACTGAGCAAGAGAGAAATAGAATCTCAGTGTAGTTTTAATTTGAGTTTTCCTTCTTATGTATAAAGGTGAATATCTTTGTGTGCGGTCAAGAGTCATCTGCCTTTCTCTTTCTGTGAACTATCTGTTCATTCTCTATCCCAAAACTTTTTAAAAAATATATTGCTGATCTTTTACTTTTCTAGTTTGCAAATCTACATATGTTAGGGATATAAGCCTTTGTCTCTGACGTAAATACAAATATTTCCCTGGTTTGTCACCTGCAGTTTTATTTTGTTTATTGTGTTTTGCCATGCAATTTGTAATGCCATTAAATTTATCACTCTTTTTCCGTATTGATTCTTTATTTTGAGCCATAGGTAGGAAAGTTATGCCCACTCTCACATTAGAATAGAATTCATCCGTGTTTTCATCTATTACTAGCTCTTATGTTGTTTTATTGCTTATTGTGCATGAATATCTTCTCCATTTGGGGTTTACTCTAGTATATTGTATGAAGAATAGACACAATTTTATCATTTTCTGTCTCTCCTATTAGGTTAATGCTCCTATTCAAAAATCCATTTTCCCCTATTATTTTGAGATGACTCCTTTATCATAAGCTCAATTTTCATATGCACTTTTGACTATTTCTGGATTTTTAAGTCTATTTTACTGGCATACATTTTCTCCCCTCACATAATGCCCAGGAAAATTTTCTTTCTTGTCTCATAGTTGAAGCAAAAGAGTATAGCAATTAACGCAGTTTTGGATATGTTCGGCGTCTGTCAACCTGGATTTGAATGCAAGTTCTGTCTGACATTTTCTCTTTGACTTTGGACAAATTACTTAATATTGCAAATCTCCTAAGTTCTCCTGTGTAAAATGGGAATGATTTACAGAGTTATCAATGATTACTTATATAAAGCATTTAGTACAGTGTAGGATTCAGTAATTGGCAGCTGTGTTATTTTATTCTTATCATTATTGTTATGCTAAATGCATATGTCCCACAGTTATATGATTTGACTTCCACTTTATCTTCACTTTGGAAAAAAGAATGTTGTAGTATACAAAGGAAGATGATACAATTCAAGGAAATTTCAACTCACTAAAATGGCTGCATTTAAGAAATATCCTCTCTAGACACTGAGTAATTCAAAATATTTTATTTAATATTTGAATATTTTTATTTCATATGATTGATATATTTAGCTGAATACTTAAGAAAAATATTTGCCCAGCTAGACAGAATATTCTTATTTTAATTTCCAAGCAACTTGATATTTGGTACAAATTACTAGTCATTGTTATAAGGTATGGTGAAAGACCATGTAGATTATAATTAATATTTATGTACCACTAAAATACAATTTTATAATTCAAAATTTGTTCTCGATACACTTTATATCTCTTTTATGTGATGAAGTTTCAAATTAATTAAAGTGCTCACTTAATAAAAGATATTTGGAAAATCATCCAAACAAGTATTTTCACCCTCTTACTCATAAACTAATGAAAGATATATCACATTTGCATCTGCTTTCCCTAGACTGTATAATTTTGAAACTTAATTTACTAATAAAATTATGGTTTTGTTCCTCAGTTAATGAAGGGAAATAGATATAGCAAATACACATATTACTTATTGTTCTCAATTAAGTGCTGAAATGTCAATGTCTTTCAGGGACTCCTGAGGATTACCCACGATTTTTTCATATGCATCCCAGGACTGCAGAACTTAGTCTCCTGGAGCCAGTAAATAGAGATTTTCACCAGAAGTTTGATTTGGTTATTAAGGTAAATTTAACTAATTGCTTAACGTTCTTGGGTTTATAAATATCACTAATGTTCTAATGTTCTTGTGTTTATCAATGAATCCTCTAGAGGCTACTGTAGGGACTTTTAAGCTATAAAAATTAAAATTAATTTGAACTGCAATTAGCCAATTTTTCTTTAAAAAGGTGAAGTGCAACAGTTCTAATACATCGTGTTGCTTTTCTTTAACATAACTTTTTATATTACAATGCTATTCAAATACTGAATATTTTTATATGTAATAAATGCCTTGGTCAAATGTATGTAATTCTACATACTATAATTTATTACATCTTCTAACATTTAGTTTAGGTTTTGTTTTCTGTTTGTTTGTTTGTTTTTTACCAAGTGGATTTAATTTTTGACCACAAAAGCTTAACCAATGAATGTATTTAAAAAGTTCCTGGATTTATATATATTTTTATTTTAATAATATATTATGTTTTTTAATGTTATTGCTTTTTCAAAACTAAAAAGAAAAGATCTTGCTTGTCCAGAAATTATTTTAGTATGTTTCATTATTTCTTTATTTTGAAAGATGTTCTTCAACCACAAAAATTTTCAAAGCTAAGGGAATCCATTTGGCATTACAATTTTGATTTAATAATATATAATATATTGTAATAAAATCATTGCAAAGGTATTGTGGAAACCCAATTAATTCTTAGAGACTTTACTGAGAAGGTAAGATTTGAGCTGAGCAGTGAAGGAAGAGTATGAATTTACCAAGTAGAGATCGGGGCTAGGAGAAAAGCATTTTAAGTAAAAGAACAGAAATAAGCAAGGACACACAGTATGTCTAGTGTGTATTGTCTGACTTTTTCATATCTAAACATATAAAAAATAGATATAGATATGCAGCCCTATGGCATTTTTTTTTAAATTTAAAAGTGTTAAAGGAAAAGGAAGTAAGGTAAGGAAGCTTACTGAGCATGTACATTGTACAAGTTGTTTTATGTATATTTTATAGCCACAACCTTAGTACTTAGTACTATGCTTATGGGTACAAATGTCAAAACTAAAGTTCAGATAGGGCAAGTGATTGAATCAGAGTTACATCACTAATAAGCAGCAGAATTGAAATTCAAATTTAAGTTTATCTAAGCTAAAGCCATACTTATTTCACTTCACTAAGATGCAATTCCTTAGAAATGGTTTTCTGCTGTAATTATCTGTCAGTGCAACTGCAAACAATAATACATCTATACATTTAATTTTAGCTCAAATTAAGACATATTTTGTTAGCACCGATTATGTTATACACACTAGATTCTGTATTTAGTGTTTCTTTGTCCTTGAAGAATGTATAGTCTAGAAGGAGAAAGAATCACATAAGCTGATAAATCAAATACAACATATCAACTGCTAACAGGAAGGCAATGTAAAAGCTCTAACGAAGCACAGGTTAAGGACATTTAAATTAATCTGGGACTCAGGGAAGATTTTCTGGGGATTATCGCAAGCTCAATGTTGTTGTATTGGATGGCTTAGGCTAATGAATGAAAGCAGGAAATATGTTTGACCATAAGGAAGAACAGAAGCAAAAGCTTGGAGGCATGATGTACCAGGCTACAAGCAGTTAACAGGGAAATGAGATATAGAGCCAGACCTTGGAGAGAGCCTTATGTTCGACTGCAATTTCCTTGGATTTCATTCAGTAGGGGTTTGGGAGTCATTCAACAAAGAAAGGCTCTTTTTACCATTTATGTAAAATAGTCACGCATGAGATTCATCTTGCACGGTTTTATTTTAATTATCATTGGACTATATAAAACTCCAAAATGTGTTTCCATTGTCTCCTGTGGATCTACCTGGAGCCCTGTGGTGCTACACTCTGTGGGAGTTAAGAAACTTGACAAAGCACTGTTTCCAAACTGCCCCACTTGAAATATGAAATCAATTATTTTTCTTTATTATCAAAGTCATTTGTCCTGGTGTACCCAGGTATAGTGAAACTCAGTCTATCAATTATAGAAACAAAAATCAATTGGGACAGGCCACAGATAATTTTTTTTTTGTTTTAATAACACTTTATATTATTAATGGAAGTTTTTACCGACATTATTAGATTCAAATTATTGTGTTTTGTGTGCAGTCAAGGGGATAATAAGCAAAGGTATCAATCTGTAAGAATAATAATGTGTCACTTGCTTGAATATTAGCTGAGTATTGTGTCTTTGTATAAGGATCCATTGAAGTGCTACAATCTGGTAGTTCTCTGCAGTAAGTCTTTCAAATTCTTCCCTTTTTCTTATTTTAATAGTGCTTCATTTTTCATTGACCATAATTTTTTTTTTTATTGGACTTGATCCCAATTTCTGTTTTGGAAGCTAAGGAAAAATAAAATAAAATGAAGTATTCTCTTCTAGACTTTGAAGAAGAATTCTGCTTTAAAAAGCTGTATGCACATTTAACAGCTGGTGTCACAAATTAGAAATTTATCATCTTCATTTTATCTATTTCTGCCAGTTATTTACTAAGTATACTGACAAATAAAAATGTAAAGGTGAAATTAGGAAGGCAAAATGGAGTAGTTCACCAACTTTAGAATATTAAAGGATTAAAACACATCTAATTAAAAGAGAAAAGGGTGTTCCATTTCAAAACACTATTCCAAATTTTACATAATTGCAATCATTTAAGCACACTTTAAAATGAAACACACATTTTGAATAAGAATCATAGCCAGTCCTGGGTTTGCCCAGGACAGTTCATATTTATGCCTATTGTCCTTGTGTAATTATTCATAAAACATCTTTCACCCTCAAAAATGTCCCAGTTTGGATGAAAGTTTATGTGATCACCATAGTTATACAGCAAAAAACAATTATGCAATAGAAATATGAAAGCACAGTTTAGATTCTAGATGATGATGAATTAGTTCATGCATGGAGTGTCTCTAACAAAGTCCAGAACATTCACCTTCATTATTAGAAGTGCAGTATTTTAAAAAAAATATTAATAATTTATATATTTATACTCTGGGCATCTAATACAAGCGTTAAATGGATAAATTATCAATAATTCACTGTCTTTCAGTTGCTCAAACATAATTTTTTTGTCTAAATCTCTTTTTTTAAAATTTATTTCTTTTATTTCTTTATTTTTGGCTGCGTAGGGTCTTCATTGCTGCGCGTGGGCTACTCTTTGTTGCAGTGCGCGTGCTTCTCATTGCGGTGGCTTCTCTTGTTGCGGAGCATGGGCTCTAGGCGCACGGGCTTCAGTAGTTGTGGCATGAGGGCTCAGCAGTTGTGGCTTGCAGGCTCTAGAGCACAGGCTCAGTAGTTGTGGCGCACGGGCTTAGTTGCTCCACGGCATGTGGGATCTTCCTGGACCAGGGCTCGAACCCGTGCCCCCTGTATTGGCAGGCGGATTCTTAACGACTGTGCCACCAGGGAAGTACCTGTCTAAATCTCTTTAGTTAACAACTAATAGCAAGGGTCACAATGATACCACAGATATCACTGTATCATGGTCCCTCTGATTTTCATGTTGTTATTCATTGACCTACTTATACTGCATAGCAGGCTGACCTTTAACATCTTTTCTTTCCACATAATGGGCATAATTAACCCTAAGCTCTCATCAGTCACCCTGCATACTTTCTGTGCCAGCCATACTAAATGACTTGCACTGCCTTAAACTCACCATGCTCTTTCTAGCCTGCAGGCATTTGCTGTTCTTCCTGAATCATTCCTCCTTTTTTTTTTTAATCAACAGTCTAATTCACACTGATATTTCATTGATGCTTCGTATGCTAAGACAGACAGTTCCTCTGGAAAGGCATGACCACTGATCGGAAGCCCCTCCTTGCATCCCACTAGTCCCTGTGGTGGCTTTGATCATTCTGTATAGGATTTGCCTGTTTATTTTCCCCTGACCTCTATAGGAGGGAGGGCAGATTGTAATATATTTCTTCAACATTTTGGCCCAAGCCCATACCCCTATCCACGTACAATGTATAAAAGTGCTCAATACGTGTTTCTTGTAATGGCTTTCTCTCTGGCACAGTAAATCTTTTAAGGCTGCTGGATTTGGGTACTGCGTCCTCACTGCATTTAAATACATATATTTGAAAGTGCATGTATTTGATAGAATTTTATCCTGTCTCTGCCCAGAATAAAGGTGCAAGGAACTTCTCGAATAAATTCAATCCCTGGAAAAAAGCCATACCTATATTAAGACAGTTTAAAGCTATTTATGACTGTATTTGAACAAACAAACAAAAAATTCTCCTTCTGAAGAAAAGATACATATTTTACACAGAAAATGAGCCAGAGAATTGAAACTGGTGAGCTTGAATAGTAGAGTTAATTTGCCAGTTCTCCTGGCGAGTTACTTTGCTTTAGTAATTTGAGAGTCACAGGACAACAGTGTACAAGAAATGATTGAGGCCTACAAGAACAGCGACTACAGCCCTTGATCCTACACATGAATCTCTAATGCCACAACCCTAGAAAATACTTGGCCTCTATTTGAATAATTATATCAATTTTGCTTAGGAATTCAGTGGGTAACTAGGATTCACTGTCTTTAAGCCATATGACATTTGCTAGTTTTCAATTTGCCAAATCCTTTCTGAGTGCCTATTAAGTGCCTGATATTTTGCTTGGTGTTGAGGAGACAGAAATGTATGAAAGCTCTGCCTCAAGGAAGAGGTATGGAAAGTATGGAAATTGTGCTTTTAGACATATTTCCCTTCTGATTTCTACATCTGTATTTCCAAGTACTGGCTGAATAACTACTCCTAGTATTTTGCAATTGCATCAAATTAACGTAGTAAACTATATACATCCGTTTGAAACCTCGGCTTCTTTCTTTCAATTAATAATATTACAATCAGCTTGTCACCCAAGCTAGGAGTTTCCAGTTCTTCTGAGACACCAGCTCCTGTATGGCCCTATCCAGTCATTTTTCAAGTCCTATCCAGATACATCTGGAATTTCTCTTGAATGTCTCCCGCAACTCTCCATGCCCACTGCAGTTCTCTAGGTTTCATCCTCAAGGCCCATCATCTCACACAAGTGATCTCTAAGATTTTAGCCTCTTTTTCATGCATCCTGTCCATCTCCCCACATTGCCAATAGATATTGCTAACACAAAAAAAGATCATGCTGCTCCATATTGCCTTCAAGCCAGTTGACAAATTGCCCACTACATGAAATTCCAACAGAAAACTTTGTTGATTGAAAGATCAGGTATTAGGGGCAGACGGACAGAGTAAGAAGTCACAGATCATCTGTCATCACTTCTCAAAATAAAAAGGATGGCATCCCCCATGAACATGAGAGAGCTATCAAAATTCATTAAATCTGTTAAGGAGAATGTGAAGTATAAGTTACTATCATTCTGCTGTGGTGTATGGATTGTCAGTTTCTCAAAAAAAAAAAAAAAGAGAGAGACACACACAAATAGAGAGAGAAATTAAAAGGAGAGAAGAAGGGCTTAGATGCTGCCTTTGAGAAAGATTGAATAGAATCTTTCAGTGAGCCAGGGTTATGATAAGGAAAAAAAAAAATCAGAGCTGATATTGTCCAGCCATAGGAAGAAAGACAAATTCTATAAATGACATACTTTCATAATTCTGGAAATATTCTAGCCATATATGCCTCTCCCTATTCTTATGGATTCCCATTGAAAGAATAAAATACACATATCTCACATCTTAGTTCAGCAGTTAAGTGAAAAGTAAGCTCACTTCCTCTGCCCAATAGCAAGATCTATAAGGTAAAGAAGTTTAAGTCCATTAAGAGTGAAAGTCTTTTATATGTTTTAGGGAAAATTATCCCACAGAAATTTCAGGTATTAGTTCTTATCAGTAATGAAACAACAATCCCTCCATTGATGTCTTAATGAATAATACACTTTTAGAAATCTACTGACATATTTGATACATTTGCTAGATGTTCATCTTTTAATTTTACGTTCTATTTTTTTCAATTTAGTAGATTGTCACATAAAACATTATGTTTGTTTCTTCAAAAAGAACACTGTATCCTTTTATTTACTCCTGCTTGTTCACATTTCTACAAATTCTAAGTACTAGGCTAAATTAATTGACTATTATGACAATTATGGAAATTAATACAAGGAAAGAATATATGGTGTCCTCTTTTCTCATGTTGTTATTCATCCTGCTAGGTTAGTTAGAACAGAAATAGAATACAGCAGTTGAATATAGTGGCTGTCCAAATGTGCAAGCTGACAAAAGACACACAGAAGTGATATTTTATTTGGCCTCTTTCCTTCTTCACAAGGTGAGCTGCAACTGCTTGGAAGAAGAGAAGCAATTTATCCATTCTCATCACAGTCCCTTGATTTTGGCAAGGCCCTCTTGTCTGCAAAGGTCATTGTAAGAGTACAACAGCAAGTCTAAATATTGTAGAATGTTCACATGGAAGACACTCTGAGCAGACCTTGCCGTATCTCCCCACTTCACACA
Organism: Balaenoptera physalus; assembly: GCF_965194825.1. Lineage (NCBI taxonomy): Eukaryota > Metazoa > Chordata > Mammalia > Artiodactyla > Balaenopteridae > Balaenoptera > Balaenoptera physalus. The sequence continues at coordinate 64,946,627 of NC_138893.1, read as the reverse complement.
CAGAAACTACCTTAACCCTCCTACATGAATGTTCTCAAGTAATCTTTCTTCATAGGCTTCTTGGTTGTTGCATAGAAAATGAAATTAAAAGGGTATATCTAAAGACTTGAAAACTAAACAGGTCTTCTCACTAGTTTTTTCTCAAGAACAGACTAGTACATAGGAGAAACTCCCATTCTCATTACCTTCCAGGCTCTGAAAAATAACCCACTTAGAGACGGACTTTTTTTGTATACTGAGGATTTTTTGAAATTCAGATATTCCAGGATGGACTATTCCAGTCAACCAGTTCACAAAGGCACCTTAGGAGAGAGCTTTCTCCTAGTGGAGAGAATACTCTGTGGGAATGGAATCAGAATCCAGCATAGACATTTGCTGGTTGAGGAAGTGAAGGGCAGGGCAAAATAAGGGGACTACAACATGAATTAGAAGCACTCCAGAAAAAAGTTACTACACCATCACGATCATAATTTTGTCTCTGGCTCACTGTGCTATTTATAGCCAAGATGATTCTCATGTTCAAACCACCAGCCAAATAGTGTGATATATCTGTGCTTGGCAGGAGTTTTCTGAATCTGTGGTCTCTCTGGGAGCAACTGGGTTTTTCTTCTTTAAATTATTCAAAATTGCCTTAGTCATTCTAGTGTCAGTTTATATCTCAAGCTCTAAGCAAAGAGAAAGATTTTTATTATTGAAAAATATACAGAAGCTCCAAGGATTCATGTTTTCACTGCAATAAGTTGTAAACACAGTGGGCATATTCTTACATCAAATGAAGATAGAATATACTTTAAAAATATTTTCTAGATGGGAAGTGTGTCAGTATTATTTTGTTGTCATATTATAAACCCCTTTGGGAGTGCATTGTTTATAGTCTGCCTAGTAAAGATATCTTTTCTTTTTTCTCAAACAGAAAATGTTTTTATTTCCAGACAGAAATGCACTCTTTCGCTATGCTTACGGCATTACAAACAAATCAGTTGTATAAGATACAAGACAATTCTTTGTGTTTTATCTGATAAATTATTTTATGTTTTGCAAGTTCTTAAATATTTTTAGTAATTGTCATAAATAGGCTGTTGTCAGACTATGTATTCTTTAATTTTTAGAGTAGTAAAGTTTAAATAAATGAAGTTTCTGTAGGTTGTAAAGCAATATAATAGTATAAGAAGGGTCAAGAAGCAATAGAATGCACTTATTTTAATTATTAATTAGTCGGCAATATTAATATGATCTTTGATCCAGGGAACACAGGCTTACCACAGCCATCTCTCCCTAAGACGTTCCAAAAGAAAAATGTACGTACAAAAAAGGGAAATGTAACCCTTTACAGTCACTGGGGCTTCAACCCCCAGCCCTTGTAGAGTTTAGTGAGCTGAACAGGATCCTGTGGAGAACTCCCTTATATAAGTGAGGTTCCTCCACTTTTACTTCCCACCCTCAGGTCCAAACTGAAATTTGAGACTTTACTTAAAGGCTGAAAACAGTAGCAGCTTGCATAAAAGGCTAGAGCAGAATTGACCTAAGGTGTTCCACCTTGGCTTTTTTTGAGTGTAACAGCTGCCTACAAACATGTGAGAGGAGTCAAAATGCTAGACAGCAATTTATTCTCAAAGGTCTATTGATTGGACATGTTAGGATCCTGTGATGTGCTTGTTTTTGAAAGGAAGATTTTAGGGCTCTATCCACTGAATCAAGATGCCCATGTGATTTTCAGGGAACTTAAATTTGAGATATAACCATATTTTAAAATCACTTGGGAACTTGGTAAGGCAGTATAAAATTAAAATAGTAATTAAAGAAACAGACAAATAAGTAAATAAATACATGTCAGAGGTCCTGATTGAGCCTGCAGTTGTAGAAGTTTCCATAAAGATTAAATGAAGATTTTCCCTGTAGTACTTTTCCATCAGACACCAGAACTTTCGGTCTTATTTTCATTGGGGTATGGTGAAATGTGAGATAAAATTTATAGGTCCACATACACAAATGAATATTCCCTAGATCTTATAGATCTTAAAACCCTAACTTAGTCAACTAACCTAGTCAAAGACCTTACCAGTGTTTCCAGGTGGAGAACTGGATGGAAGGTTTTGTCAATATTCCCACTTCTTAGGTTTTCTTAGAAAACATGGAAGAATCTTTCATTTGAGAGCAACATAATCAGAAATATGTACATACATATGTGTGTGTGTGCATAGAATAATCCACAATTAAATTTCAATTAATTAAGAACAATGAAATGTCAAGAAGATTTGATCTTGACATATGAACAGTAACAGACTGAATTTATTATGTGCAGAATATTCACATTTATATACATGCAATCCTTTGTTATGCTACAATCATAAAACATTTTTAGTGGCATTCAACCTGCCCATTTGATAGTAGTATTATATGTAGCATCAATTACCAGAAGCTAGCTAAGTCTGCTACATGACACCAGTGTTTTTTTGGATATACAGTATTGTCATGGAGCCTTACTGGTCATCTTTGCTAACCAATAAGACTACAAAGAAAGATTTTCCAGAAATTCGAGTGTGGGCATAGCTCAAGCATGAAGTAGCCAGACCCAGAAGGGTGTCTCTCAAAGTACTCACATTATAACCACCCAAGGAGTTTGATAAAAAGGGAGATTTCTTATCCCTGTCCAAGATATATGAATCAGAATCTTTGTGGGGAGGATGTGGGAATATGCTTTATAATAGGCTTTCCTGCTGAGTCTTATGTAAACTAAAGTTTGAGAACCACTGCTCTATCTGTTTGCCATAATTTTTGAAAGTTACCTGTCATTTGCTTCTGGTATATAGGGAAATGGCTTTGCCATTTGTTTTCCTTCCCTCCTCCTTTCATCCATACTTTGTTCCTTGTTTCTCTTCTCCCCTCCCCTCGCCTCCCCACCATCCCCCTTCCTTCCTAAGGTATGTGATGTTTGTAAAAATTGGTCAAACAGGTCCTAAGAACTAGAGATTAAAGACTATAGTTTAATAGGAGAGAGAGGCAAGAAAACTGGCAAATAACAAAGTGTGTTAATGCACTACAAGAGTGTACTCAGTCAGAACCTTGCTAAAGTAATCAATTTGCCTCAGTCTGACAAGAAAATGTGTCTAAGTCATGCGCTAAGTGAAAAACAAAGCAAATCAGAGCAAACAGCTCTTTGTTTAAACCACTGCCCATTTTAAAAACCTCCCCATATCTAAAAATATATATCAGCTTATTTATATACGTATTATAGGTAAATGTTGATAAATTCTGGAAGACTGTAGATCACCTATTCACAACCCTCATTCCTATTAACAGGGAACCACAATTGGTGAGTGAGGAGGATAGGTTGTGGCCCTTTATATATCTTTATATGACTGGCAGGAATGCATATCAGTACCAATTATCTGTAGGTAAGCTTGGTTAGATATGAAAAACCTTTAAAATGCACAAATAAAGATGGCACTCACATAACTTAAGGTGTTCATGTTATACATTCACAAAAATTTATTTCTGCTTCATTTTAATGTCCAAGACAACCCCTCTGTAAATATCTATAAAATGGGGATTAAAATCATGGCACATTCATTTTATTTGTAGAAAATATTTATGTAAAGCAAAGATATACATAGCCTATTGAAATTGAAAGTACACAAAATTCACAACAAACCTATTTTTGAATTCTTCCATATACCAGGAACTGACCAAACATTTAGCAATGTATGAAACAGACAAATTTACAGTGTTTACCCTCTCATAGAATTTAAAGGTCTAGAGAAGAATGATGCTCAGACATTTGTTGCAATAAAGGGTTAGGTTTACAGACGCATAGAGAAAGGACATTTTTTTTTTACATACAATGTAATTCCATTTTTATTTTTAAATATAAATATAGGAAAAATGCAAAATTATCAGAATTATCAAGACTAAAGTGTGGTTTTACCTTTTTAGTTGCAACATTTAATTTACATTTTAAAATAAAACTACAGTTAATTACATTAACATAAGACTTGTTTTTTCTTCTTAAGTTTGATGACATGAAATATTTCTTGGAGTATAAAATCCATTGATTATATATTATCAAATGAGAAGATGGAAACATAAATTATTAATTTTTAAAAAACTTTAAAATTTTTTCCCCATCTATCACTCCAAGCAGGAGATTTTCTTTAAACTATTTTTAATAACAATAATACAACTAACAGTTATTGAGCAAGACATTTTCTTGCAAGGCATTTTTGAATTAAGTATTTAAGTATTAAGTATTTTGAATATATTGTATCACACAATTGAATGCATTTGAATTGAATTTGCATGTATTGTTATCACACAATCAAGATGTCTTGTAAATTGTCATTTACTGTGATTAAGGGAGGGTAAGGGACTTAACAGGTGTGGTGAAGTTGGTTAGCTATCGACTGGGAGACAAATATCACTCTGCTAAGCCACCTTTTCATTACAGCATAATTTGCTTTTCCAGTAGTGTGTGACTTTCTTACCAAAAGAACATTTATTCATTCAGTACTTATTGACAGACTATTCAATGTTAGCTACTACAATAAGCCTGGGGAGTCAACATTAACAGAATAGTCACACAACCATGATATCTTGAAAGTTATATTCTAGTGGAATAATTCTGACAATAAATTACAAGTATAATAAATAAACAGATTTTGAAATATTTTATCTGTTAAGTGCTATAAAAAAAGCAAATTACATTGTGAATTCCAGTGCTGGGGATATAATTTAAATGAGGTGGTCAATGTAGGTCATGTGGAAAAAGATATGTGATTCATGTGTACATTTGTGGGAATAGCATTTGAGGTAGAGGGAACAGCCAATGCAAAGTTTCTGAGGTAAGAATATGCCTGAATTTTAGTGGAGCAGCATATAGTGTGGTCAGAGCATATTTAGTGAGAAGGAGAATATGATAAAAGCAATAAGAGGTCAGATCCCGTAGGCTTGAGTCAAATTGGAAATCATTGAGAGGTTTTAATGAGAGAAGTGACTTGATCTGACTAATATTTAACAAAATCACTGAGCTGCACATAAAAGAATGGGCTACTGGCAAGGGTAGAAGCTGATGGAGAAGTTTAAATCATCCAGGTGGCAGATGATGGTAGGTTGGCCCCTACCAGGGTGGTAACAGTGGAGGAGGTGAGAAGTAGTTAGATCCTGCATATATTTTGAAGTTATAGTCAATAAAGTTTCCTCATAGATTAGATGTGAAGTGTGAAAAGAACCAAGGAGTAAAGGTGACTCCAAGGTTCTTGGCCTGAGCAACTGGAAGAATGGAGCTGCTATTAAAGTGGAAAAGACTGTTTGTGGAGTAGGTTTGTGAGGTGGGAGATGAGAATTTCATTTTTTCAGCGGTTACATTTGAAATGTTTATTAGATATCAGGTATCTAATAAACATTATTTAATAGTTATTTTAAAATAATTATTACTGTAGTTACATAATAACTATAATAATTAGATAATAACTATCTTTATAGTTATTATTTAAGCAGAGTTATTACATATACAGTTGTGTATAGGTTCTGGACTTTCAGAGCTCCAAGCTGGAGATAGAAATTGGGAGTCATTATTTTACTGACATTTTTAAAAAGTTTTTATTGGAGTATAGTTGCTTTACAATGTTGTGTTAGTTTCTGCTGTACAGCAAAGTGAATCAGTTATACATACACATATATCCCCTCTTTTTTAGATTTCCTTCCCATTTAGGTCACCACAGAGCATTGAGTAGAGTTCCCTGTGCTATACAGTAGGTTCTCATTAGTTACCTATTTTATAAATAGTAGTGTATATATGTCAATTCTAATCTCCCAATTCATCCCACCCCCTCCCTTCCCCCCTTGGTATCCGTAAGTTTGTCCTCTACATCTGTGTCTCCATTTCTGCTTTAAATATAAGTTCATCTGTACCATTTTTCCAGATTCCACATATGAGCGATGTTATACGATATTTGTTTTTCTATTCCTGACTTACTTCACTCTGTATGACAATCTCTAGGTCTATCCACATCTCTGCAAATGGCACTATTTCATTCCTTTTTATGGCTGAGTAATATTCCATTGTATATATGTACCACATCTTCATTGTCCATTCCTCTGTTGATGGACATTTAGGTTGCTTCCATGTCCTGGTTATTATAAATAGTGCTGCAATGAACACTGGGGTGCATATATCTTTTTGAATTATGGTTTTCTCCAGGTATATGCCCAGGAGTGGGATTGCTGGGTCATATGGTAGTTCTATTTTTAGTTTTTTGAGGAACCTCCATACTGTTCTCCATAGTGGCTGTACCAATTTACATTCCCACCAACAGTGTAGGAGGGTTCCCTTTTCTCCACATCCTCTCCAGAATTTATTGTTTGTAGATTTTTTAATGATGGCCATTCTGACCAGTGTGAGATGATACCTCACTGTAGTTTTGATTTGCATTTCTCTAATAATTAGTGACGTTGAGCATATTTTCAAGCATTTGTTGGCCATCTGTATGTCTTCTTTGGAGAAATGTCTATTTAGGGTTAGTTACTGAGATTTTTCAAACCATGAGATTAGACTAGATTAGCAAGGAAGTGAGTAAGAAGAAGAGAAGATGACTAAGACCTGACTCCAGGGCCACCCCAATTTTAAGTTGGAGAAGAAAGGAGAAACCAGAAAATGAGAATGAGAAGAAACGGATAGTAGTATTGGAAGAAAACCAAGAGAGAGTGTTGTCTTGAAAGACTAGTGAATAATGTTTTAAATGCTGAAGGTAGGTTAAGTAAGATATGGATTAAAAATAAATATTGCTTTTAGCAATGTAGGAATTACTGGTAATTTTGACAAGAACAGCTGTATTTGAGTGGTGGGGGCAAAAGCCTAACTGAAGTGGGCTTAGGAAAAATTGGGAAGAATGAGTGTAGACAAAAGCAAACACAAAAATGTAAAAAGTGGACACTATAGATGCATAATAAATAATTCCTGACTTTCCAGGAAAAAAGTTATTTATTTCTTCTTTCCTAGAATGTATTTAAGTGTCTTGATAATCTTTCCTATTTTCTTTTTTTCCCCTAAATTGTTGTATCTCCTTTAAAGGGTTCATACTACAGATCATGGAATTTGTTACATTGCTTGCCACAAGCCAGTAGGACAAAAGTTAGTCTGTATTCTCCGTCCTCTGGTTCAAGGAGCTAAGAGGTTATAAATATTTGCTTGTCTTAATATTGAAAATGGAGTAGCTTGTTTCTTTTAATGTTTTGCTCTCCAAAGTAACTAAATAGTATATTTTGTATACTTCTCCTGTTTTGGCTTTAGTTTTACTTTGGTCTCATTACTGAAAATGGGACTCATGCCCAGAAATTCTCCAAGCAAAACCTGGCTTTTAAATATAATGTTTAATTTGTAAGTACAGACTTTGTAGATATAAATAAGGTTGTCTTATGGGATTAGATGATTTTTTAAATACTACCTTGTTTCACTTGACCTGCTTTTTTATGCTTCTCATCTCATTTAGTAGCGACTACAGGGGAACAGAATAAGTAAGACTTTTGAGAATTCCTATTTATATTATACAGAAGAGAGGATTGGATGATAGGTTTCGTGCATGAACCTTCTAAAGAGAAAAGCATGATAATTTGTTTTAAGTGACATATTTTATCTCTAATTCAACCTGGAATATCTACTTTACTAATTTTCTTTCCTGCCACTAATTTTTCCCATCAATCTTATATTTGGATGTTCATTTGCATTCTCTAAATTAGAGAATCATGTGGTGAATTTCCCTGTGTAGGCTCTCATAAATCAGGAGACCTGAGTCTGGGCCCTACTCTGTCTGTGACTTACATGTGGTGTGGCCTTAAACATAAAACTGACGTTTCTATTTTTGCATCAACACAAAAGTATATGTTTTCATATTTAGAGGGGCAAAATAGCATAGAGATTAAGAATGTGGACTTTGGGGACAGATACATGGTTAGCACATACAAAACACCCCAAAAAGGACAAAATATGTAGTAGCAATCCAAAAATATTACTCATATTAACAACAAACGAATGTTAGGGAAATAATAGACAGAGTCTTTACATGTTATTTTTAAAGATATGGGCAAATCAACTGTTTCCATAGATCTAATTTGAGCTTTCTTTCTCTTTTTGTTGGATCACTTTGTTTCCATCATGCAAATAATACGTGTTTTCCTGGCTTCCCAGCTTGCAGTAAAAATTAACATATGAGCTGAATGTAAAATAAAAGCTTCTTTCATTGTTACACAATTTGCTTTTTGTTTTCCTCTCACCATCCATAAATTGCGTGTGTTTATTGGAGGAAGGGGACAAATGATAAAATCTGTGACTTTTCATAGCATTATTAGTATGTCCAGGACATAACATAATGACTTTCAGAACAATTAGATACAAAATAAAGGGAGAGAGAAAAAGTTCTGTTCAAAATGACTAGCATGTGTGAACTGTTCCTGATTCAATTAGATCCAGGTCATTGGGCTGGAACCCATTATGGACCAATTAGTTTCCTACAGTGAAAGATGATGTTTTCTAGTCGTGGACTGTACCTTTTCCCCTGGTCAACTGTGTCCAGAAAGCCTGCTGTATGTCACAGAGGGGACTCGTAGAAGCACATCCATGTCTCAGCACAAATTAATCACAACCACTGGATACAGAAACAGCTTATCCATGCTGATGGTCAGGAGCACATATGGTTATGAGTGAAGGATACAAAGTTACAGAAAAGGCTACACATTATTCCAGGACTATCGTCTTTAATGCAGAGCAGGGGCTCATAAACATTTTGTACCATTAACCACTCTAGCAGTCTGTTCTCAGATGAAAATTTAAATGCATAAAATAAACTATATAACGTTTTAAAGGAAATCTAATATATTGAAATAGAGTTATCAAAATATTTAAAAAACAAAGATAAGTAGTTTTTTTCTAAACAATGCTTTATATAATATTATTTAACAATGGGTTTATTAATTACCATAATTGCAATGCAGTAATTAGCATAAATTATATTTCAAATTTTTTTTTAATATTACTAATAACATGAAGTGATTTTTCTTGGTGCAAACTCACTGGTTCTGCCAAACATTACTGTGATTTGTCACATACCCTCTCAGTTGATAGAAACACTAAAAATTACAACTAGAAAAAAGTGAAAAATTATCTTCCAGAAGCCCAATAATGAACAATCAGAGATATCTATCTGAACTGCTTGTAAACCTTCATGGCCAAATGTCACTGCTTCATGTAGGAAAGCACTCCAGGATTTAAAATAAAATATTTAACTTTTAGTTGATCTCAAAATACAACTATTGCAGCAATGGGGGAACATATCAATAAAAAAAAATGACAGATTTTGAATCTATTATATATATATATATATATATATATATATATATATATATATATATATATATATATACACACATACTATTGAATTATGTTAATGATTTCTTCTAAAGTTTGGAAGAGATTTTCTAGAAATCAGTTGTGATAAAATCTTCCCTTAAATAAAATTTTTGGATTGCTATACAGTAAGATGCATTTTTTCAAAAACAGAAAGTCAAGAGTTGGTGTTAAGGGTTGGTGTTCACCCATTCATAGCATGACCATGTGGAGATTTCCTAAGAAAATTTATTGGAAATATAAATTGTCATCAAATTTTTAAACTGAATAGGAGGAAAAAAACAAGAAAACAAACATACTCCTAATACAGGAATATTAATTTTACTTGAATAACATATTTATGGTTAAATAATGTTTACATTTCCATTTCTACTAAAAATAATTTATTGAAATTTTCTCTGTCCCATATAAGATTCTTTAGAGGACTTTTCATGGGCAACAAGTGTAGCTTTAATCTATTAATTATATGTAGAATTATGAATTATTTGGGGATTTAATTACTACTGTGGAACAAGAAGACGTGGAAGAGGCAAAAATAAACACAATGCGTTATTTGAGTTATGAATATTTGTCTCTGTCTTTTATTTAAATATTTTATCAGCAATTCACTCAAATATCTTCGCTTCTCAATTTTCTATCTAAATGTATTTAAGTGCTGTTATTTCTTCTAATAATATGCCATGACAGATACAAAAGTTTATTGCAATGATTTGTTTTTTTTTTTTTTTTTTTGAAATATACACTGGGTTTGAGTACAGGAAAGGAAAATTGATGAAGCCTCTCTGGACTTTTATTTCCTCATGTTTTCTAAGGGTCCTTTACTTTAAAGTAGTTCTTCTTTCTGTAATGATACCAGATTAAAAGAGAATTCCTACATGTAGTATGAAAAATAGCACCCCAAAAGGATTCCATAACATACAATGTACTTTAAAGTAGTTCTTCTTTCTGTAATGATACCAGATTAAAAGAGAATTCCTACATGTAGTATGAAAAATAGCACCCCAAAAGGATTCCATAACATACAATGTTTTAATCTTTTATATTCTTTTTTAGGCTGAACAGGACAATGGTCATCCTCTTCCTGCTTTTGCCAGTCTGCATATTGAAATACTGGATGAAAACAATCAGAGCCCATATTTCACAATGCCCAGTTATCAAGGCTATATTCTGGAATCTGCCCCAGTGGGAGCAACTATTTCTGACAGTGTGAATTTGACCACCCCTCTAAGAATTGTAGCTCTGGACAAGGATATAGAAGATGTAAGTTAAATATAATATTTGTTCTTATTTTGCTAACACATCTCTTGTTATATTTATGCCAGTGGGAGATATTACAAAGACATGGTTGCATGAGCTATAGAATAGAGAAAAAAATCAGTATAAATGAGAGTCTTAGGGTTGTAATTTAATTCCATATCAAGGTTATTATAAGAAAAAGTAAATTTGAATTCAGCAACTGTTCTTTTTCAGTTTACAGATATTCAGTATAAGGAAGAAAATGAATGTTTCACTTGCAGTTTGCTAAAGTACGAGGGCAGTCTTTTTAATTAACATTGGCTTTAAACTATGTAATACTAATAGAAAAGAATAATGGCATTACACAATAAGTATAAAAAATCATGAAGGTAGCTCTGGAGTGTGATTTGGGGGACTTTTCTGACATTATGTTATTAAAGAACACACATTTTGGGGCAGCTGACCCGCTCACACTTTTGCCAGTGGCTGTGTTGATGCTAACACTCTTCCACTCCACACATCATTGTCCTCTGTTTTTCTGGTACTGACACTCACTAAAGGAGTGGGAAATTGTCCAGATTGGGCAGATCAGAGTATTTTACCTCCTTAGCTAGAGTGATTGCTGCAAAGAGTAGACAGAAAATTTTTACCAGTCCAGTCAAAGTCCTCCCAGGAATTGAATGGAAAACAAAATTGGAACTGGAAGACTTTGGCATCATGTATTAAAGAAGTGGAAATGAATCTGAAGCCATTGTAACCAAGTTTGCTGACATCATAGAGAAAGCCCATTGTCATTGGGAGAGAATGAAGCCTGACAGAGACATACAGAAAGGAGTCCTACTGAGTCCCAATTTTTTAGGCTGTAATATCCCCAGATCTATATTAATCCCTAAAGATTTTCATTTTAGTCTCTGACCTACCACGGTATTTCCCCAAATATCTTTTTTTGTTTTAACATACGTTAAGTCTGATTTCTGTCACTTGCAACTTACGAAGTCCTGACCCAGAAGTGTCTCCCATTTCGATAGCATCTGATAAAACTTTGTGATCGTGGAAATATTCTGTAGCTGTTCTGTCCAACACGGTAGCCACTAACCCTGTGTGGCTATGGAGCATTTGAAATGTAACTAGACTGAAAACATAATTTTAACATTTTGTTTAATTTGAATTATTTTAAATGTGAATAGTCACATGTCGCTAATTAGACAGCACAGCTCAGAACATCCCCCAAAATCTCATTACATAGAATTTTGTCATCAGTTTAGTAAATTACATGGGCACTTCCAGATTTTTTTTTTTTTTCTTTCTAGAAAAATTTTGTAACCCTTAGCAGAGGCTGTGATAACTCTTGTGTGCACTCCACTTCTTCTCACCAGGTGTTTTATTTTACTCTTTATATCTTTCTCTGCTTTCTTTTTTTTTCCTCATCCTACCTTTTTTGCCCTTCTTAGCCTCTCCCATTTTCTTTCATCATGTGTTTTAACAATAGCTAACTCACACTGAGTTCTTAATACCTGCCAGATAATATAGTAAATGCTTTATCTTGCATTAATTTCCTTAAATTTCACAGCAAACATAATAGATGCAATTTTGCATATTGCACAAAGGGAAATTTAAATGCAATTTAAGTGCCTTAAATTTGAAGCAATTTTAAATGCCTTACTCTGATCACAGAATTAGTAAATGGTGGAGTTAGACCTTGAGCCAAGGTCTAATGGAAATAAAGTCATTGATTTTAATCACTAGTCTAGATAGCCCCTTTCTATTTTATACAGTCTGACTGTAGTCTGATTATGATAACAGCTGTTAATGCTATAGACTTTCTTCCTAGAAAAGTGCATATACATACACAATTTCACATCCCACATCACAGAGTGTTTAGGGATTTCCTGAAGTTTAATGTGTTTCATGAGTCACAGGTCATTTAGTGAATACTCCCTAGAAAATTCACAGAACCACCTTAAGAAGTTTTATCCTGGCTAAGCTAATATATTTTGTAGGCCCAGTTATGTCCCACATATTTTGGTGTGGATTTTATTTCATGTTTTTAATTTAAATGCATAATCATATTTTAAACAGTGACTAGTCAGTTTGGAAATTTCTAATAGTTTAAGTCACACCTTCATGAACACAGTGGTTGGCACAAGCTAAATCCTAAAAAAAAAAAATGTAGTTTTAGTTTTTCCCTAATGGCAAAATTTATGTATTTGTACTTTCTTGGTGCATTTATATTGCTTAGTGGTTGCATACTAAGCCCTATGTTTGCTTGCATACATTCTTACTTTTCTGGATTGTCATTCACTTTAAAATTACAAATGTTAAAATTGCATTCTAAGGGACTTTGTAAAGGATAGTGGGACTTCAAGGTATTACTGAGTTAGGGTGGAGAGAGCTCCTGGGTCTGAAACCTTTGGAAAACACTACTTAGAATTTTGCTCTTGAAGATTTACAATTCAGTTAGCCTATTAAATACTCTAAATGTTTCCAAGGGATGGGACAGCACATTGTGGTTCTTAAGAGTTTGTGCTTTGGAGTTAGCTTACCTGGGCTTGACTGTTGGTTCTACCCTGTGATAGCTGCATAGCACTGTGAGCCTTATATTTACCAGTTGCAGCCTTTTGTTCAAATGCCAGTGACCCAAAAAGATACATGGTAGCAATCACTTCCACCTTGGCCTGCTCCTTCACTTGGGGCTGGTGGGGATGGGGAGGGAGAGAAAATTTCCCTGAGATAAAGCCATGTGCGTGGAGAGTGGCATAATTACTATGTTTTATAGAAATGTCAAGTGATTAAACAATGTCTATCTGGCCATTTGTTTATTATTTAGGTCCATCCTTTTTCTAAAATCATCTGCAGTGAGTGATTGTCATTAGGTGCCTAGAAACTGAACAAGTATATCTAATCCCTAGTGGCAAATTTTTCTAAAATATCATATACAACTTCTATATATCTATACTTTAAATAAGTCCATAGAATGTTAAACATCATTTAATCCAACTTCCTATACTATGTGAAATGTTATATTAAAATCCATTCTTCAGGAATTGATGTTACGCTTCATTGTGCCGCTCAAGCTTGAAACCTAGGAGGCATCCTTGATTTTTTTGTTTACTCAAGACAATTAAGAAATCTTTAAATTCTTCCTGTTTTGTCCTCTGAATATTTCTTGACTCTCTTTTTCTCTCTCCACTCTTACAACCTATTTGTCTTTTATTAAAATTGCCTCCTAATCTTCTTGCTCCCATTTTTTTTTCTTACTCAAAACCATCTTTCACTCATCCACTAGAGTGATTTATTCAAAGCTCAAATCTTACTATATCACACTTCTACCTAATATACTTTCATGACTTGCTGCAGAAGAAATTTCAAGCCTATGTGCATGGTTTTCTGCTACTTGATACCTGAACATTTATGCAGCCCCGTTTTCTGAAAATTTCTGCTTCACCTATTACATTTAGCAACTACTTGTAGTTTCATGCGTTACACCAAACTACTGCTTATCTAATTACCTTTGTTTGTTACATTTTCTTTTTTGAAATCTTTCTTCTTCCATTACATGAACTGGCTTGAATAACATGCTCAGTGTTTGGAATTCAGCTCAGGCATACCCTCATTTAAGAATCTTTTCTAGATTACGCATTCTCTCAGTTGAGTTGCATGTCTCTTTTTGGTGAATTTCTCTAAAGTTATATTTACATCATTGTGTGTGTCTTTCTCCCTCAGTGAATTTAAATCCCTTGAGGATAGGTCCTAGATCTTAATAACTTTTGTATCATGAAGATCTAATACAGTTTCCAGAACTTAGTATGTTCTAGTAATTGTTTAATAAACTAATAAGTTCAGGCACAAGTAAAGGAATGAGAGTATCTGGCATATGTATCAACAGTTCTAATGGTATTGAATTAACTGTTTCACAATATGGCCCATTCCATGGTTGGAGAACTAATTACTAGAAAGCTCTTCTTCACATTAAGTTGAAACCAGCATTCTTGTAACTCAACCATTATTCTTTATATCTTCCATTTGCCAGTATACAGAATAAATCTTTAGATTAGTCATTGATGTGTTTGAAGATGAATTTATGTCCTTCTGAATCATATTTTTTTTCCAGGCCAAGTGCTCTTTACTTCTCAAAATTAAAATATGTTCATTGCTAGGTTATTTTAAGATCTGTATTAACAAAAGAAAACTTCAAGGCCCTTTTAGTTTGCAGGCAAGAATTATACTACATGGTAAATTCTAGTAGTTTTTGAATGTCAGAATTAGTGAAATTAATCAGCATAAGGATAAAGGATTTAAGAATAAGGACAAAGACACATCACCTCATACAGGTATTACCAACAGAAACGGAGATAAAGCATCAGGCATGAAAAGAGAAGTAGTCATTCCAGGAGTTGGTTTTCTTGCGCACAGCTAAGCCACAGGGCAGATGCCAAGAAGGGGACAGACTTGGATCTGTTTATCCAAAAATGAAGTTGTTTTCTTCCTTCAATTCAGTAGAAAGTAAGACAAAGTTTTAGGAACTAGTAGCAGAGATTGGTGATTTGCGGTGTTATTAGCAGTTTAGAATTTGAGTCAGAAGGCATATTAAGGGTCGCAGTAAAACTGAAAAAGAAAGTAGACAAAAATATTTGTACTAATGTTCCTTCCTATAGATATATAGATATTAATATATATTTATACATGCATATGTAATATATATATGAATCATATTTATAATTTTTTTCAACCATTCTTACTTCACAGTTTCATAATAGTCCAGAATATACATAGAGCAGGTAATGCAAAAGAGGCTTGTCTGAAACCACCAGGTTTTCAGTGGCAGAACCACTAAAAGTTGCTTATTGAATTCTAGTTATAAAAAAATAACAGGGAATAATAATCAACAGAGGTTATTCATTTGGCTTGCAGAAAGGCAATGATCCACTTATAATTCCAAGTCAGTTTGCATCCCTATATAGTGCTATGTTTCAAAATAAAGGTATCCTTGAAATTTAATACAATACACTTGTAAAGGTATAATGTACTTATATGCTTTATAAATATTGTTATACTATCATATATATGCTATGATGTGTCAAAATACTAAGAAAAAAATACACCTTCGAAAAAGTTGTTAGTTTAAATGAACTGGAAAAGGTTTTTGTTTGTTTGTTTTGTGGTTCATTGGTGTTTTACTAGTGTACACTTGTATGCCATATATATATTTGTGGTCATTTATATTTACATTTTTTAATTTAACGTTTAATTTGCATATAGGTTCCACCTGGTGGAGTTCCTGTAGGTACTAGGTGTTAATTTTGTGTTTGCTCTTTTGTTAATTGCTGTGGTTCATTTCCTTGTTCTTTTTCCTTTCTACTAAAAAAAAAAAAAATAGGCAATTACTTCATTATCACTTATAAAGACCTAAAACTATTAAAATATATATGTAATTTAAATTTATTACATCATATTATTGGTTATAGTAGTATGAAATTGTGGAGAATCCAAACTGCATGTGAACTTAAACATTATTTAATTATTAATTTTTTTAGCCCATGAAGCATTAATGATTCATCATTGCATTCTTTTAGAAAAATTCTAATCTTAGGGTCGAAGCCTTTTGAACAAGGTACTTCAGAGAACTACTGTCAGCTAATTCAAATTGGCAGATGAGATTAATTTTTTTGTCATTTTCTTGTTATGGTTTGTAATTTATATTTATGCGCATAAGTATGCATATGTATGTATGTGCACATATACTTTTCTGTGTTGTATGTGCATATATATGAGGATGCATATAATCTTGTGTGTGTATGTATGTGTGATGTCATCTTTTGAGTCTCATTGGAAACCCAAAATTGGTTTTAAATCCAATAGACTGCCATATTTGAATATATTTCTTCTATATGATGAGATTTTTAAATTTTACATTCATGTGTTAGTTTACCTTTGTGTTTGTATATGTGTTTACTTGTGCATTCACTTTATTTGTGCTGTGAATAAATATCAGAGTTTGTTTTACACTCCCAGAAAATAATACACAAATTAACAAAGTAATATATTTTGCTTTTGGTATATACTGAATGTATACTTTAGAGTAAAATAATATTTCCTTATGTTGGGGAAAAAGATTGTTATATTAATCAGCCCTCTGTGTATATTTTGATTTAGAAAACTAATATTTATTTAAAATAAATTTATAGACACAGGGACTACATAAAATATAGTCCCTATCAGAATAATTAGCCAGAGCATTATCTTCCATTTACACTCATAGTACACCACACCTGAAACTACTATTATCCTTACAAATGAATCTAAGGTATTAAACTTTGAGTGATAACCAGCTGAACATTTCCAAATCTGCCTTCTTAAATTCTTATACTTAAATACCCAGACATTAATGAATAGCATCTATGCATGCTATATACATATATAAATTTTAGAAGGTTATTATTTTAAATATTAGTAAACTTCAAAAGTTATATTTTAATCAGAAATTAACTGTGCAAGGCAGATTGGAATAAGCTGTAAGATGCCATGTACAATACTAACATTATGCATTATGTTATTTTTTTTACATAAAACAGCCTGCAGTTCTGGGCTG
The DNA here is from genome assembly GCF_965194825.1 of Balaenoptera physalus. NCBI lineage: Eukaryota > Metazoa > Chordata > Mammalia > Artiodactyla > Balaenopteridae > Balaenoptera > Balaenoptera physalus. The sequence continues at coordinate 64,929,408 of NC_138893.1, read as the reverse complement.
TTATTTTAGTCCCTAACTAGTTTTTATAAAAGGACTTGAAATGGAGACAATTAAATTATCAAAAGGACTTTAGTGTTTCTGGTTATCAAATATGAGAGAGCCTGTTTATGAAGTCCTGGTGTGTATATCATCTTTGAATGGGAATCGCTTGGCAATGAAAATCTTGTCGCTTTCATAAATTTGTGAAATAGTGTGGTTTGTGACACAATCATACTACAGTCACATATACATACATTGGTTTACAACCCAACACTCATTACAGTATTGCACTATCTCAGTACCTGACATTAAAAAAGTGCTTAAAACGTGGTGAGTATATGAATGAATATATCTAACAAATTTACTAACAGAAGCTACAGTTGAAAGGAAGAAGAGAAATTGAGAGAGGATTAGTCATAAAGGAAGTAGAGAATGACTGAAGGATTTGAACAAAAGGAAAGAAGTAACTATTTGGCAAGCAAATCACATAGCAAAACTTGCTCAGCTTGGATTACTCGTAGTGTAACTATATGAGTAAAAGAAGCTGTGTTTGTTGGCACCATTGTTGGTACATTCAGAGAACAGAAAAAAATATATGAATTTAAAAGCCTAGTGATTTTACCTTGATAGGTAAAATCAAGGGTAAACACTAAAAAGGCAGACGCTCATATTTATTTAGGTTTTTTAAAATTAATTGAAACTGTATGCTAACATCTGTGATCATTTAAAAATAATAATTGAATTAGATTACAATTGGTTCTAAAGTATAACAAAATAAGAATCCCAAAAATGTGGTTTAAAAATATGTTTTAATGTGTATTTTATAATTTACTTTTTAAAAGAATTTAACTTTTTATTAACTAACATATTTGATTAACCAAAATACCCATGCTGAGAAACTGGGATCATGACACTGAAATGTAAACAGCTGAATGCCCATTGGAAAATATCAATGTGAAGCCTCTTGATTTTTTTACAACTCTTAACAATTTTGATTATTTTATAATAAGTGGACCAATGGAAATTATTATCTATAGTATTAATTTTTTTAGTGTTCTGAGATAAATGTAGCACATTGACCTTACATCAAAATCATGGACAAGGAAGCTGCCATGATATGGCTAAATAATATCTCCTAATAAGATATTGCAAATACAGAACTTGTGTCAGGTTCAAATGAAAGCATTCATTCCAAGGTTATTTGAAGTATACACATATTGAAACTTTAGATAGATGTAAAGTATCTTGTGGATCAAATCATGCCAACCTTTTAATGTAGTAGCGTGCATTTCAACTTTCTCACTTCTACATAGAAATTTTTTAAATATGAGTTCTAATTTTTTTTTCGTTTTAATCGACAACGTGTTTAACAATTTCTGGCTCTCTACTCTGCCCTCAGCCTTTGATATCAGACTTAGAAATCTGTGATATTAAATCACATTCCACACCATAATATTTTAAAAGTTGCCATAATCTGTAAAACACCTTACCTCGCTGTATCACCCCTGTTCCTATTTTTTCACAGCCTTCCTGGTAGTCCACTCTCTCTCAACATTCCCATTTTATTTGCTGCACCTTCCTTGCTATTCCACTATGCAAATGCCAATCCAAGCCTTCCCATTTTATGTCTTTGTTCTTTCTCTGAATTGCAGAGATTAATACCTTATCTTTCAGAGTTGGCAATAAGATTGTGAAGGATTTCCAAGGCCTAGTTAATTACCTGTGTTTTGAACATTTGCAATCACTTCCTTTTTATGTATATATCATTTTTTTCTAAACCCTTTTTTCAGACACATGTGTCAATTCATATATTTTGAATCTAATCATCTGAAATGTTTTAATTAAAATAATATTATGTTTCCCCTTAGAGAATCTTTACAACATTAAAATAAGAAAGAGCAAGCACAATATTTATAAGTAATGAATTATACATAACCAATTTTATTTCTGTTTTACATTAAACATGAGAACAGGATAATAATATGCATGTATGCAGTTTATTACTACAAATGAAATAATTGTAAAATTCTACAGCTAAAATTCTTGACTCCAATTTCCTTTTCTTGCATTTATTTCTTATTTCTCAAGTCCAATGAAGTTCTGGAAAATATTGATATTAAATAATCAATAAGAATATATTCAAATGGACTGTTTTCTATCTTATTCTTCTTCCTACTATTTTTCCTTTTATTCACATTAATTATACTAGTACTTATTTAAGTATTTTATTTACCACAAAGTGAGTAATTGTCTTTGGATAGTTTTGTGCAATTATGAGTAAATTTCTAGTTAACTCTTTCTTTTCTTTAGAAATTCTTAATACAGTTACGTATTTTTGTAATAAATTTTAAAAATTAATTTCCAGGTAATGAACTAATAAATGCATTGTTTATTAACATTATAAATAATGGCATTTTTTTTTTTTAAAGACGAAAGACCCAGAGCTTCACCTTTTTCTGAATGATTATACTTCAGTCTTCACTGTCACGCAGACTGGAATCACTCGCTACCTCACCTTACTTCAACCAGTGGACAGGGAAGAACAGCAAACTTACACCTTTTCGGTAAAGAGATTTCATATATATGTATGTAAATATATATACGTATATATGTATGCAAGAGAAAGAGGTGTCTGTTTAAAACTGAAAAGGTCAATGATTTGAAAGGAAAAATGCAATATTTTCAAGTAATAACATAGAGAATATAAATAATAAAAAATTCTTCACATGTATTTCTCTTTTTTCTGTTTATAAGTTTGTGTAGTTTATTACCATTCTTTCCAACAGAAGAAAGACAAATTTTGAAATGAAAACAAGAAAATGGGAATCTCACTCTTCACCATACACTCATGATTGACTTAAATTGAGATATTATAAAGTAGAATCAACAAAATAAAAAAATTATTTTCTAACATTTATTTATTGTTATTGCACTTTTAACTTTGTCATAGGGTTAGGCCAGTGGTTCTCACTGGGGATGATTCCTGCACCCACCACCCTCCCCATCCTGCCCTTCCCCAGGACCCATTTGCAATTTCTGGAAACAATTTTGAGTGTTACTCTTATGAAGAGGTGCTATTGGCATCTGGTGGGTAGACACTGAAGATGCTGATAAACCTTTTATAATACACAGGACAGCCTCCCACAACAAGAATTTGTAGGTTAGGTTAATGAAGAGAGAGAGAGAAAAGTTGACAGCTGAATAGAGGTAAAAAGGAAGTTCTATTCATTATCCAAATTTCTGAGCTAGATTTTATTCAAATATAGGGGGGAAATGAGCTGATAGAAAAGTGTAGGTAATGGAATTTATATAAGGAGTTTTTTTTTTCTGGAAAAGCTTACACAGCAAACTCAGAGCTTTCAGAAAACCTAAAGTCCCCAGTTAAAACTTAGATACAGAGTGGATTTCAGAAGTCATTCAGAACAAGGATGGTAGTGTTATAGCACTGATTTTTTGGTGAGACCTTCTTTAAAAGTTAATAATGTAATTAAGATATCACTCTAAACAAATGCCAATGGGTCCTTTAAAAATTGTGATTTTGGGAATTATTAGAAAATGATATTACATGTTTAGGGCACCTATTTTCTTGACTGATATAAGCATGTTGGCTGTAAAAGCAACTGTTGCATTGTAAACAAAACATGTAGAAGTGGACAGTATTTTACTATTAATTTTTTAGAGGTTAAATAGTAGTTAACTCCTAAGAATTAGCAATGTTATTGACCATTTCAAGCCTCTAAGACATTTTACATATCAGCTTCTTTAAAACGTGCTTGCATTCAATACATTAAAAACAAAGCAGAATCCTCCATAATTGCTTCTTAGCACATTAAAACATTTTGATTATATGTACTATTATAGTTTTATTACTTCCTTTTATCAGCAAACATTTTAGCACCCTTTTAAAACTGTAAATTACATATGAGAAACTTCTTAAATTGTAGGAGTTAATTCTGTACTGCTTATGTTTGCATGAATTCTCTATTAAATGTATTTTTCTACCCCCAAAGATAACGGCATTTGATGGTGTTCAAGAAAGTGAGCCAATTATTGTCAATATTCGGGTAATGGATGCAAACGATAACACTCCAACCTTCCCTGAAATATCGTATGATGTCTATGTTTATACAGATATGAACCCTGGGGACAGTGTCATACAGGTGAGGATATTTGAAGCAATTATTTCCTTGGGCATCATACAATGCATTGGTGAAGACATTGCTGAAGAAATGAAAGTGAATTTCAGACTTATTGTATGGCATAATTTAGTTTAAAAAGCTTTAAATTTATGTTTACTTTTTGAATGAAAGTATATCTACATGGACTTCAAACTAGAATTAACTAGATGTACACATAGCTGTTTGACCTTTTATACTTGATTTTTTAAATGTAATATATTGAACATATTTAATTAATATAATGAATATATTTAATATACTGAAGTTTCAGGCATTAAACATGTAGCTTAAAACTTCAAATTATTTTGAACTCTTGTAGAAATGGGTTAAATTTCCTTTGCGGATAAATACAAAGGACTGTATTAATAAATTGCTGGGTAATACTATTAGACATTGATTACCTGGACATAAAATAGAATCATTACAATGGGAAAAATTAAGATTAGATAGTAAATCGTATCTTTGAAAACACAGAAATCTGGCAAAATCTTTATCCTTGATTTATTTTATTTTTATCATTAGCTGTACTTATTACATTTAAATAAATTGCAAGTTATCTCAAAATCTTTTTTGTGCTCTGTATATAAATCATAAAGAAGTAATAATATTCTTCCTTGAGGATTTTTAGAAATCTGGTTGACTCTAGTACTTTCCAAACTGGCTGTACATCATAATTATCTAGGGAGCTGTTGAGAAATACAGATGAGCAAGATTCACTTCAGCTTTCCTGTATCTGAAGCTCTATAAGTAATACTTAAGTAATCAATATAACAAACAAACCCAAAAGGTTTTAAGTTGCCCAGTCATGTAAAGACCACTGATTTATATTTTCCTCTACATCTGAGAGTCAGATTTAATAATTTGAAATTACTCTTAAGCCAGGAAGGTCATGATTCTTTATACTTTTTAGAGTATTAGAAAGGCTCCTAATTATTAACTAAAGTTTATATATAATATATATTATATAACATAAAATATATAATAATATAGAATATAATCTAATATATAATAGTATAGTGTATAATGAATACTAATAAATAAATTTGTATACCTATATATTTTAGTATTAGATAAATAGTTCAGAGTAGTAAAAAAGCATTCCAAATGCCTCAACAGTGTGCTTAAGTCTTTATGTTATGGTTGCTTTTCTCTCCAGCTTCATCTTTGGCCCTCTATTTCTATATGTTTGTTTCAGTCCTACTGAACTATCATTTCCAGTTACCTGAATGTGCCTTGCTCTTTGCCATTTTCTCTAATTATCTCCTTTACCTTGACCTCTTTCCCTTCTATTTATAGCTTGATTACTTTCTCCTATTCTTTAGACTTTTTACTTTCTGAGGAAGCATTCCTTGGTAGTTTTCGGTAGATAATTCCTAGTAATTCTTCTTCCTTAATAGTTCCTGTTCTTGCAACCCACCAATAACAGTAGTTTCTAGCCAAGATATTATGATACAGTGGTGTGTCCTCATCAGTGTGAAATGTATGGGAAGAAATAGTTAACAATATGTCTCATGGCTTTTGTATACTATTTTCTGTTAACCAAGAACACTTCTTATCTGATCTTTTACAAGGCTAACTCAGTCTCATCATTCAGTACCCAGCTCAAAATATCACCTCCTCAGAGAAAACTTTCCTAACAGCTTAGTGTCAATAGCCTCCCTGCATACACACATACATATACACACCCTGTCACACATTCTTATTCTATAACTTTCTCTCATCACTTTCATAGCCAATATGACCTACTAAAATTATCTTTTCTTCTTGTCCCCACCCCAAACTAAAAACTCCATCAGTGACCATCTGTCTTGTTTGCTACTCTAATACCAACACATACCAGACATACTAGTCATGCAGTAAATATTTGTTCAAAGGATGAATTATTACCTATTTTGCATGATATAATTGTTAATACAAATTAGAAATAATTCAATGCTACCCCTATTTTATTTATTGGATTAAGATGTGCTTTCTTCAGTGATATAGGAAGGGGTAACATTATAGACTGAGCACTGAAAATTCGCCTAAAAGTGCATCCATGTGAATGTCCTCTTCCGTGTATGTGGGTAGTGGGGAAAATGTTTCAAACAGCCACAGTACATTTTATTCATATCTTGGTTATGGCACTTGTCATATTGATGAAATCCACCTTTTTTACCCATTTGTCTTGAGGGCACAACTATAATTTGTTTCTGTATCCATAGTCTGTGTATCCATAGTGCCTGGCATATAGTAGATGCCTAAACTAGAAGATGCTTAATAAATGTTTATTTGAGGATGAAAGAAAGAAAGATCTGTAAACAAGTAGATCTGAATAAATGGGGAGGAATAAGTGTATTGGTCTTTGTTTCTAGTGAATTGATGGACCTAGAGATCTACATTTATCTTTACTGAGGCACTCTTTCATAGGGAGTAAAATTATGGTTTATACAGATAAAGGAATGAAAATTATTGTCATGTTCTTATTTAATTAGATCTGATTCTCATTCCTATAATAACATAATTGGAAATAAAAGTAAGTTTATACAGAAAAACCACCAGCAGGGAGCTGGAAAATGTAACTAAGAAAACGATAGCAGTTATGTGGTGGAACCGTATCTCAAAAATGTTTGCCTTGGGGGATCAAAAGCTTATTTCTGGCATTTGCAGTCTACAAGAGTTAATTTCCCTTATGTATCTCTTTATAAAACACTTTTTGCCTTGCCTTTAAAGAGTCATATTTTATATTTTCCCTTTGAAAATCTATTTGAACATAGATTGTTGTTTTTGTCTATGTGCCTCTAATTTCTTAACTTATTTAAATGCCAAGAAATGAAGCTTTTTAATTAGTATTTTTAATGTTATTCTGGTATGTGGTAAAAGAGTGGTGTGGCTATAAAACATCCTCCAAGGGCCTAGAAATAAAAGGAAATAGATTTCCCAGTGAGAGAAAAAATTTAAAACAGAGCAAAGTAATTCAGAACTGTGATCTGCAACTGCATTTTAAGGGTCATAAAATGGGTTCTTATGCTCCATTCACCACTAACCGTTCAATAACCTGCCTTTGCTCACTAACTCCACAGAAGATCAGCTGGTTTCCTCTTTGGTTAGTAATCTGTTGTCAAAAAGAGTGAAAGTGTTAGAAACAAAGGAGACAATGAACATTCTCCAGCAAAGAGAGCCTTGGAAAACAGATTTTAAGTATTATAATCAGCTCATTTTCAATGTAGACATGAGACTATCTTGGCCTGACCTAAGTACATAATTATTTGAGTCCACTGTCTTCTTATTATGAGGTAGCTGTCCTTGTCCACAAGCGTGGATCGGTCATAAAAATGTGAATACTACCCAGGTTCTTGTTAAAAGTTCGCAGTTATAAACTAGCCTTCTGACTTTATATCTATTCTGCTTGCTTATTGTAAAAAGGAACAGGGTGAGTCTGACATGTATGGTTCATGAAATACACTTATGGGAGCACTGCCATAAAACAGCAACTGCATCTTTCACAACTGGAAGATTAAGTGTAATCAGATTATGAGCACATCTTGTGCTAAGAGAGAAATTACTGGCATGAGTGAGTATGATTCTTTTCTTCAGTTCATGCAGTGTATTTTTTGCTGCACAAAAGACAATTTTGTAGGCCATCAATGAAATCTTCCAGGTTGACTCTAAATGATATCTCACTCTGTTGTCTTAAGGTCTCATTCACACATTGCTGGTTTTCTTGAAAAACCAGCTGCTCTGTATTAGAGATATAGAGTTTTATATATAATATTAATATTTTAAAGATGTAGATTTTAATATTTGTAGTTAGCTATCCTGTCTGAACTCCAAAGAAGGTATTGCTAGACTTTTACAATTCTCTTAAATCAATGGTTCTTAGTCCTGAGTATTAGAGTTCTACCTGAGAAACTTTTAAAAATATTGATGCCTGGACTACACCCTGAAATATTTTTATTTAAATGATATGTTAACACATAGTAGAGTCACTTGGAGAGATTTTGTTTAATAAAACAAAGCAGCTCTAATATGTAGCTAATTTTGAGAAAAACTGCCTTAAACCTTAACAGTATTTTTGTACCCTCTGAAAAATGGAATCTTAATTTATTAAGATGGAGTCCCTCATGGAGCTGAGTCCTTTGATTGTCACCCCCACCTCTTCCCATTTTTCTTGTTTTTCAGTTCTTACTTTCTTTTTTCATGTTTCTTACTCCTCTTCACTGCTTTAAAGTCCACCCCTTTCCCTCACCTTCACCTGTGCTCACTAGTTATTCCATTCTTTCAATTTTATTTTACTACAATAATCTCTTCCTCTCTATTGATTCTTTCCCTTTGGCCTATAAGCAGTTTTAAATCCTCCCATGCTGTGGTCTAAACACTCTTCCCAGATAAGATTTCATGCTACTATCTAACTCTGATATTCCAATGTATTCTGATGTATTTAAGCATTTGGATTGATAAATCTAGATAATTTATTATTTTATTATGTATTTATGCATAATTAATACATAGTTATAAATCTGGCCTTCGCTCACATCATACTACTAAAATCATATAAAATTATAATTCTAATGAGTCAAATACAGAAGTAAATATTTCTCAGTACTTAATCTATGTAAAACTCTCAAATTTACCCTTTTATGGAAAACCTCCCTGGTTCTCATCCTAGCTGTCTGGTGACTGAGGGACTTTCTTGCTGGCTTCTTGTTCAATTCTCAATCTTTCAATATTAACATTTTCCAAAAATCAATATATAAATTTCCTCTCTTTCATCTATTCCCAAGTTTTCAATCATCACTTTTATGTGTACTCATGTCACCCAAAGTTAAATGTCCTGTGATGACCTGAGCATCAAGCTGTTGGACATGGAAAGGTGGATATTTGACAGGCAGCTAAAACTGGACATATTCTAAGATAAATTGACTAATACATTATCTTTCTTCTGATACAGAAACACAGACACACACACACACACACACACAGACTCAAACATACATAACCTGTCTTCTTTGGAGGCAATTATATTTTGAAGAGCCCAATTAATCTTGGATTACCCAGGCTTCAGGCCAGCAACTATAGTCATGTTTCTTTTCTCCCTCCTTCACCTGCATACATCCCGATGATTGTCTGATTGTCCGGTTTCTGAAATTGCTGTTTCAAAATGTATCTGTCTGTCATCCTTTCCTTTTCCATGCCCATGCACTGCCATAAATTAGGCTGCTACAGTAGACTCTGACTGACAACCCTATTTCTGCAAGTTCCCCACCTCATTGCTACAAATGATTATTCTGAAACACAGACACAAGTCAAAATAGGTCCTTATCCTACTGAAGGAAGAGTCTAATCTCCACACCATGTAGTCAAGTACAGCTATGTAATACTTCAAGTATTTTTGTTTCATCTCATGCTACATCTCTCCATGTAACCAACTTTGAGATTATATAGAGGGTCTGTTGTGTTTAATTTCAGCGTAGAATATCCTTCCTGTTCTATGCCTATTGATATCTCTCTCAGGTTTTAAAATTTAATCCAAATTATACCTTTTTTCATTCTTTTACACACAGTTCAAATGTTATTTTTTAAATAAAGTCTTTATTTTCATAGCAAGTCAGAATTCATTGTTCTTCCCATCATACTCCCACATATCTAGGTGGCAATTTTATCTCCCATACATTTTACTGTGCCTTGCATTAAAGTCAGCTTTTACATCTCTGTCTAACTTACTGAACCATAAATTCCTTTTAGTGATCTCTAACCACCAGTGGTCAACACAATGACTTCCACACAGTAGGGATTCACCAAATATCCATTGAATTTATTCCCTCAAGTAATTTGCTCTCAATTAGTTTAGAAAGAGTCTCATTCTAGAAATGCGTTCTATTTGGCTTAAGAATTCTCTCTGCCACACACAAAGTGTTATCTCCCATAGCCCTTTCTCAAAACGGTCTCTAACTTCTTAGCCTCAGCCAGGCTATCCCTTTACTGCTCTTAATATGGAAAAATACATTACATTGAAAACATTCCTGATTACTAATGCTGTGTCACAAGTCATTGAATATTAGAGCTAGAAATTACTATGAAGATATTCCTTGTTCACAGACTGATTTTATGAAGAATTTGAGCTAGTACACTGATAAAAATTGGTCCAAATCCACAAAGTTTGTAAGTGGCAAAGTTGATGTTAAATCCAATTTAAAGATAATAGTATCTGTTACCAACATTTTAAATCAAGTATACTGCAATAAAAATTTTAAAAAAATACAAAAACAATTTTTTAAATAAGGATAATAGTATCTGGAACCAGACTAACCAGTTGTGTCCCTTTCTGTCACTTTGTACCCTATGTGACCTTGCACAAATAGCTTATCCTTCTGTACTTCAGTGTTCTAATCTTTAAAATGTTGCTACTAATAGTACCAGCTGTATTAAATTGGTCATATGAACTACTTCCATATGTGCATTGTAAATGATAAATCTTGTATAAAGTCATCCAGTTATTATTATTATCAATTCATTCTCGTGAATTATATAAAGCATTTATGATAATTAATATTCTTTACTGCCTTATCTGTGTATATCTCTGTGTGCCCTGTATATTATTTAGTACCCTGAGGAGGACATATAAACATTACATATAGAATTATATGTTGAAATTATTTTTATAATTTCCAATATTATAAACATTAGGATAAGTCTATGTAGTATTTTAATGACTTTGACAATTTATTGTATGTCAGATAATGATATTGGTAAGTATATGTGTGTACATATATGTGTGTTTGTGATATCATGATTAAAGTTTGAGGGGTATATTTATTTAAGGTCTTAGTGGGGTTTAGTATTTTAAGCAAATACCAGATAAAGATTTGATGAGCAAACCTTTCAAAATTGTAAATATACTCTTACATTTGTACATAATTTTATGTCTTATATTGAAACAATTTAACTTTACTAAAGATCATACAATTTCTTACCTAAACCCGTTTGCATTAGAAGCAAAACTTATAACCAAACTAATGATTCTTAAAATATATAGTTTACTCACTCGTGTTGCAGACTTTAATTATATTTGAAATTTTATTATATTAAACATATTTTGTTGAAATGGCTGATATTCATTAAATTCTGAATACAAGCCCCTTATAAACTATATGATTTGCAAATATTTTCTATTTTTGTGTGTCATGCTGTTAGTGTCATATCTAAGAAACTTTTGCCAACAAGAGTTCACGAAGATTTTCTCCTATATCACCTGCTAATGAGTTTTATAGTTTTAGCTTTTACATTTTACATTTAGATGATCCATTTTTAATTAATATTGCATATGCTGTGAGATAAAGGTCTCTGTTCATTTAAAAAAATCTTTTGCATATAAATATCTCAGCAGGTTTTATTCAAAAAACTATCTTTTCCTCATAAATTACCTTGGTATCTTTGTTGTAAGTCAGTTAGCTATAAATGTAAGAGGTTACTTCTGGACTTCTGTTAATCTGTATGTCTAACTAATGTCAAAACTACATCTTGATTGCTGTGGGTAGATAGTGTGTTTTCAAATTGATAGTGTAATTCCTTCTTCATTGTTTTTCTTTTCTAAAATGGTGGCTATTCTAGGTCCCTTGTATTTCTGTATAATTTTGGGATTAACTTGACAATTTCCACCAAAAAGCCTGATAGAATTTTGATAGGGGTTACACTGAATCTATAAATCAAATAAATTTAAAGAATTTCCATCTTAAAATATTGAGTCTTTATATCCATGAACATGGACTGTCTTTCCACATACTCTTAAATTTCTCTCAATAATGTTGTAGATTTTTTTTTTGAACGTCCTAGTTTTAATTCATGTTGATTCCTGTAAACATTTGACTGTCTCCAGTATTTCCCCCAGAATGTTTTCAAGAAACGGATGTCATTTGGCTGATGTCTGCTTAGTTACTCCAGGCTGCTTAATTTATTGGACAGAGGTAGTAATTTATTTTAAAGATAATGTGATTAGTGGGGAAATTTATACAGCTAAATATTATATATTTTACTTTTCATACATGTTTGAAGTGCAATTCTGTGGATATTCCATTTGTGGGACCAAGTCAACATGCCCATCCTAACACTGTATGCTACAAGAACTCTTCTGATGATGGAAGTTTGATTAAAATGCAATGGAAGATAAAAAACAAACAAACAAACAAATTAAATTAAAGCATTTTTATTTACGGGGCAGATTTTCCCACTAAATTAGGAACAGGCTTCATATACCTATAATCTCATAGACCACTGATCAGAAGATCATTGAGTTGTTTTTGAATTAAATCCCCACCATAGTTTAGTTTCAGGGTTTTTCACAAGATGTTGCCATGTTCAGGGTATTCTGAGTCAGTGTCTCAGCTCTCTTTTCTAATCTTGGACCACCAATAATTCCTTTAAAATATTTTTGTTTGCATGTATAGGGACTCAATTAAGTGGATTCTTGACCCACTCTTTTATTACTTAGTGTTGAAAGTCTGAAAATTTTTATAAAGCTATTTGAGTAACAAACATAGAATTCATTTTTTGGCTTATTTGTTAAACTTCCTACTTGCTAATGATTTCTGTGACACTAGTTGTGTTTCCTGAATATATTATCTTATCTGTGGTTGGCTGCCTCTGCAGTTTTGGGGTTGTTTCTGTCACCTGTGCTTTGCAGTACTGTTTGGTATTTACAGCACCTCCCAGACGGGTGCCTTTTTCAATTTAATTATCATCCAGCTTTCTCTTTTCCAGTATCATTTATGGAAATGTTAAATAAGACCAACCATAATACCTATATCCCTTAAGCATGTTTCTCAACACTTCTTCTTAACTTGATGCATTGCTATTTATCACTAAATTCCTTTAGCCAATTTAAGTCCCAGGAAGAATGTTAATATTGAATCCAATTTGAGCTAAATTTTAATTAAGATTGCCTGAGACATTTTGTTAAGTGATTTACTATAATCAAAATTGATATCTCCTCTGCTACCCCTGTCCTCTAATTTTCTAATTTTATCCACACACAAAAGAGAATGAGTTTGTCTGGCTTGAATAGTTCTCCATAAATATATATCATTCATTCTGACTGTTTCTGCAAATTGTTTCCTTCTCCTTTGCCTTTAGGACTATGTCTGTCATCCTCACGTTAAGTCCCAAAATCATTTCATGAAGTGCCTTTCCTTCTGGCAGCCACATCTGTTCACCCCCAAATACCCAGTCTCAGACTTAGCTGAATGTATGCCTCTCTTTCAAATTTCCTTTTTTTCTCTCAATTATTTTTGTCGCTGCTATTTCTATGCACATTATCATTCTAAATGCAGTGTATAATAAAAATCGAAATAGGCTATGCACAGTATATCCCCTTAAGCATGATGAGGTGTGTAAAGTACTTTGTTTACATTTCATTAGGATAGTTAACATGATCCTTTGAATGGGCCATTAATTAACACAGCATTTCTGAAATTGAATTTAAGTTTCAAGGTAAATGTGTACACTTGCATTTTATCTAAGAAAGTGCACCAAAATGTCCAATAGCCGCCCAAAGAAGTCTGTGGATGACAAAGAACTGCTACTTTATAGAAGTGAAACTCATGGATAAGAAATACATAATGTCAATAAATAAGAAAATTGTTTTCTGCAACTTTATTTATTACAACCCTGTGTGTTTTCTTTATTAACAGGAAACTTTTGCTTTCCCCTTACGTGTAAACTGAGGCCAGCTTTCTTTTCTTTATCTGTCAAAGGATGAAAACAGAAAATTCTGTGACTCTTTGTAAAATGCATATTGTAAGATTTTCCAGTAGAATCTTTTTTTTTTTTTGCCCTCTTAAGTAAATTTATATTTATCAGGAAGTCAAGGAGGCTTATTTAACATATTAAATCATAATGACCTTAATTTGGCTTTATGAAATTAATAATGGTTATTCTCTTTTCATATATAACGACTCAAAATAGTCTTTAACTATTGCGTATCATTTGCTCCAAAATGATTATGAATATGTGCAAATTAGCCTTACAGATGCTCATGTGGTATTATGTCAGGGACTCTGAATTGAATCCCTTTTCTCAAAAAAAATATTTCTTGGGCTTGATATTCTAATTTTCTAATTAGATATTCTACAATTGGAGATGCATTTGTTTGCTTTTGAAAAGGTAATACTCTAAGCCTTATCAATCCTTTATAAGTCATTGTGAACAAGACTATAAGAATTTTTGCTAAAGCCATGTGTAAGTAAAAAGAATTACAGGACAAGAGAATCTCTGGGAGATGGGAAGGAAAACATTAAGACTGGAAAAAATTAGAGCAAAAGGAAGGATGGGAATAATAAAAGCAATTCATTTTTTCCAGGCCTCCGTCCTTATTAATATGTGTTTATGTGTCAAGAACAGGTGATAAGACAGAGAAAAAAAAATTCCTATAGGGACGGGCTTTCCTTTTTTTTTGCTTTAGGAAATTAAAATTAAAATAGTCTTCAAGATTCAAAATCTTTTATCACTCTCACAAGAACAAAAAAATCTTTCCTGATGTGATTGCTTCAGCATTAGAACACAGTAGCCTCAATTCAAGAAAACAAGAGTGTACATGTCGAGAGAACTTTTTTTACTTACTTTATGTGTGTGTGTTTGAAAGCAAGCTTCTTTTGTTGGGGGAAAAAAATGACACAGTGGTGAAAAGTTGAGTCCCAAGAGGATTTATGTTGTTATTTTCAATTCCAGCTCACTGCAGTCGACGCAGACGAAGGGTCAAACGGGGAGATCACATATGAAATACTGGTTGGGGCTCAGGGAGACTTCATCATCAATAAAACAACAGGGCTTATCACCATCGCTCCGGGGGTGGAATTGATAGTTGGGCAGACTTATGCGCTCACCGTCCAAGCAGCGGATAATGCTCCTCCAGCAGAGAGAAGGTAATTTATATCAGAAGCAATGCAGTCTTTTCATCGCTCCAGTTTAAACCCCATAATTAAGTTTAAGATGCACCACAAGCATTCTTTTATCTTATAAACATCTAAATTAGATCAGAAAATCAGAGAGACTGGATTCTCAGGAACTGCATATTCTTCTTTGTTCAAATTGTGGGAAAAGTACAATAAAGTCAAGATTAAACCACAAAATAATTAACTGTGGTTTCACAGATGTGAAGGATGCAACTCTCTGTTGGGAGGGGGAGTGGGAACTGGGAAATACCAGAGGCATGTGTCCACTTTATTAGTGAAAAGCAAGGCTGCTCATAGTGAGAGGTCACAGATAACATGTAACACGTGATGCCTCAGGGTTTTGAGGCCATCTCTCAGTGTCAGAGTAATTATTTTTAAAATTTTTATAAACATATACAATTTATCTAGAAAATCTATCTATATTTATGTATATGTAATATAATCTCATAGATATATATGAGAGAGAGACAGTAAGAGAGAAAAAAGTAAAAAAGACTTCCAACTATTACAACTACATCTATCTGCCCCCCCCCCAAGAGATATCCCTGAGATATCCCTTTTATTGATTTCTTGTTTGTTTCCAGATTTTCAGTATGCATTTTAAGAAAATATGAAGTTAATATTAATACATTGCTGAACCTTGCTGGTTTATTTTTCACCCTCACAGTGTATCTTAGGGTTCTTTCCAGATGAATACTGGATAATTCCCTTAAAACTTTTTATCACAGCTACATAATATTCCTTCATATATATGTAATACTGTTTAAGAAACCCACTGTTGATAGACTTTACGTGTCAGTCTCTCTTTAACAGACAATGAAGAAATAAGTAACATCGAGCACACATCATTTTGAATGTGTGCCAGTATATCAATAAAGTAAATTCCCAGAAGTTAGACCAAAGGGTACATACAATTGTAAGTTTTAGAGAGAACTGCCAAATTGTATTCTATGGGTCTTATAACAATTTGCAATTCTAACTGCCAGGTCTGAGTATGGCTAATTCTAAACAGTCTCCCTAGTGTGTGTCATATCAAACTTCTGGATTTTTGCCAGCCTGATAGGTTAAAAAAATAGTATTTATTTTTTTATCCGTTTGCTTATGAGTGAGTTTGAGTACATTTCCTATGTTTTCCACTTTTGTTACCTTTTCTGTGAATTCTGTGTTCACAATCTTTGCCCATCTTTCTACTGATTTGTTAAACCCAGGTTACAATTATTCTGTGTTTTCTACTAGTGACTTTGTGGATTCATATTGTATGTTTAAATCTTTGTTGCATTTGGGATTTATCCTACTGTACAATAGGAGGTATTGATCCAGCAGTATTTTTTTTGTTCAGGCAACTATGCCATTTTTCACATAATATATCAGATGGTTCATCTTTTTACTCATTAATTTTAGAGGTTACATTTATTATATCTTTGCTTATGTATTTGAATGTGATTCTAGACTTTCTCCACTATTCCATTAGTTCAGCTATTTTTTTATGAGCTATTATCACACAATCTTAATTGTTAAGATTTTAAACTATGCTTTATAACACAGTGGTGTGAACTTAGCTCATTGATTTTCTTCCTTAAAAATTTGCTGGTTACTCTTTCTGTAAATTTTTTTCTTTGACTTTATAAAAGCTACTTAAGTATGTTTTTTTTACCATATTTTTATTAGTAACACATTAAATTTATAAATTAATTACTTAGGGTTAAATTATACATTGTTGGTGTTGAATCTTTCTAAGAACTTTCTGTCTCTTCATTTGTCCATGTTTTCTTTTGTGTCCTTTAGTAGATTTTATTTTAAAAATATTTTCTTTATATATGTCCTATACATTTTTTTGTTGGGTTGTTTCTCATCTTTTGTTGTTACTGTAAATAGACTCCTTCTTCCTCATTCTTCTAATTGGTTGACACATATGTAAAAGCTGTTAATCTACATTAATTTTAACCCACTTTCTTATTTCATTCTCTTATGTTTTTGTAGTTTTCCAGTTCATGTTCCTACGTTATCCAAGAATATATTTTATAAGTAGTGATAGTTTGATGTCTTTCTATTTTTTTTCTTCCCTTTAATTTTATTTGCTAGTACTTCCAATAAAAATGCTTGTCTTGACTTTGATTTGAGTGGGAGTACCTCCTACATTTCCCTATTATATTGGTTTATGGTTAAAAAACATATTTTATTATGTTAAGAAAGCATTCTTCTATTCTTATTTTATTGACTTTTTAAAAATAAGAATGGTCATTTATTCAAGTCAAATAAATATCCATCAGCTATGAAGACAATAATGAATTTTCTTTTTGAGCCAATGCTAGGATGATTGATCTTAATACAGTTCCTATAATAAATCTATTTTTCATTCCTGATATAAATCCAAGTAGGCCTTAGTATTTTAATCTTGAAATAAACTGCTGGATTATATTTGTTTGTATTTTATTTAGTGAAATTAGTCCATGCTTTTCTTTTTGAGAAACTTTTGTGAAAGCTTTATATAGTTGTTATGATACTTCATAAGTGAAATAAACAAAAACCACAAAGAAACACAAAAATGAATTAATAAGTTTGACGACTATGAATTAGTTGTAAACATCTCTAAAGCCAATAAATAAATCCAAATTTGGTTCTTTGAAATATAAATAAATAAAAACATAAATAAATTTATAAACTTTCAGCTAAACTAATCAATAAAAGTGGGAGAAAGTGCAACTTTACCTAATAAATTCTGAGAGGGAAATAACAGAAACAGAAGAAATTGAAAGAATCAATAAAAGACCACTTTGCTTTAATAGCTGTAAAAGCTTGAAAAGATGGATGAAATGGATAGTTTTTCAAGAAAATATGATTTACCAAAATCAATCCCAAAGATTAAGAATTCTTAAGAGATCAATAGTATTTTCCTCTATAGAGGAAAATACTACTCCAAACTATAGCAGGGCCAGGCAGTTTGACAGAAGATCTGTAACAAACCCATTAACCATTAAAACCTTCTCCAGAGCAGAGAAAAGGACATTGTTTCCCCTGCAGCACACCCACATGAGAGATTTTTCTCTTCACACCCCTCTTATCATTAATCATAGAGATTTGGCAGGACCCTGTAGTTCCTCATTGATATTTCTAGACTATTCTTTCTCCTTCTCCTTGATATTTTCTCTTTAATTTCATTACATAAGAATGTACGTAAGAATGTACTATCCAGTACTCCCTGCTACTATCATCTGCAGGTGACAGGTCCCTCCCCCATTTTCTCCTCTTATCTCTAACCTCATCTCCCACTGTCATCTACAGACCTGCAGGTCACTGCAGAAGAGTTTAGTTCTAGTCTGCTTGGCATTCATTTCAACAGTATGTTTGTCAAAATGCTTGGTGACTTCAATGTCCAATATGTGGTATAAAGCATCTCCAAACTTACAGTCACTTTGGCCAAAGATCCCTGGAGCCATCCTCAATGCTTATCTTTCATTCAAACTCCAAATGTAGTCTTGAGCAACAACTCTAAGCTCTACCCTAAAAACATACTCAGAAACCAACAAATCTCCCTACTTTCATTATGAACATAGCAGTCCAAGCCACTGTTCTCTCTAGTGTTGAAAACCTCTTCTAATTAGAAGTCTAGTTAGACTTCTGCCTGTGCCCCCTTCAGTCTCCTCTCAACACCATGTACCTAAGTACATCTTGTCCCTGTAACTTCCCCTGAGAAATTTCTGTGACGTCTAATTTAGCTTTAAATATGAAATTTTTGCTCCTATGGATTTCTGTATGTACTTCCAAAATAGTAAAGTAGAACCTGTGAACACTGAAATGTAAATATAGCTTTTTTAGTGTGATGTTGGTGGGAGACAAAGGAAGAAAAGAAGGTTTTTGTCTTAAGTCTACTAGTGAAAGCAATATAAATACCTAGAACCTTCATCTTAGAGACAATGTAGAAATATAGTTACAAATAGACACCCTGTAGCATATGTTGACACATTTAAAAGAAAATTACCGTACAGATTGTGCAATCCTCTAAATGTCAAGGACATCACCTCAGTACCACTGAGTACTATTGTCATATCCAAAAAATTTGACTTTTTATCTTTTTAAAAATTATACCATTTCTGAAGTTAAAGCTTCTTAGGTCTATCTTCATAACCTCTTTTTATTCATATTTTATTTTGTTCTTAAAAACACAGTGTTATGGATGAAGTTTTATTCATGATACAAATAATTAAAATTGATTGTAATATTATAGCCTGATCCAAAGACTTGAAATTTGTGATTTCCTGTGAGATAACATCCTTCATTGCAAACCAAGGATGTTTTATACTCCCCACAGAAACACACACACACATCAGATAACTAAAATGTCTTCAATTTACATCCCACTTTTGTTCTTGTAGGATGTGGGGAGAAAGGACAGGCAGATTTTGAATTCAGAAGCCTTGCCTTTTAGTTTATCTGTTGTTGCTAATTAACTTCATAACCTTGAATCTGTCACTTAATCTTTCTGATTTTCTAATCCTCTTTTGTAAAATGGGAGTTAAACTAGATGGTTTCTAGGGTCTTTTAAAATCATACGATTATCTGAGAAGTTACATCACCTCTCTTGTTCTACTTTGATCTCGTTACCAAATGCGAAATAAAAACTTTATGATTTTTATGTTTAGAAATAGAGAGTTATCTACATTATACTGGCTATATTACAAAAATAAAATTGGTATTATATAGGTTCTCAGTTTTATGCATTTAAGACTAGCTATAAAATATAATACAAAGTGTTCACATAGAATTTATTATAACTTATTATTTACCTCATGACTGTCCTGTTTTATTATGTGCTTGATCAATGCTGTTGAATTACTACTATTTATTACAGCATTAATGATATCATTTTATTGTTAATACTCTGGCATTTTGTTTTAGGAAAGCTAACTCTGACACTATGCTGACATCAGGGATAAAAAGGAGATAGCATTTTAGAAGGCAATAGCTATCAAGAAGGTTAGTGCTTATTTAAACACATTGTAGGGAAGTGTCAGGATGTTGAAGATGAGAAATGCAAGACCTTGAATTGTGATCTTCCCCAAATAACTCTAAGATCCAAGAATGTGTGTTTGTGGGGGTGGGGGACACGATTAGCAATTCTAGCATTTGAATTACTGTGGAGAGGAGCAAAGGAAGCAAAGGAGTAAGGGCAGATGAAGGAGACGGTCATGTTGGACCATAGTTGTTCACTGTCTTCTGCCTTGGGGAATAGTCTTTTTTGTTTTGCATTTAAAATTTTTCTTCTCTGTGGCGAAGACACAAGTTTCATCTGAGTTAGAGGTCCTTATTGTAGTGCTGTGGATATAAACAGTTTAGCCCTCTAAAATGGGAAAATATTCAAAGGGGGAAAAATAAGGAAATATACAAAGTACAGTAAGTTTAGTACAAATGATAGTTTTAAGAGCAGAAAGAGACCCATATTCTGGTAAAGATTTTATAAAATACTCCACACCAGTAAGCTGAAGCTCTAAATATCAAAAGCAGGAAGGCTGTAACTTTTTGAAAAGAAGCTTTGAATTTGGGGTACAGGTGTGTTCTAGGTCAAAAAGAAAATGTTAATCAGTGAGGGAATCTCTTGCCTCCAAGCTTATTAAGGAGAGTTTTAGGTCAGTTTGTAGAGGAATCACCTGGGCTCCTAACTTAAAAAGCAGGTGAGTCTACATGCTATACTCCCCGTGAACTTCTGGGACAGTGGTCTTCTGAATCAAGCGTGTGTGAGAAAAACCTTGTATATCCATGGAAAATGTAGATTTGTGGTCCCACATCAAAAGATTCTGATCCAGTATGTCCGAACCCTAACACTACCACACTCCACTCTGGGGAGGCAAGAGGGGATACTGTGCCTGTAGGTTTTTAGCCAAGAAAAGTAAAAAGATGCGATTAAAATGTCTAAAATATTTTAAGGGATGAGAATAAGGTAAATGTAAACTTATTTAGTTCATTCCACAGAATAGGATAAGAAGCCTTATTTTGAACAGTTAACAATAATAACTGATAAATTTGTTTTTCTATGTGTGTATATACTTAGATATATACACACACGTGCATACACATACACACCATACATATAATCTTATTTAATCCTTATGCTAATCTTAATGTTATTATTATTTTTAATTATCAGATGGAAATAGTGAAACTGAAAGAAGTCAGTTGCCTATGATCACATGTGGTAGCGTAAAAATTCTAATCCAGGAATGTGTGGTTACGAATCCAGTGCTCATCGTCACTCAGCTAGGGTTATTACCAATGTGGTATAGGGTAAATGTTATAAGACTTATGCATAGAGAATGTGCTGGCAGCAAAAAGGAAGAGATTTATGAAATGTTTAAATCAATTGATAAATAACAGACACTTAAAAAAGTCAGGATTATGAAGGGTAATATCAGCAATAGTGTATATCTTGGGATGGCTGTTGGAACAACCAGATCACCACCTGGGAGGATAATAGGCCCACCTCATATTGACAATTAATGTATTCCTACAATATAAGAGTGGGACTCTTTGCACACTAAATTTATAACTTGCTGATATTTTTCTTTTTCATCTAGCCATTATAGTACCTATAAGTTAAACTTAATACCTCTAAGTTTATAAGCAGCATTTCATCATCCATTTTAATCTACTTTATTTTATCCTTAAAGCACAAGTTGTAAAACAAAATTGAAAAGAAAAGCAATTATATTTTGGTTAATTTTATTGGCAAATTTTAATAATGAGATAAAATCAGAGCAAGAAAGAATGCAGATACTTTAACTGATTATGAAGTCTAAGAGATTTTAATTTAAAATGAGATTACTTTGGAACAATATTGTGATAAATTTAAGTATGAAATTTTTTTGAAGTCACTGCAGCTTTTTAGAGGTGCTTAGTATCTATAGGTGTCTATTCTACTGAGAACATGTTCAGAAACAATTTGGACTTAGGCATAATATAAGGTGATAAGCTAGAAAATCATTTTCAGTGCCTATGATCTGTATTTCTCTTAAGGGCTTTTCAAAGTAAACTATTATAGAATAATAATCTCAGAAAAATGTTTTTGGTGACCATGTCTTTTAATTGATGCACTTAATGCAAAGAGCTTTGGGCTACTTTAAGAAAATTCTAGCCCCCAAATAGAAATTGTAAGAAATGTGTTTTGAATAAAAAGGCATGATTTTGTTAAAATAAATTTAAAGCATACAACTCAGACAGTGGTGGTATGTTCTTCAAGATAGAAGAATAACTTTGTAAATTTGCATGTCTCATTGATATATTTTTGCCAGTGTTTCTTCTGTACCAACCTTGAACATCTTCTTCACCTTTTGCTGTGTAAAGAAATGTCAGAGTTTAGACATATCAAAAACGGTGATTATGTCAATGCTAATGTTTTTGTCCTTATAATAATAGAATATATTTTTATCCCTCAAAAACAATGCCCATCAATCTAAGGCTTCAATTAAATCTAGTTTCTAAATTTTTATATTATACTCTTTAAAGAAGACTTAAAAACAGATTTGGTTTTGTTTGCAACTATTTTACACAATGATTACTTTATGATACTGATTCTTGATATGCATTTCATTAAGCCATTGATGTCAGCAACAAAACTAAGAAAACACAGCCCATATTTTGTTTTGTGTGTTATTTTAATCAATACTCTCTCTGCTGGTTTAATAGGAAGAGAGCCCCAAGACCAGCTCTTATTACCAGATATCTATAGAATATTGTTTTGCTATTAGAGAAGCATTACAAAATAAAGTCAGAAGTCAAGTTAATTTATTAGCTTTATTTGTACAGCTATTCCTTTTTAATTCACACTATTAATCTAAGTAGGAAAAATATGTACCTGAGGCATTTGTTTTCCTTTTACTAAGATAATTTCGTAAAACATCATCTTTTGGTGGTAGCTTTATTTTTCCATCCTTTCATTCTGAATTATTATTTCCTATAAAAATTCAGAATTTCCTCTCCTGTAAACCCAATAACAGAATATCAAATTCAGTCTGTCATTAAATGTGATGTAGATTTTTACCCCTCTTGTTTGCTTCTCTTTCTCTGCAGGCACTCCATCTGCACTGTATACATTGAAGTGCTTCCTCCAAATAATCAAAGCCCTCCTCGCTTCCCACAGCTGATGTATAGCCTTGAAATCAGTGAGGCCATGAGGATCGGCGCTGTTTTATTAAATCTACAGGTATGCTCCTTAGTGTACGTATAAAATTCTAGCGACAGCCTTGAAGGCTAATGGGTTTATATCTGTGCATGGCGGGGGAGAAAAGCTCACATGTCTCCTTACACTCTAGTGAATGAAAATTCCATCTGGAAAGGAAAGCAGGGATAATATGGATGGAGGGTTTCCACAGCTAATCTATTCTATTGATTGCCACTGTTGAAGAACTAACGTTAGCTGGCAGGGATTATCTGCAATCATTACAAGAGATAATGAAGGGATTGGAAACATGCACTTGAATATTTTGTACTTTGCATCCAAAGAGTCTGCAGCTGACTATTATTTTCTGTCTTGGATTCCTTTGCCCCAGCAGGATTTATTTTTGCTGCAGTGTTCTGTATAGAAAATGACTTTAGATTCACCGGCTGATGGTAGGCATTCTAATGCTGAGGCAGACAATTTTATTCTGTGCCCATGGGCAAATCTTGTAATTGCTGTGCCTCGGTTTATTTGTTTCGATGAAGGGGGTAGCTTTAGGTGATATTTCCATTTGCAGCTCTAGATTCATGGGCATATGAGTTACTTGCAGAATCATAGCTTGATTTTCACAATTTATACGTTCCTAACTAAAGCACATTTGGCCAGAAAATGCTGTATTTTCAACTGAATCTACAGCTTCAAGTTGGGCTACATGTGGTGTTGATAATAACTGTCACTTACCATAAAAATCATAAGGACCATAACATGACATATTATTTTACCTTTGGGTGTTCAGAGGACGGAGGATTTATCACCTCCTGGTGTTATATGGAAATGGCAGGAGGTGCTGACATGAGAATTCAGGAAGCTGGCCTTGAAGGTTAGGAGAGATTTTAAATGTGATGATTTAGGAAAATCCCAGCATCGATCTTTACCATCAAATGAGGTGACACGAGGCATCTTGCTCAATGCCATTTGAATACAGACACCCTCTCACTCAAACCCTGATGATATACAAGTGAAGATTCCATAGAATGTTTGTACTAGAAAGAATGTAAAAAATAATGAAACATATCAACCTCATTATCTAGATGTGGAAAGTGAACCTTACAGAAATTAAATGAGGCCTAACTCAGCTGATTGAATTATCATTATTTCCAAAACAAGGTTCATTCCATTATATCCCACTCATTATCTGAGGCTGCCAAAAATTTGGTTGACATTACCAGATACTTCTCTTCGCCTCTGCTCTCGTATTTATTTTGTTGCTTTTTTCCAGGCAACTAGAGAGAATTTGCTTTTGTTGTTCATTTACTATTAAAAGATGGGAAACAAAATTATACGAAAGTAGACATATTAGTAATAAGGAAATTTGGGGGATTTTAATGGACAAAATAAAATAAAAAAAACCTATAGTTTCTTTAGGAGGAAGAAAACATTTAGTTAAGTCATGAAAATGATAAAATATGGAAAACCAAATATGAAGACAAGTACCTTTATGGAATAATGAAAATCCTTCTTTACATATATGGGGATTTATTTTGTTTAAACAAGAAGAAAAGAAAACTAAATCTTAGATTTGTAAGTTCAGGCCAAGAAATTTTACATGTTTTATGTTTAAATATTTCTTAAAAATATGCCTTTGTATAATTTAACTTTCTGTGAGTAAGATATAATTTTACCTGTAAGATGGCTCAGGTTTTGTTTCAATAAATCCCAGAAATATCTAGGTACCATATTATAGGAGAATAATTCTACCTGTGAGTTAAAGGTGAAAAGGAGTTGGCCTTTTTCATATCTCAAATCTCTCTAGTACAAAATCTGAGGAAATACTTGAAATGACATTTCTATTCACCCTTTGTGCTTCTGGTAGAAGCAAAATAAAGGGTGCCAATTACAGTGGCAGTCTCTATTAGAAAGAACTAGGGTGACACCATCAAGGCATTTTTCATAGGCCACCAACCATACACTTTTGCTAGTGATCAACTGAGACTGAATTTAAACTAGTGACCTAAAAGTTGAAAAGCTTCCATCAAATTACTCTTCCAAAGACTTGTAATAACAGAATGCATGAGAGGTACTTCTGGCTACATCCTCTCTTTTTCACACACGGTACTACCCACTGCTGACTCATAGCTCAATTTAGAAAGACAAGATTTGTGGGGAAATATGTTTTCGAAGATAACAGTGGACTGACTTCAAAATAATCTGTTTTGACTGAGATCAAAGTGGTTTCTTTTCAGAGAATATAACCCTTGTTCATCCCCCACTTCCTTTCCCCTTGTAGGTATTTTCCTTTCATTCTCTCTAAAAGTTGTTTGGGAGGCTGTGATTTTCCTCAGCCTGTGAAGGCTGTTTTGCCTGGCTGCTGTATTGATGGCATTTAGTGGAGGAAAATGTTACCCAGAACTCTTAATTTTCGAACTTACGCTGATCAGGGTTAGTATTAGGTGGGTGTTTTCTCCCAGAGTTGGTCAGATCTTGCTCTTAAGCATGCTCCTCCTTTGTAATTCTGACCTGCCAGTGAAGTGTGTAAGACTGGTGTGCTGGAGCCAGAGCGGGCACTGAGATCATGACAGCAAGTTGTGTGCATTTCTCCCCAGCTTCGTGTTGAGAGTTGTGTCACATTGCCAGCTTGCAATTGGCCATGGTGGGTGTATTTATGCCACAGAAATTAGCAAATGCAACAAATCAGTACCCTCCAGTCCAGAGCCAGTTGTTAAACTTTTACCATAATACCCCTCTATATGGAGCCAATTTCCTCCAAGATTTAAATCGCTAAAATGTGTTGACTCCAACAGCTTCCTGCATCTTTGTCCCTTGAAATTTTGATCTACTTTTCATCACTCTAAAGATGAGCCAATGCTACCAAATAGGACTATGTATTATACCCAAATACAATAAGTCTCAGCTTTTTATTTATCCTTACAAGAGCATTGTTTCCATCCAAATTACCCTTATAATTTATGGCTCACAATCTCTTTTGAGTGTTTGACTCAGCCCTATTACCATTAGAATAATCCTCCTTTCTTACATACAGAATCTTCTTATACCATCACTATCATTCTCATACTCATATGATAATAATAGTTATATAATAACACTTAAGTATAACTTAATGGGGCAGGCACTATTTAAGTTCTTTCCTTATTGTCTCGGTAAGGACAGCTAGGTTTATATTATGCACACACACTCACACTCAAAATTTCAACAATTTATAACTGAAAAATTTATTTCCTACTCACACTGTTATGTCTGTCATGAATCAGTTCCAGCTCTGTTCATCATTTTTACTCAACTTCAGCCTTTATCTGTGGCAATGTTGTTCTTTTGACAGAGTGAAAAAAGAGGCACAATAAACCATACGCCCTCTCATAATGTTTCTCCAAGAAGTGACACAGGACCCTTCTGCCCACATTTCATCCACCAAACCAAGTCACAAGGCTGCTAGTGGGTTAATCATGTGTAATCCTTCCACTAGACGCAGACACTAATTACATGGTTAAGTCTGATGTCAAGAGCCATGACTTCCTTTCGTACAGCTTTTGCTTTCCAAGTTACTGCAAACAGCAGTTTTGCTAAATGATTCATTACTGCCTAACATGATTTCCCATCCTTACAGCATCCAATAACAGTTTCCTCGCCACCTTCCTCTCTCTTGATGTCACTGCTATGTATTTTTTGGGTGTTTGTTATGGCACACTCCACTTTTAAGTACTAAATTGTGAATCAGTTAAAATAGCTAGGTTTTTGTTGCCAAATTTCACGTTCTGTGCCCATCACTAGTTGGCAGTGACTGTTACATGCCACAACTCAGACTGATGAAACAGCCTCTGTCTAGAATTTTACTGATCTCTTGACTGAGGGCAGTGCTTGCTGTGGAAAACAGAACACAACACAGAATAAAAAACAAAACCTAGTTATTTGCTGTTACCCAGGAGTGATGCATGTAATATCTACCCATATATTTTCTCCCCATAGCCAAAGAAATTCACATGGATACTTGAGTTAATAGGTCAAGAATGTATAATCTTCACATAGGCAAATAATTCCACAAGTTCATGGTAAAATTCAGTGAGGCAGGGATGTCTTATTTTCCCTAAGAAGGGACTGCCAGTATTTTCAAAATATTTATTTTGAACACTGAAATATATAAACAAATAAATATGTATACTTTAACACGCATGTTTTCCCATTTAATTCTTATAAAAACCCAAAGCAATTGGATCTATTGTTATTACCATCATAACTTTACAAATGCAGAAACTGAGCCACAAAAAGTAAACGGCTCTTTTTCCAAGCTCATTGTGCTAAGAAGTTGTAAAGAAAGGACAAAATCCTAAGCATTATGGTTAAACATTTATGTGCTTACCCACTGTGCCTATGTACCTGAAGTATCCCTGCAAGTTCTGCATTTTCTGTTCTTTATCCTACTCAAGCTGTTAGGGGACAGGTACTCTCTCCACACTGAGGTCACTTTATGGTTTGGCTGATAACCATTGTTCGACATTCAGAAGTCTCCATCTATTAATCACCCTCACCCCTACCCCGACTGCAGAGTATTGCCTAGTTCACTTTCCGGACAAAGAGAAAATATATATGCTCCTTAAAATCAGCTTACTGATAAGAATGTAGATAGAAGACCTTCTATCTACATTCTTCTATCTACAGTCTTTTTAGAAATAGTTGATTTGTGCATATTTCATATAGTCCATTCTTAAAGATGGAAGGTCAAAAGTTAATTGTCCAAATACCAAATCCTGTGCATGTCTATTGTTTTAAATAACAAACTAAAACATACATTCAAAAAATTTTGGTTGATTCAGTAGAATTTGACAAATCAGCATGTTTTATAAGTTCTCTTAATTCAACTTATTAACTGTCCTTGTTTTCTACCATAATATTTCTCAATAATTTATTTGCTTTTATTTTTAAGTTTTTGCTTATAAGTTGTGATTACATTATTGAAAGTCAGTTACCTTAACCTGCTAAAAAAGTTATATCTCTTCAACATATGTATAATGCATCATGTCATTTGGTCATGTTGGAGAAGAAGAAATTTTCTTTTACCATTCCAGTTCCTTCTGGCTGGTCTGAGAATTAATTTGACATGAGACAGATT
The DNA here is from genome assembly GCF_965194825.1 of Balaenoptera physalus. Lineage (NCBI taxonomy): Eukaryota > Metazoa > Chordata > Mammalia > Artiodactyla > Balaenopteridae > Balaenoptera > Balaenoptera physalus. The sequence continues at coordinate 64,901,055 of NC_138893.1, read as the reverse complement.
AATGGGAGGGAATCAAAAAAAATTTTAATAACCCTTATACATGGAAGAGACCCAGGAAAACTGAGTAACTCACCAAAATAGCTGAAACCCTCATCTTAAATACCGTCTTCAACTAATGACAAAAGAAAATGTTGGGGGTAGTGGTTTGGGACTTCAGAGAGGAGGAAGGCAATACACATGGATATGGAAGAGCAAATGTTTGGTAAATAAATGTTTGCTGGATGAGGCAGAGACAATGGGACACAGAGCGGAATTTTAACAGACTTTGCTATGTTCGTCCCTGTCTACACACCTAGTTCATACTATAGTTATTGATGGGGGTAGTAGCTTCCATCCTGGAACAGGTCTTCTATCTACATTCTTTTAGGCAGTTAGAGGGAAGGTCAAAGGCTCTTCCTGAGTTTTTTGGGCCTTAAAAGTAATCAACCTAAATTAATACTCATGCCAAAGAGACACACTCTGGAGTGACAGATTTTGCTCCCCTATAGCCATCACCCTGACCCTAATAAATAGGCCAATATTATTAGATATTATTATCTTCATTATCTGGCAAATGAGGAAACTGCAACTCAGAAACAGCAATATTTGTGAGCCAGAGTAGTTTTTTTTGTTTTAGCTCTATCTACTATATCACAATATTGTGGGTTAGGCTATAGAAAAACTATTAAATTTTATTTTTTTCCCGTTTTTTAGGGGGTGGATATGTTTTATATTACATTAGTTCTGTGTTTTCTGAAGGTTAATTTTATGGTGTTATATGAGGGTAAAAGATACTAAAGGTTGAGAGAAGATATGATTTAGTATAATGGTCTCAGGAAGAAGTAGTTAAAGGAAAAAGTAATTGACTGTTATTATCCTTTCTAACATAGAGGATATAGAATAGAATTTAGATTATAACCTGGATAAAGCACATTTGAGTAAAAAAAAAAAAAAATTAAATTCCCAGATTCTACTTCAAAGAATTCTTGGTTCTTGGTAGAATACTCTCCAAGGGTAGGTAGGAGATACCCCAACAGTCTTGGAAAACTTCACCATAGAGGTAGATGAGGATAAATTTTTTGGTGCTCCAGTGTTTGGTAACTCAGTGTTTCTCCTAGTCTTAGACTAAGAGAAGAAAATCCAGAAGAAAGAAAGGGAGATTGAAAATTGAATGGCTGATTAGACTTGAGTCAGTGCATTTACAAGGGAAAGGACATTGGAAAGAGATGTCATGATGGAGTGGGCAGTCAGCAAGAGGGCATGAACTGCTCCTTTGAAGACTTTTTCCAGCGTTGTAGGTAAGATGGATCCTGCCTAGGTCCACAGATTTCAGAGTTGAGGCTTTTAAGTGTAAATAAAAACTAAGAGGACTGCAGCATGTGGAGAAAAAAGCCATGTACACCAAGATATACAGCAAGAAGCCACCAACTGTGTGTTCTGTAGAAGATATGGAAGAATTTCTCAAGGTATGACCAATTCCTAAGATGGCTGCTTGGGACCATGTCCCTTAACAGTGGAGTCTGTTGGCACCAGTCCACAATAATTTGGTGCAGTCCAATACAGGCGATTCTTTTATTTCCCTCTCTAACCTTTCTATTCCCTCATCAGAGTGATATTGAAAGGAAGAAAAAATGAATGAGTGAGAAGATCACATTCTCCTCACTCCAAGTCCCGAGAAACATAATTTGTTTTAAAATAAAGAGGAATGCATCATACAAATAAAAATGAGGCAGTTTTGCTAAGTAAGAGTTATAGATTTAATTGAGACATTATTGATGAAGTCAGCTACACACCAAAAATGGAGGTGATCAATGCAATAGCCTTATAGCATCCTGGAAGAAATAAAACCAGTTAATTTGTTACCCAAAAGTTGAGATTCCTTTTTTGATCTGAGTATAAGGATCATGCAAGTCTTAACTTTTGCACCTACAATGAAAGAACAGGGGAAAAATATATTTAGGAGATATCATGGAGGTGCAAACCTGTAGCATTTGGCATTTAAAACAATCCACTCTGGACCTGCCTCATTCCATTCCTAGATTCATAGTTGTGATACTCTCCTGCATTACTAGCTGAGGAAAATGATAAAGTGTATTATTTTCAAGACCTTGACATTGCTTCTAACATGGCTTATTCAAGATGGAAAACCTAGTTTCTTTCATACTTCTACAAACAATCAAAATATCCATTTATCCACAGTAAGCTTATGCCTGACTATAGAGAACAAATCTTAGTTATGAACAAGTTTGAATCAAATGATCCATTCACCTGTTGCTGGTAAGGTCATACCAAAGGAAAGTTCAACTACACTTTGCAAAATGGATAACAAACATATATATGGGAAATGGAGTAAAGATAAGACCCTCTTTGCACACATCGTGTTCCTGTAAGGGTGAAGGATTGGGATTAGAGGAAAATAAGTGCTGGCAATTGTTCCTTGATTTAAAACGTCTTTCTCCTTACCCTCTTTTTTTTTCTACCAATTCTCTATTTTATTGACACATGGACATATTTCTGAAAATGAGCAGTGGTAGAAAAATAAATGACTTGAAGTGATGACAGTGTTTGATTTTTTCAAAAGTAAAGAACAGATATAGTAGAGCACAGATTGACAAACTACAGCCTCTGGGCAAAGTGGCATGTTTGTATGCCTGGTAAACTGAGAATGGTTTTTATATTTTTAAAAGTTTGTTAATAAAATATAAACAAATAAAAATGAAACAGGAAAACAAAAAAATAAAGAATAATATGAAGAGACCGCAGGTGGCCTACAAGCATTTTAATGACTTAAGGGAAAAAAAGGTTTCTGACCCTGGTAATACACAATTGAGTATCATTCAAAAACAAAACAAGCAAGCTAATTAACAAAAAGTCCATTATGTTTAAATACAGTATAAAAAAGAAAAAAAAATGTAAAAAATATTTTGCACCCCTAAGACTTAGTGTTAGTTTAGTATATTAAATTGAAATAAAGGATCATTTATTTAAACTGTGTCAACATTCTCTGTTATCTGCTCTGGGTCTCACATTAGCTAGTTGAAAACAGAAGCAACATTAGTTATTAAGGTATAGTTCATATATATAAGTACATATATTAGGTCAATGCATATTTATTAAATAAAATAACAAGGACTAACTTATCCTTTGGTATAATCAAAAAACAGAATTTTAAGAGCTTGGGAAACGGGGGAGGTTGTTGTCTTTTGGGTAGGGAAGCAAAGATTAAGTGAGATAGCATGTAAGCATGTGAATTGCATAACTCAGTACCTAAAATGAAAAAAAAAAAAGTTCTTAACTAATAGTATTTTTATTCCTATTCTCCAAGAGGAATGAACATTGCCATTTTTGTTTTTCAGTTAACTCATACTAAGATTTAAGATTTAAGATTGTAAAAGTGAGCAAGAAGGTACTGAGCACTTGGAGTAATGGATAGAAAAGTGAAATATCAAATGTGGAGGAATGGATATGTTACCAAACTTGTCACCTGCACAGGTGCTGGGGGTCCTAGCCCAGCTGAGAACCCTTGTCTCGCCAGAGAGGTTCTTTTTCTGAGCAGATTGGCATAGCCAGTAAAGAAAACAAAGCTGAGACTGGAACAGCACAAGCTTTATTCAATGGCCAAAGAATGGAGAAGGGGGAACTTAGTTTGCAAATCAATTTCTCAAGCCAATTTGAGCAGAGACACCATATATATTGGAGGGTCGAGGTAAAAGGTAGGGAAATGGAAAGAGTGAGAGGAATATTCATGACTTATCCAAGAACAGGGTGGTGGTTTGGACCCGGAACTGACGCAATACTCCTTTTAAGTCCTTGCATGGGCTCTTCCAGTCATTGTCATGGCAATTGTCTACTGTCATGGCGCTGATGAGTGTGTCATTTACCATGCTAATGTATTACAATGAGACTCAAAGTCTACTGAAAGTCAAGTCTTCTACCATTTGGGGCCTAGCTGATTCTAAGCAGTTCTTGTTTTGCTCTTTGCAGCTTCCTCCTGAAACTTAGATAAGAGCAATTGGTTTCCATTCGAGGGAGGGGCAGGGGTATGATTCTGGGGCAACAGCTTTGGTAACAGATACAATCCAAAGAATATATTCACCTACTTTATGATTTTACTAGTTCCTCCATTGAGAAGGAATGTTCACTTGTGTTTGAGAACGAAGTGAAACTTAGAAAGCCCAAGAGATGGCTAAGACATCAATATTAATAATAATAGCATCAACATCTACTTTTAACTGAGTGCTACTATCAGGCAGGAACTACACCAAGCACTTGAAAGCTTCCTCATCTTTTATACTCCCAACAAAGCAGTAACTTTTCTAATGTCAAGCAGAACCCTGTTGCTGAGTGGGGATTCCATCTCTTCTGATCTAGAGGCTATATACTGTTATTCATTATTCTATTCCGCCTTTCCTAGAGATTGAAGTTCATTTATTTCTTTCAGTTGTACGCAGACTTACAAACAATCCCTTTAATAGCAGAGTAGATCTACCCACAATGCTAATCATTCTTTTCTTTCTAAGGTGTGCTTGATCAGCCTTGATTTTATTTTCTTCTCTTTGCTTCTTGATTCTTTACAAAAGTGAAGGAAAATATTATACATGTAATGTCCATTGACATTGGGAAAACTTAATTTAACCACTGCTTTAAACTTCTGGTTCCACTTATCAGTGAGCTGACTGGCTCTGGCAGCTTGAACCACTTTTCCTGGCTTCTCCTTCCTGAAGGCTGCAAAGCAGGTAAAACAGCTCAGACACAAATAGTAGGAAAACAGTAGAAAGTGGTGTGTAGCAGACCAAAAAGTAAGATGTTGCCACCTCTGATCATCTGAGAAAAAAAACATACATTTTACTAATGAAACTACTTGGATATAAGTGTAAGATGGTGCTTTGGTCAGCTTGCAACATGCATTTTCTTTTCACCTTTATCCATTTTTCTCATTTTTAAAATAGTTTCAAAAAGCTGTAGAATTTAAACTCTGTGCTTCAAAGAATTAGTATTTTTCATCCTGAAGGAAAATTCATGCTGCCTTGATCTCACTACAGAATTGACCCATTTCCAGAACAGTATAAATGAAATGCAAGCCATCCCTCTGCATTAACAGGTCCTGTAACAGGTGCTAATTTGTTTTTCTGATATCTTTGAAACGTTCTAGAAGTTTTGAGAGTTTTTTCTTCTTTTTTTCCTTTTATTGATGAATATTTCTTGTAAAATAGGACATATTTTTCCCTTGAAAATGATGCAGGAGTTTATGATTCATGAATGTGTTGCAGCCAAATGTGCATGAATCATAAGCCCTGTGCTGTAGATTTTGCAGTGTCATTTATATTATGAGGATCACTTTGGATACATTATCTGGAGATTTGCTCTTCTGTCATCAAAGAAGCTTTTCTTTGAACACTGATGTATTACTATATTGATTAACACTGGAGATTGTACTGAAAGATGACTATTTCCCCTTCAATTTCATAATATATGACTTATTCTATTTAATAGGTTGCCCTGATTTTGCTAAGTGTGAGGAATAAAAAGCTCATTCATTTTCCCCTATATTTTCATTTCATATAGTAGAAAATACATTTTTTTTATCTTTCCTTGTACTAGATTTCAGATGACTCTCTCATCATTAACATTATCTCAAAAGAATAATGTCATAGAAGTTGAAATACTTTGAACACTGATATTGGTTACCTGATTCCAAAGTATAATTTATAGTTTATATGGAGGATAGCATACATAAATAGATAGGAGATAGTTAATATATATTTTAGAGCGAGAAAGAGCGATGTCTCAATGCCAAGCAACCACGTTTTGCAAAAATTAAATCTGATTTCTAGTGTAAATTTTTCTCCTTTAAAGCAGATGTTCTGATATGTCTAAGTTTCAAAAAAAAAAGTTTGATGTCCTTGACACTATGGTATGTCTATTATCTAGGGATGATTTTTCATCTCTAGGCATTCAAAGCTGCCAAAAGTGAGGAAAATGCATTTTTTAGGTATTCTCTATTCACATATGTATTTTTCTCTTCCCAAGGCATAACTTAGCCTCGTGTAAATCTTCCATAGACAACAATATGCTCATAGGCATGAAGCCAGAGAAGTGTCAGGAGGTTAGGTGAAGGAGAATCCTAGGTCTGATATATTTAAATAGCTATTTTCTAAATCATTTTTTCTTTGATCCTTCCTTGCTTAAGAAAGAAATAAGCATGATAAAAAAAAATGTGAGATTTTGCCCCAGAAGAGATTAGGTTATGACTTAAATTTATATTTTCAGTGGAGTTAGACTTGACTTCTTTCTCTGACTTACACTCTAACAGGAAGTAGGGTACCTAGGAAACGGGTAAAAATTATCTTATTTTCTGCTCAAAGAGGACTGGTATCTTATAAAACTTGTTATGGTGCAAGAAATAAAGTCATAGTCTCAAGTTCTTTTGAAAGTAATTAAGGATCTAAAATAAATTAATAAGATGAAATAGTCTTGTCTGATATCACTGAGCTTAATTAAGCAGAAGTGCTGTGGATGGCAGGACAGGTGGACGCAGGTGATGATCTGTGGTTTGTATTCAGCCTGGAGGCAAAGATTCACGGGCAAGGAGAACAGCTTTATTTTGGCACCTCTCCTGCTCCGTATTTTCATCAAACACTTGGATGAAGACTTTTACAGCCTTTTATCACCCCATCTACCAACCTCTTTGCACCTGTATTCCTATGTTTTGTTTTTAATCCTGTAATTAAAAATGAACACTCCTTCTTCCTATCTAAACCGTTTCCTTCACTTGCATCCTATATCAATGCTTCTAAAGCCTCTGTAATGAAAGATGCATTTAAATAAATTATTTAAAAAATGAAAAAAAAATACAAGTAGCAAAGAATACAGTCTTTTTTTTTTTTTTTTTTTTAAATTAGATTCAACAGATAGCAAATCACCTGGGCAAATCACTTAAAATTTTTCTAAACTACTCTAAATTTTACTCTGGAGAAATTTATTCTACCTTTTTTGTATCATCATGATCCCCAGTAAGCACTTTGCAGAATGACACTGCTCCATGGACCATGCTTTGAGTAGGACCGGCTACAGTTTGCAAGGCCCAGTGCAAAATAAAAACACAGCACCTTTTAAGTGTGTGTCCTTTGTGCTGACCTGAAAGCACTCCACTAGATCATGTCCACGCTGGCCTGCTCAAGGATATTGCTCAAGAATCATCTTTTTACCTTGCTGCATCGTAAGAGTCTCTTACTCTATCTGATCATTTTCACTAACATGAAAATCTGATACAGTAGCTCCCAATTAAAGACAAAGCAACAACAAAAAATGTCATTGATAAACCACTCTAGCCACTTACCCATTTCTGTGTTTCCCTTCCCTGCAGAAACTTCTCAAATATGGTATCCATACTTGCCTGGAGAAAGTCGTCATCATTTTCTATCTATTCTCTCTTGACCCCATTATAATCAGAATTTTAATAACACCAGTCCACTGATATGGCTCTTTTTGTGGTCTCAATGCTCATTCCATTGTCAAATCAATTCCTCATCTTACTCTATCCATCAATGAGATGTGATAGAGTTAATAATTCCTTTCTTATTTAAAAACTTATTTATTTGACTTGCAGTACACCGGTCTCCTGGGATTTTTCCCCACTTTTCCTGGCTGCTGTATCCCAGTCTCTTTTGATGGTTCCTCTTCATTACTCTGACTCTTAAAAGTTGACATGCCTCAGGGCTCAAACTTCTAACCGCCTCTTTTCCTATTTATAGTCACACCTAAGGTTATCTCATCTGTTCTAACGGGTTTAAATTGTTATATGCTCATAAATTCTAATTCATATCTCCAGCTTAGCTCACTGCTCTAAAACTCTAGACCCATGTCCAACTATAAGATCAATATATATATATATATTAGATATTAAATAAGAATCTCTCTTAGGTTGAGTTTCCAGAGAAGCAGACTTTGAGATAAAGATTCAGTTGTAGGATGTTTATTAGTTTGGAATTAACTCCTGTGGAAAGGAGAGGAAGAAAGCAGAATTAGGTTTATGGAGAAGTTGAGCTTCAATGTAGTCCCAGTAAAGACTTCCACTGACCCCCCTGGAAAGCTCTAGAGCTGATATTGTCCTTAATATAAAGGTAGGCCTTTTATATACTTACATTAGTCAGATACAGTTTGCCTCAGAAAGCAATCTGACCTTGGGCAAGGAAGCTGTCTTCAGAAAAGGCATTGTTGGAAAAGAATATAAAAAAAGAATGTGTGTGTATATATGTGTGTGTGTGTGTGTGTATCTATATATCGGAATCACTTTGCTGTACAGCAGAAATTAACACAACATTGTAAATCAACTATACTTCAATTAAATAAAAGAAGAAAAAGAAAAGGTATTCTCTGAATGGGACCAACAACTGAAGCTTCTCAGTAGGCAACATTTCCAACATATAGGGGAATAATTTCTTTTTTCTTTGAAGGGAGATTTGAGAGGCATATCATACTGTTATCACAGCATCTCAAAATTAATGTATTCTCTACTCAACACCTGGTGCTCTTTCATTTTTCCTTCTCAGTAAATTGCAACCTCAGTTGTCCAAAATCTCAGGCCAAAACCCTTCAAGTCATCTCTGACTTTTCTCTTTCTCCATAGCCCTCTCTTATTTCCAGTCAATCCCAAAATATCTCCAGAGTTTCACTATTTGTTTTCACTCTTACCGCTTTCTTCCTGATACTAGCCACCATCAACTTCTGCTGAGATTATTGCAATAGATTTCTACTGGACTTTAATCTCACCCCTCTCTGGTCTATTACTCACACAACAGAGTAATTGTTTGAAAAATTACCTAAAATAGCTTCACTTCTTTGTGAACATCATCCAATGGATTCCCAAATGACCCAGGATAAAAGACGATGTCCCTGTGACACCTACCTGACCTGATTTCCTACTTTTCATCCTCTCAGCAATTCTATTCCGGTCTCATTGACCTCCTTGCACACTGCCTGACTCCTGCCTCAGGGCCCATTCACTTACTGTTTCCACTGTCTGAAGTTCTCTTTTCCCAGACATTCACATTCTTCCCTTCCTGTATGTTTCTGCTTGATTCTCCCTTAGCAAAATAGTCTTACTTGACCACCTTACAGAAAATAACAATAACCGTCTCACTGTGCTTCATATCCACTTTACCCCATTTGCTTTCACTCTACTTGCACTCTTACTTATTTATTATGTCAACTGTGCCAAATATTATATTACGTCCACAATGACAGGCTCTGTTTTATTCACTGTTGTATCCTCAGTAACTAGAACAGTGCTTGGGATATATACTATGTAATCAGTGAAAGTCTGTGGAATGTCAGGTGGATCTGATTTCAAGAAAGGCTAGAACCAAGGTTTCAGACAAGTGTCAACAGTCTCTGGTAGTTTTGCCCCTCTTTGTATTGCTTAACTCTGTGTAGACTTTATTTTCAGGCAGTCTGTAATTAGGGCATAGAGATGATAAAAAAAAATCTTATTCTTGATTAATTCTGAAATGAGGATTTGGGGCAATGCAGCCTGAAGATGAGGTAAAGGGGAATAAATGGATAAAGAGTTTTCCGAAAGAAAAGATGCTGAAGTAATGAAATGCAATATACATCCCCTAGAAATTCCAAAAACATTAAAACATAATTTTTTAAAAAAACCTGCTTGAATATATTTAGAAATGGAGGGTCAAATTTCAAGAAGATTTATTTTAGCATTTCCTCCAGAGATTTTTTTGCTGGTTCCAATAATTTTATGCCTTTATGATTGGTTTACTGCTATGCTTTTCTAAACCAAGATGTGAGTGGCAGACTAATGCAGAATTAACCAGCCCAAGATTTTAGGGTTGCCAAAACTGAGAAACTCTGGCTTAGAGCAATATGGTCACCAAAGCAATAAAGTAGAATATGAGATCTTTATCTTTAATGGAATTTTATGGACAACCATAAAACTACTGAGTGCAGTACTAAAGCCACATTTTGGAGAGCTGGGCAAGAGACATTTCAAATTGATCTTTTTTCCCTATTTACAGCTATATTTCTAATCTTTACTCTTATTTCTATCATGTCTTTTCTTAAAGCCATGGAGGACTTTCTAGTTTTCTAGGTAACAGTCAACTGATACTCCTTGGTCTCTTTTAATCGTATTTTATAGAAATGGTGAAGACCTACATTCATCAACAGCTTCTTATAGACAATTTTTAAACGATAGTTTATAACTGTAGTAGAAAGTGATTTTCATTTACTTCATGCCAGAAGACTCTTGTATGATCCAAAGAAAAGTTTGCAATTTCTAAACCTGCTTGATAAAAAGAGGGGTTTTTTGTTTCTTATTTTTTGTTTTTCTTTTTAATTAACCAGAAGTAAACCATTCTGCTCTTCCTAAGAGTTAAATTAAAAAAGGGCTAATTTGAAATCTGGGCTTGAATATGGAATACTTGCTTGGGCAACTATTTGAAAGCTACTGGTATTTTAATAGCAGTAATCAGTATTACCTTTAGTAACTTGGCAATAAATGATTCTCTGTGCTGTTTCTTAAATAAACCTCAGTTTATTGCATGCCTTGAAGCTGTTTATTGCTTCACATACTAACAGCTATTGTTGATTAAGGCTTAAGTATGTAAATGCTGTTATTTTCCTGAGATTTTGATAAATAGAAAGGAATAAAAACAGTGTTCCTGAGATATACTCAGTAAACAGCTAATAGGTGTCAGTTTTCTAGGAGAAACAACAGGAGATCCAATTGATGTTGAGAAGTGCCTATGGTGATTCTATGCTTAACTACCAAGAATTGGTTGATTTGGAGCTAAGAAAACAATTTATTTTAGGTTAAAAAAAAAAAAAGAGTATTTGTATTAGAATAGTTACTTAAGAAAACTGAAGAATTCAATATCTCCTGTTCTAGTTTTGAATACTTTCTATTTCACATGGATTCACAAAATCCCATAACAGTTTTAAAAAGGAAAGAAAAAGTCTTCATCTCTGCAGTCTTCTCCACTTACACACCTGCCTCACTCACACAAAAGAAAAAAGTTAAAATAAAAATTCCAGATTAAGAAACATCTTTCAGAGATAGAGGCAGAATTATTTAGTAATAAAAGTACGCTTTGCAAAAGACTTATTCCCTACAACCTATCCCCAAATAAAAGTAGTTCAATTTTGATTTTGATAAACTAATGGTTAGACAGAGCAGCAAAATTTGATTGCCACTACAATTCTCCTAACTTAACCAGCATGTGCTGGGTGATTTTGAATAGAAGTCGCCTTTGTGAATCAAGAAGAAAAATTCAAAGGTGTGCTAAAAACAGCAAGTGGAAATGCCCCAGATGTTTATGCTTCCTTTTCCCTTGTTTAGTTTTATTTGTACAATTAATATGTATATATTCATAAATGCAATCATAGCCACACATTATATTATTTCTTTTTATGGCAGCTTTCTTTTATATTTTCTATTTTTGCTTTACTTTCCATTCTCTGTTTCCTTTCCCCCAGTTAGCTCTCCAGCACTTCCTCATCATATAAATCATTTTAACTGGTATGTGTCAATATTTTTGCATCATATCATGGTCATATATAATTATATAAAGCACAAATGTGTGTATGCACATGTTTACATATTCACACATAAACTACATACATAATACACATATATGTGTTTTGCCATTGTCATAAATATGTGTATATTTTATGTTAAGTTTTCTTTTAAAATAATAAACACTTACAGAAAAAAATGTAAGAATGGTACAAAAACATTTGAGACTAAGTTACCAGCATGATGTCCTATGACCACCAAACACAATTTCTAATTTCTATAAAAAGCCTAGTCTCTTATATATAACCACAACAGAACCATTAAAATTAGGGAGTAACTTTGATACCTTACTACAATCTAACCCTCTGACTCCATTCAACTTTTGCCAGTTGCCCTAATAATGTCCTTTATAGCAAAATGATCCAATCCAGGATCACAGGTGACCTTTAGTTGCCATGCCTCTTTACTCTCCTTAATCTGAAACAATCCTTCCTTGATGCTTTTGAAGATTACAGTACACTTATTTTGTACAATTTCCCTCAATTTGGGTTCATTGATGCTTCTCCATGAATAGGTTTAAGTTATGAATTTTTTTGGTAAGAATATCACCGCGAAGAGATGCTGCATCCATCTCACTGAATCCTATAAAATAATAGTTTTGTGGCCCATGTGGCCCATTACTGGTAATGTTACTCCTGAAAACTTGATCAAAGTTGCATCCGCCTTAAAGTATGTTGATGACTTACCTTAAGACTATATAAATGTTCTTTCCTCATTCATTTTCACCCATTATTTTAAAAAACCATTGATGTTCTTTAGCTGAATTATTTTTCCAGTTGTTGGAAAATTATGATTTTGTAATACCATGATGTCTTCTACATTTATGAGTTGGCATTCTACTATATACAAAAGCTTTCTTTTCCCCCCATGTATTTATTAATTTATTTATTGATATAAATATGAACTCATAGATTTCTGTTTTATTCGAGGAGTATAATCATTACTGTAATTATTTATTTTGGTGCTCAAATTATTCCAGAATTAGTCTTGATGAGCCCATTTAAGCAGGCTTTTGTGTTCTTTTAACATATCCACATCATTCTTTGAGCATTTAGCTATTTTCTAGCACAGCAAGATGTTCCAGACTCATTTTATACTTTTCTTATACCAGTACTGGATTTAACCATTTCTCTAAAAAGCTCTGGTTCCTTTAAGTGGGAAATAGCATTTAGAAACTAAGTACTGGATGCACAGAATATTCTATGAGTTGTTATTGGGTATCTCTGCTTCCAGGCCCCACTCAATGGACAGAGCAAGGCAATATATGTATGTATATAAGACTGCATGTATGTATATGCTCAAAAAATATATATACATGAATGTGTATATATATATACAATATATGTATGCACACACAAGTATGTGTGATATATGCACCATACTCATTTGCATCTACGTTAATTTTATATTTACTATATGTGTATATACATACATATACATATATACATGTTATATGTAATATGTATTATAAATTTTATAGATTATAAAATATATATATCCATTAGTTCACACTAATAACTCTCTGAAAATGGGAAGCCTGGCTCTTATTACCTTCAGTACATTACTTACTGAATGTAACCAGTCTTCTGTTTCTGACCCTCATTCTGATGCTCTCCTCACCCTTTCACATTCTGACATCACCTGCCTGCCATTCCTCTCCTTCCAACAATTCTCATCCTGCTTGGATTCTGAAATCCTGTACAGGGCCATGCAAACACCCTCCTTCCTGAGTTCAAGCTTCAACACTTCACACCATCACTTCACAAGACCTGCAGCTACCACCATCCACTGAACTGTTGCCTTCTTCATTCCACTTATGTTGACATCCCACTGTAGACTGATGTCCCACTGTGTCCTTCTTGTGCTTACAGCACCATAACCCTACAACACAGTCTCCCACAACAGGCCATGCAAATGCTCTAATAACCCTCTTTGGGTTTTGCAACCACACCGGGCCACCACTCCCACACTGACCCTCTCACAGAAGCACTGCTAATTTCCCTTGGGCTCTGACATCCCATTCCAGCTGTTTGAATGCCTTCCTTTGCCCCACTTGGGTTTGCCCCAAGCCTATACCAGGCTGCTGTGACAACCCTTTAACAAGAAATGTTCCCTTTGCTCTATTTAACTTCCAATGCCGCACTCAGTCTCTGACTCCCCACGTCGGTCACTGCCAACGATGTTTTGTTGTTCTCAGGTGACAGCTTTTCTACTTCTCTTGTTAAACTTATTCCTAAGTATTTTATTTTATTTTTAATTTTATTAAGTAGAATTTTCCCCTTAATTTCATTGTTGATTGTTCATCATTGGTGTATAGAAATACTGTGGATTTTTTTTATTGATCTTGTATCCTACATCCTTACTGAACTCATTTATTAGTCTAATAGTTGTTTTAGTGGATTCTATAGGATTATCTATTTAAAAGATCCTGTCATCTGCAAATGGAGATAGTTGTACTTCTTCCTTTATGGATGACTTTTATTTCTTTTTCTCGCCTAATTACTCTAGCTAGTACTTTCAGTACATTGTTATATAAAAGTTTTGAGTAGAAATCTTTGTCTTATTACTGATTGTAGGGGGAAAGCTTTTAGTCGTTCAACATTGATGCTAGTTGGTAGTTTTCCGTAGTTGTCCTTTATCAGGTTGAGGAAGTTCCCATATATCCCTAGTTTATTAAGTGTTTTTATCACAAAAAGGTATTGGATTTTGTCATTCTTTCTCTGATCCTTCTGATATGATAATTTTTTCTTTATTTTATCTGTGTATTACATTAATTGGTTTTCTTGTGTTGAAACAACTTTGTATACCTGTGATAAATCCTATTTGGCCATTGTGTATAATCATTTTTATGTATTGCTGAATTTGAATTGCTAGTATTTTGTTAACAGTTTTTACTTCTGTTTTCATCAGCTACACTGATCTGTGGCTTTCTTTTCTTCAGGTACCTCTGTTTGGTTTTGGTATCAGGGTAATATAAACTTTATATAATTAGTTAGAAAGTATTTCCTCTGTTATATTTTGGAAGAGATTGTGAAGATTGTGTGACTTCTTTAGATCATTGGTAGAATTTACTAATATAGTCAGTTGGGCCTGGTCTTTTCTTTATGGGAAGTGTCTTTTTTTTTTCTTTTTTAAATTACTAATCCAGTCTTTTTACTTGTTTTTAGGTCTATTCAGATTTCCTTTATCATCTTGAATCAGTTTTGGTAATTGTGTATTCCTAGGAGTTTGTTCATTTCATCTAAGTTATTTAATATGCTGGTAAAATTTTTCATAGCATTCCCTTAAAATCTGTTTTATTGCTGTGAAGTCAGAAATGATGCCCCCTCTTCCATTTCTGTTATTAGTAATTTGAGTCTTCTCTCTTTTTTCTTAATCAATCTGACTAGGGGCTTGTCAATTTTGATCTTTTCAAAATACCAACTTTTGATTTCATTGATTTTTTTTCTGTCATTTTCCTATTTTTATTAATTGCCACTCTAGTTTTTAATTATTTCTTGTCCTCTGTTTGCTTTAGTTTTATTTTGCTCTCTTTTTTCACTGTCTTAAGATGAAAAGTTATTGATTTGAGAACTTTTCCCTTTTTAGATACAGATGTTTATAGCTCTAAAATTTTCTCTAAGAACTGCCTTATAGTATTGCTTAAGTTTTAGTGTGGTTGTCTTTTTTTTTTTTTTCCCCATTCATTTACAAGTGTTTTCTAATTTTCTTTGTATTTTCTATTTTACCCACTGGATATTTAGGAGTCCCTTGTTTAATTTTCACATATTTGTGAATTTTGAAATTTTCTTTGTGTTATTGATTTCTAATTTCATTCCACTGTGGACAGAAAGAAATGTCAGGCTTCTCAGATGCTGGGCTTCTGCAACATGGAACTGGAGTTGGCCGGTACCTCTAGGGCAGACACCATAATCTTAGGCTGGATCTCTGGAGGAGAAGGAGTCCTAGGATCCTGGCTGCACCTCCAAGAAGTAGAGCTCCCATGATGCAGTGCTGGCTGGGGGTTGCAAGGAAACAGCTTATTGCTCAAATGCCACAGACTTGTCCTTCTTACTGAGATTTAATGGATTTTCTTAAAGCAGTGTTTCTCCAGATACTGTATACTTTTAGAACAATTTCCAAAAACTTTAATTTTTACAACTATTTTTTTTTCGTAGTTAGAGTTTTCTTAGTGGAATAGGGTTCACAGAGCTCCTCATTCTGTCATTCCAGAAATGTCACCATTGTGTACTCCATTCTCATTTTTTAATGAAAATATCAGCAGCAGAAATATATTAAGAGGATAATCTTGACAATATATTTATGGGCTTAGAATAATGCATATTGGATTTTGTTTTTTATGAAACATGGATTCCACTGAATTTGTCCTTTTTCGCTCCAAGTGTTGATGACTGATTTTTTCATCATGTCTTATGCCCCAGCCCCAAGCCTGTCCTTGATCCTCCATGATCAATTGATTAATTAACAAAGATCGAACATTCTGATAACATTTTTCAAACATTTACTGGAGATTTATTTTGCTATTTAGTAAGACGTAAAATGGATGAGAGAGAGAACAATCAGTGCTAAAGTCGCCATGCAATATTGTAGATGACAAATTTTGTAGGTAAGACCACGAAAAAAATGAATCTTCAGGTAGTTAGGGAGAAATCTTGTTTTGCTGATATGGTAACATATCATGTGTCCTGCATTGTCAAGTCATCCATAGGAATGAATCCTACTGATACCTGAAGGTTATGCTCTTTGAAAAACAACACTTTACAGATTTTTTTCTAAATTGTATTATGTATTTTTCATCTTTCTAAATATTAACATCAATAGTAAGTATTTATTAAGTACATGCTACGCACTAAGCTGCATTCTAGATGTGGGCTATTTCATTTAATCAGCACGGCAACCCTGAGTTAGATGCCATTTTATTTGAATATTGTACATGGAGTCACTGAGACATAAACAGGTTTAGTGACTTGCCCAAAATTATGTAGCTAATAAGTGACAGATTTCATTCCTAATTTTTTCTACTCCAAATCCCAAGATCTTAGCTAAACCTTAAATTAATTCCTTAAGCAATACTTTTTATCTGAATAGAATTCTAGAATTTTCTAAATGTCTATTGCTTCATTTGATTCTACATCAACTATATAGAATATATATTTCAAGTGTTATTTATTCCTATTATATTTTATGGTTGAGAATATAGGTCCAATGACACACCCCAGTTCAGGTAGTTAAAAGTGAGATAATTAGAACTAGACCCTTAATCTTATGATTACTGACTCTGGTTTATTTTTACAAGTGTATGCTTAACCAAAGTATACTAAACATTATTTAACTCTCAGTATTTATGTCACAAATGATAAGAATTTTCTCAAAGGTGGGGACTGTATTGAATAACTTATATTATCCCTGATTCCTAGCATTAAATATTTTGTTTATAATAGTTGCCCAAAACTTTTTTGGGGGGGCTTATTGAACTCAAGATACTGTGACTAGTTCCTAAATTAGATTCCATATTTATATCAACAGATGGTACTGTGATATTTGAGGCTTAATTGTTAATTAACAATTGACCTCTGACCCCATGCTAATTTATCATATCTTTTTTAAGGTAGATTTTTCTGCTTGTTCCCCTCAATACTGTCACACCATTAGCTATATGCTTACTTCATTCAGTTTGCCTGGGTCTATTAACACTATTATTTTGAAAATAAGTCTGGTTTTAACGTACTGAAGTCTGGGAAAACTAGCTAGTTAGAATTGTACGTAGGTTCTGAGGTTGGACTTGAGAAACCCTGGCACTAAAGTGCAAAAGTTTAAGTGTAGGATTTGTAGGTCTCTGGACCTTTATAAGCCTGAAAAAGACAACAACAACAACAAAAGCACTTCAATTTATTTAAAACTGAACAATAGCCACCTTATAGAAAGATATATTTTAGCTTTTAAAATGTTGTTTCTGAATTGTATCTATTCAGTGTATTACCAAGTGTTGAATGTTGTAAACTGACCAGAGCCAAATGTCTTTATGCAATAATTAGATTATTCTTGACTATTATTAAATAGCTACCAATAGGTGGTGGTAAAATATGATTAGTGTTCTGTGTCACAACTTTGCTACTGCTTAGAAAAGTATGTCTCAGGCCAAATACTACTACACATGTACATTTTTTTAGCAAGTTAGATTTTCCTTTCATGTATCTGAAAACATCTTACAATTAAGTTCACTTTAGGCAAACGGAACAGTATTTTAGCAACAGAACTCAGTTAATGTTTAGTTAGTATCAGGCAATAAGAAACTCTGAATCATTAGGTGGAACTCATGGAATCAACTTTTGGGTTCTGTTCCAAAAGACAAAGGACTCCTTTGGTCCTTAACACTTTGTTCATACAATCCACATTATCCTTAACCTCTCATTTCAGCACTTATTATTCATGTGGAACATTTATTAATGTAATAAGGAAATCTTCTGGTGGTTAGAGGTAAAGATGTGTGAAATACTAGTTCGCTCTAATGAAATGTTCACTAATACCCCTTTAGAATATGTTTTGACATAAGGCATTTATTCTTAAGATGTAGAATAAAAGTAACATGCACACACACATTCACACACACACACACACACACACACATACACCTCTCTTTTCTGTCTTTTGGACAGTTTGGAAGAAATTGAGAGAGACAGACAGAGTGTGTAAGATGGATATCAAAGCACGATATATTTTCTAACTGTAAATATAGTTGAGTGAAGTATAAGACAAAACTGGGCACTACACTTCCTACTTCCTTCATTGCACTAAATTTATCCTCCCAGGCACAGGAAGTGCAAAGGTGGGCCCACACTGTAAGTACTAAGGCATATCAGTAACAAAGCAGAAAGCATATCTGCCTTCATAGAGCTTACATTCTAGTAGGAGAAGAAAATTCACAAAATACATAAATGAGTTATATAGAATTTAACTCAGGAAAAATACAGGAGGGAAAGTGGTGAGGGAGTACATGGGGGATTGCAGTTTGATCAGTGATGATTTCACTGACGTGACATTAGCAAAGAGCTGAAGAAGGTGAGAGAGGTTGAACCACCTGGTTATCTGGGGAGAGTATTTCAGGTGCAAGTGCAAAGACCCTGAAGTTCAGGCCTGCCTGCCGTGCTTGAGGAAGAGCAAAGATACTAGTGGGACTGGAATAAAGTAAGTGAGAAGGAAAATAGTAGAAATGAAACCATCAGGTAATTGGGAAGGTGTGGAGATAACTACTCTGAGTGAAATCAAGTACTAATGGCAGAATTTGAGTAGAGCAATGGCAAGAATACACTTAAAATTTTAAAGGAACATTCTAGATTCTCTATCAAGAATAGTCCGTGGTGCAGGCATGTAAGAAATTATGGAAATTAGTTTAAATTTTATTTCAGTAGTCCAGACTAGGCTTGGAGTGATATTTCTGGAAATGGTGAGAAGAGGTTTCAACCTCGCTGTATTTTGCAGGTAGAAACTACAGGATTCATTGATGATTGGATGTGGAAGGAAGACATAAGTTAACAAGGCTACTAATATATGGCTTGAGCAACTAGAAGGATTGATTTTCCATTAACCAGAATAAAAAAAATGTCAAAGGAGTAATTCAGTTTTGGACATGTTAAATTTGAAATGTCTTTTGATATGTAATTGAAGCTATTGAGTAGAGAGTTGGGTATGATTTTAGGGAAGAGATATGGACTAAAAATATACATTTGAAGTCTTGAGCTTTTTAAATACTGTATAAAACTTTGAGATTGGATGAGATTCTTAAGGGAGTGAATGTAAAAGACATCCAAAGACTAATTTTGCTGAGGAGAAGAGGACCAGGAATGGAGACCCAGAGGAACGTGTGTCCTGGAAACTAAGGGTAGAAGTTGTATCAGGGAGAAGGGAGAGATCAGTTGTGTCTGATCTAATGTCTATGCTACTGATAGGTCCAATGAAAAATAAGCCAACAAAGCTAAGAAACAAGCAAAAACAAGGATTGTGAATTGATCAGTGGTTTTACTAATAAGGAATTTATTGGTGATGTTGAAAAGAGCAGTTTCAGTGCAGTAGTTGTGGGAGGTTTAGAACTATGATTGAAATGTTTTTAGAGAGGATGAGAAGAGAACAATTAGAAAAAGGAGAATGCAAAACTCTTTCCCCATATCTTGCCCTAGATGGGAGATCAGACAGTACATTATCAGTAATAGGAGGAAAGATGTAGTGTATAGTTACAGGATTGTATATATATACATATATATATATATATATAATTTGGAGTGCTTGCAGAAAATTGCTTCAGTTTTCTCAGTGAAACTAATCAGGATCACCAGCTGAGAATAAAGATGGGGTAGGATAAGGTGGAGACCTGAGAAGACAGTGTTAATAATCATAATCATATAGGAAGAGAGACAGTGAATGAAGTAGCAAAATATAGTATAATAAATGGACAGGATGAAAGGTCTTAAGGAATGCTCATGTAATACGGTGTCATTCTAGATTAGCTGCATTTTTAAGTTTCAGATGTGCTATATTTGCATATTGTTTACTTTTTTTAAAAAAAATTGAATAAACTGACTTTTTTACGTAAATGAACTTATCTCAAAAAGGAAATTTTATATCAGAATCATAAATGACAAAACACTACTTGACATAAAAATGTAAAGATTAAGTCATATTGAAATATATTCATAAACATTATTACTTTGTTAAAAGACCAATAATTTAATCCCAGGAGTGCACACACATTTTTGGAAAAACTGCTGTCCTGAATTGAAAGCTTCAGTTCCTGCTCTCAAGCAGTTTAATAACCTAAATCAGAACTTGTTTGCCTAAGTGAGAAAAGAAAAGACCATCTAAATATGTTGATTTTATCTATTTTAGAATCCCTATGGGCAAATACTTTGTCTTAACGTCCTGTGAAATGTGTAGAATCATTCTGTGTGCATAAAGTGCACTCTACCAGATGGTATTTGATGGTTGTGTTCATCTTTAACATGAACAGAATATTAGTTTAGAAAAGATTTGTTTTCTTTTTCAAAATTCCTATTTTCCAGCCTCTAAGCACACTGCTTATTTAGATAAATCCTTTTGGGTTCTTGTTGGTGCTTCTGAAAAATGGGTGACTTGAATTTAGATGCAGTGGGTAATCTGCTTGAGCAGACTAGAAGGAAGAAAGAGTTGCTTCAGTCTTTAAAGATACTCTTTGTCAAGCAAAAATAAAGGAAAAACTTGCTTTATTTTAGTTCACATGCTGTTAAACATGTATCAGCAAACCGATGAGTCAGTTGCGTTACTTGCTAGCTATCCAAAGTGAGCATCATTCAATCATTTAACCTGAGGTTAAATAACTCAGGTTGTTTACCTGAGGCCAAGCAAAACCTGAGCAAGTCTTCCAGTTGCTTGCTCTTCCTCAAACTCATTAGGCATGTATCCACCTCAAGACCTTTAAACTTGCTCTGCCCTCCACCTGGAGGGCCCTTCCCCACACGACTTGCTCTCTCACCTTTTACAAACGTTTGCCAATTTTTTTTTTAACATCTTTATTTTAGTATAATTGCTTTACAATGTTGTGTTAGTTGCTGCTGTACAGCAAAGTGAATCAGCTGTGCATATACATATATCCCCGTATCCCCTCCCTCTTGTGTCTCCCTCCCACCCTCCCTATTCCACCCCTCTAGGTGGTCACAAAGCATCTAGCTGATCTCCCTGTGCTATGCAGCTGCTTCCCTGTGCTATGCAGCTGCTTCCCACTAGCTATCTCTTTTACATTTGGTAGTGTATATATGTCCATGCCACTCTCTTACCTCGTCCCAGCTTACCCTTCCCCCTCTCCGTGTCCTCAAGTCCATTCTCTATGTCTATGTCTTTATTCCTGTCCTGCCAAATTTTTACATTTTTCTGATAGCTTTCCTGATAACCTCTTTGTAAGTGCAAACTCTCACCCTGCCCTCCCATATGTCCTTCCTGAATTATTTTATATTTTTGTAGCACTTATATGGATCTTAAAACTGTATTATATAAATATATGTTAATTATATATATATATTATTTTATATATAAATTATATATAACTATAATATATATTCTATATAAATAATTATATATAATATATTCTATATAAATACCTATAAATTAATTAATTATTTTATTTTTTCTCTGTCTCCCACACTACAGTGTAAGCTGCACAAAGGAAACATTTTTGTATGTGTTGTTCTCTGCTGAAGTCCCAGTGCTTAACACAGTGTAGATATTCAATAAATATTTGTTGAATTAATAAGTGAATATTGTTGTTAATATTGAAGTTAGGTATCTTGCCTGAGAGATAGTAGTATAACCAGGTCTGGAACCCAGGTGCTTGGCTCCAGAGCCTACCCAGTAAACTCTATGATAAGCCCAGGGAAGATGACTACTGTTACATTTCTCTCAGATCTTGAGTAACGGGCTCATATCGGAATTGACTGATCAAAAATAAAGGCATAAGAAATGTCTTTGTACTAAGGCTGAGTAATTCCTATCTGTTATATTATGGAAAATATTAACTAATAGTAGACTCTCCTTTTTAAAGATGAAACAGTCACTATTATCTCTAGATAAAAAAAAAAAAGGTGTATCTTCCAATTAATTATACAGAACTCTAATTGGAATGGTGACAGAGAGAGTAATAGAATTGAAGTCTTCTGCATTTCCCTTTCGACTATAAGGTTATTGCAAGGCTTAAAAGAGATAAGGCATGCAAATATAATGTCTGACATCTAGTAAGCAGTCAGAAAATTTTAACTTAAGGATTCACTATTCTATATCATATATAAATCTCTGCCCATCATGTAGAGAAGGCTGGCTAGACTCATATATAGAAGAAAAACTATTTTAAAAATGTTTTTAGAAATATATTTTAGGTCACACATATGCGCATTATCAAATCTTAATACTCCAAGAATTCTTGTTTCTGCTGATTTTTCCAATTATTTCTCCCTTTTGATGTTGGTACATAGAGATACATGGTATTTAAGCAAGTGCTAACACATGCAATGGATAGATTTCAGAACTCTGATCTAGACAGCACAATTCCCCCTTGTTTAGTTGACCGAGAAATTATGAATCCTCCCTAATTACTACACTGTTTGCCACAGATCCTGAAACAACAACAAAGGATTGGCTAAGAGGATAAAAAGAAGAAAACAATCAAATAGGATTATCTTCTAAATCCTGGGTCTTCAAAGTTTCCAGTAAGGGCACAACCTCACATATGAATGAAATAGGCAAAATAGGCAGTTTTGTTTGACCATTTAAATACCTCAAACTTTTAAGGATTGTTAGAGCTCTAACAATCCTTAAAAGTTTGAGGTATTTAAATGGTCAAACAAAACTGAAGAAATATTCCACAGTACCTCAGGGATTGAAAGTAATTAATTGGGCTGAAAAAAACATTGAGAGTCCTCTAGGAATTCCTCTCTATTGTTATTTTAGTAATTTAACAAAGTAATGACTTGTATAAACAAAGTAACACAGCATTCACAGTGCTCTCATCCCATGAAAATAATATTAAATATTAGAGTAGATCTGATACATTAGAAGAAAGGTTTAACATTAATCTGGATTTAAAGTTGTTTACCCAAAGTTATCTTGCTTCAGAATCTATTTCTTCTGGCTTTTATGAAAACACAAGACAATAAATTTTCTCTCAAAAACAACAACAACAATAACCACATACCAAAAACAAAGAAAAAGAAATTGATAATATCTATAACAATATGACATTAAAATGACTGATTGAAAGAGGAAAACAACAGAAAACATTTAGTGTGAACTTTTTAGTGATAAAATGTAGTGTCCAGATACAGCATAATTCTGTGTTTCTCCAGGAAGTTAACCGAGTATCATTATTTGTAGTTCCATTTTATCTTTTTTACTAATACTTGTCTGGAAAAGGACAAAAAAACAAGGGGAAAATATCAACCATGTATTATTAATCCCATTGATTGTGTGTAGATGTTTAATTATTTTGTTTCTTACTCTCTGCCCTTGCACTTACATTATAATTAATTTAATGAAATTTAAAATTTTAGACTTAGATTTAATTGGAATGTTTCAAAGGTATTATCATAAGTAGTTTATTATTTCATTGTATTTTACTATTTTATTTTATTCCATTTTGTGTGTCTGTGTGTGTATATGTAATAATGCATAATAATGCCATAGCCTTACTAAAAAATAAAATAAAATCTTGGCCTGGGAAAAATGGTCACTTTGCTTAATTAAAAATGGGCTGCGGTGAAGGTGCAAAGGAGAAAGCAGGAGCACTAGTCAGATGGTTATTACATAATCCATGAGGGAGATGGTATTTGGAGTTCAGAGACAGCCAGATAACCACAGATATTCTAAATATAGACCCAATGGAATTTGCCGACGGATTACACTGGGGGGTAAGAATGTTCAGTTAAGGTCAAGCAAGTAGAAGGATGTAGTTTCTGCTATTTACTGAGATAATGAATACTGAAAGCAGCAGGTTGTTGTCTTCTTGAGCAGTGGGAGAGTAGCAGAGAGAGATCAGGATTGGGGAGTTTTAACATTTTAAATTGGGGGTGTTTATAATTCATTTAATTGGGGATCAAACAGGCAATTGGATATAGGTCTGAAATTCAGAGGACAGGGCTGGTTTAGAGATATGAGAGTCTTCAACATAGAAAGAGTTTTAAAGCTCTGCAGTTGGATGAGGTGACAAAGTAAGTGAAGTCCAAGAACAAACCTTTGGAGCATCCTATGTAAATATGTCTTATAGATGAGGAAAAATCAGCCAAGGAAAAGAGGTAGTAGCTGATAAGGTAGAATTAAAAGCAGGAGAATATGATGTTACGGAAGGCATGTGAAGGAAGTGTTTTATGGAGGAGACACTTTTAACTAATCCTACAAAGCTTCTCCCACAAAACCTGGCATTTAGTAAATATTACGTTATTCAGTTGTCCCTGGACTCTGGAGTTTATGTGGTCCAAGAGAGGTTTCTGGCCACCCATCCATTGTGGTAGCTGATAGGGCTGTCCCATGACCAGGGCTCTGAAATCCATGTCAAAGCCATCTAATCTACCTGCAGAAACAGTGCTCCCTGTTGGTCTGGACATGGGATTTCATAATCAGCCTCTTATGGCTGGGACGGTTATTGTCCGGTGTTTGAAAAGACCCAACATAACCACCACTTTTGTAGGTCCTGCCAACTTCAGGGCAGTGCCTGCCAGTCAGAGAGGTTGGTATCTCTGCCAGCCAAGTAACTTATAAATAAACAATATTTCCCCTCCCCCTGGGGTCATGCTTAGGCAGATCCCTCGCCCATCCCTTTTATATCATCCAGATTTCTTTCTTCACCCAAGTCTTCCATAACGGGACTTAATGGATAATTGAAAAGGAAATTATTGGATATTTTAGATGGTAAAATCCCAGACTCCAGTGCCACAATATAGAGTGTCTATCTTTATTTTGGGTAAGAGAAACTCAGAACTCAAAGTCAGAAGCTGTAGATTTTTTCTACTATGACTTGAGTGAAGAAGGGAAAAAAAGGTTAATATTTACTGAAACTTACAATATGCCAGATTTAGTCTGTGTGTTTTAATATAGATTATTTCACTTAAACCTCTCAACATCTATTAACTTTTGTATTGTTATAGTTCTCATTTTACAAATGAAGAAATTAAGGAACAATCACACAATTAGTAAATGGAGCCCAGTTTTTTATTCAGGCTCTCTGGCTCCAGATTCAGAATTCTTAACCATAAAGCTTTGCAGACAATATATTCTGAGCAGAAAAAGAAAAAAATAGTGCATTAAATAATTTCTTGACACTGTAAACATTTATGTAGATTCCAACACATTTGTTTGAATTATTCATATAAAATTAAATAAGTAAACCATAGGAAAATCATTATTGTATTTCCCTACCAGATAAGATTATGTATACATTCAGGAGATATTATTCTTATTCATTGTTACAACTTTCAGATGACATAAAATGACAGAAATGCTGGGATCAGATATGAAATTCTTTATTTAACATCTAGCCATTCGCCCATGTTTTAATCTTTATACTTTAAGGTATCATGGATTTTCTGTGCCATTAGTTTCAAGTTTCTATATTACATTGTACTGAATGGAAGACATATCAATTACTTGATAATTAAAGTATGTTTTCTCTCTGAAGGCAACTGATCGAGAGGGAGATCCGATAACATATGCCATTGAGAATGGAGATCCACAGAGAGTTTTTAATCTTTCAGAAACGTAAGTTAAAAATAATTTCTAAATTTATTTTTCTTTTTAAAATGTTAAACAATGTACTGGTAGAAAGAGGACAGACTTCTAATCAGAGACTTTCAGCTATTTGTAGTTTTATTTTACTTTTTTTTTCTACGAGTGTTAATGAGAGCTGCGGGGGATAATTCTGAATCCAGAAATCATACCCAGGAGACTGTTTATTTATTTTAAAAATTTTTACTAGGTAAAATCCACTGAGGTGGAAACAGTTCATTTGCAGGTATAACCTGGGATTAATTAGATCCCTTTAAAATTGTCAGCTACTCATAATAACAAAGATATTTCTACAAAGAGTAACTTGGCACTAAATTGTTCAAAGGGAATTTTGTAAGAAAAAGTGTAATTCAGATGCATTTAAGGTGCCACCAAAGTCCATCCTTCAATTTTTGAGTAATATAGGTATACTCTAAAAAAGCTAAGATAAAAATATTTCATGCCCATTCTAAGCCCCTTTGAGGTCTATGTCCATGTCATTCTACTCACCTCTCTGAACATATCAGAGATAATGTCAGTCATAACTATTGAGGAAACTGACAGCAGGCATTAAAGAAGGCATTGACGTTAGCTTTGTTTCTCTTCTTCAACAGCAAAGTAGCTGCTCTGTTGTTGCGTGTGGCTGGTTGTCAAAGAGATGTTCTTGCTATCTCTCTGATGTTTTCTGTGTGGTCCTGAGTGGTTTTACTCCCTAAAAGGATGGAAATCTAAATGTAGCCCATGAGTATAAAGTGAAAAATTTGACAAATAAGCCAGGCTCTGCTTCAGTCTCAGGAACATGTGGTACACAATGCCAAATCAAGAGAACCCTGTGTGGTCACTTGATCTTGTAAGAAAAAAACACCTGCAACTTTGCATTGACGAGGATGGTACAGCCATGAATTTGTATGCCTGGATACAATATTTCCCAGATTTTTAGATTTCACAGATGAATAAACTTCCATTTTAAAAATGGAGAGATTTACTATTTTGAATTTTCCCCCATAGGTACATACTAATCATAAGTAATTATAATTTACAATCATTCTTAAAGAAAGAAAACTTTGTAAAAGGGACACTTTAACAGTAATCAGGGCTGTGTGGTACTGGTATAAGAATAGATGTCTGGATTACTAGGATAAACTTAAGAATCCAAAAATAACCCCTAATATTTATGGTCCATTGATTTCCAAAAAAAAAAAAAAAAAAAAAAGGGCCAAGACAACCTAATTAGGAAAGAATAATCTTTTCAATAAATGAAGCTGTGACAGCATACAAAGGAATGAAGTTGGGTCTTTACCTCACACCATCTGTAAAAATTAACTCAAAGTGAATCACAGACCTAAATATAAGAGATTAAGCTATATAATGTAGAAGAAAATACAGATGTAAATCGTGATTTGGGTTAGGCAGTGATTTCTTAGATATGATACAAAAAGCAAAAGTGATTAAGAAAAAGACTAATAAGTTGTACCTCATCAAAATTTGAAAAAATGTGATTCAAATGGCACCATCAAGAAAGTGAAAGACAACCCCACAGACTGAAAGAAAATATTTTAAGTATATAAAGAGTATGTAAAGAACTAGTATATCTCAAAAATAAGCAGATAAATAATCTAAGTAAAAATGAACAAGAATTTAAATAGACATTTCTTCAAAGATATATGAATGGCCAGTAAGCATGTGGAAATATGCTCATAATCACTAGTCATTAGGGAAATCAAATTACAATCATGAAATACCACTTCACATCCTCTTATAATAGCTATAATGAAAAACAAAGTAAATCGCATACATGGGTGAAGATGTGGAAGTATCAGAATTCTCATATATTTCTGATGGGAATGTAAAATGTACACTCTGGAAAACTATTTCTCATTTCCTCTAAATGTTAAACATAGAGTTACCATATAATTCAGCAATTCCACTCGTGTCTATTCAAGAGAAATGAAAATGTTATGTCCACGTAAAAAGTTGCACAGAAATGTTTATAACAGAATTATTTACAATGGCAAAATGTGGAAAACAACCCAAATGTCTGTCTACAGATGAAATGAATTAACAAAATGTGTATCCATACAATGGAATATTATTCAGCAATAAAGGAGAATTAAGTACTGAAACATGCATGAACCTTGAAAACATACTAAATTAAAGAAGTCATTCACAAAAGACCACATTTGGTATGATCCCATTTGTATTAAATGTCCAGAATAGGCCAATCTATAGAGACAGAAAGTAGACTACTGGTTGCCTGAGGCTGGGGGCTGACAGAGAATAGAGAATGACTGCTAATGGGTACAGTGGTGAAAATATTCTAAAATTGATTGTGGTGATGGTTGAACTACTCTGCAAATATGCTAAAATTTATTGAATTGTACACTTTAAATGGGTGAATTCAATGATATGTGAATTATATGTTAATAAAACTGATAAAAATAAGAAAACAATGAAGTTTTCACCTGCCCTGGTCTTACTTTCTCTGTTAAAGATTTCCATTCCTGTGTTTATCTGTTTTTCTGTTGATGCTGAAGGATTTTAAAACTGCTGGTTGTGAAATCTAATGAGCTACCAGTTTTATCAGACATTCTCACTCGTGCTGCTACCCTAGCAAGTGTTTGTCTACTACTCTCTAATTTATGCTTTTGAAACCAAACAGACACACCTAGATGGTTACAGAGGTCTTTAAAGTGTGAAAGATGTCAATGCAGCATCCTCTTTGTCTGAATTGACCTAACCAGACAGAAATATCCTTAAATGCAAACTTCTTCCGGACAGCTAGAGTAGGACAGGACTCTGTGATGATTGTATGGTCTCTGTTGATGATCATTCAGGGTCCAGTACACTGCGCTCATTGCCTTTTATCTTATGGTAATTTTATTTCAGCCACTTCATTGCTGTTCTTCCCATTGATAATTATAGGCTAGCCTAGACCCTTAGCAATATATTTCAGCACATTTGAAATGGGGGAAAAATTGATATTTTAATCCCTTCCCTCTTTGAAACTTCTGAGATACTTGTGCAAATTTGCATCACCACTTCTATGTAAGTTTTAAGGATTTGAATAATTCAGATGCTCTCTCAAAAAATAATAGAAAAGAAATCATGTTCTGTCTTATCAGATGCTTCAGTTCATCCAAATAGTGATTTTGGTTACATTTTCCTTCTTAAAACAACAAAAAAAGTACTTGCTCACTGTTTACATTAAATATTATTTTATGCTATAATGCGAATTTTAACAATAATCATTACAATACCATTACCTTACCCTTTTTTTCCATTGAAATACAAATATACCAAAACATTTTTATAATTCTTTAAAAAATATTAGTTGTAATGAATATTCATTTCAATGCTAGTGTGGATTTACCAAGTGCTGAATTGTTATATGCATTTTTTTCAGTGTCATAGCTTTATTATTTTTTTTAACATCTTTATTGGAGTATAATTTCTTTACAATGTTGTGTTAGTTTCTGTTGTATAACAAAGTGAATCAGCTATATGTGTATATATATCCCCATTATCAACTTCCTCTTGCGTCTCTTTCCCACCCTCCCTATTCCACCCCTCTAGGTGGTCACAAAGCACCTAGCTGATCTCCCTGTGCTATGCAGCTGCTTCCCACTAGCTATTTTACGTTTGGTAGTGTATATATGTCGGTGCTACTCTCTCACTTCGTCCCAGCTTACCCTTCCCCCCTCCCCACATCCTCAAGTCCATTCTTTATGTCTGCGTCTTTATTCCTGTCCTGCCCCTAGGTTCATCAGACCCTTTTTTTTTTTTGGATTCCATATATATGTGTTAGCATACGGTATTTGTTTTTCTCTTTCTGTTCACACTGTATGACATTTTAATGAATTGGATTAGTCATATGGCCAGGAAAGAAACTTATTCTTTAAAGAAAAATGCTTGTTCCTTAAAGATCACAATCATTCATTATGTAAATCAGTTAATATTATGTATTAAATGGGCAGATCTTTATGGTTCTGTAGTGTAATGCATTATTTTAATAACTTTTTATGTCTGTGCTAATAGTTGCATATGATTCAGCAAATATTTATTCAGCAAACATTCATTTATAAGTAAATATTTAAGCAAGATGTAAAGAAACTTCCTCTGCAAGTATTATGGCAAAATATTTGTTATTTATTGCAGGAAATTGAGGAGTTCTTATTGATGTCATCATTGTAGCATAAGGCATGTGATGTAACACTTAAAGGCTAAGTGCTAAATAAAAGAACCTCAGAGTTATTTCTGCCCCTTGTTAGAACTTTACTTGAAAGTTTTATATCTTCACTGGCATTTTTATTTCTCTCTATGTGACTAAATTAATTTTGACACTAAATTTAAAGCTTATGTTTTTCATATCAGTTTGAACTACACTGAATGTTAACATGTAAGAAAGATGATATACATTTTTTTCTGTAAGCTCTACTCTCAAAATATATGCTCAGATCACCCTTCTCACACAGCTGGTTCATGCCTCCATCATCTTTTACCTGAATGGCTACCAATATCTAACTCTTTCTATTGGTCTGTGTTTGTTAATCACTAATTACTGTTCAACATGGAATGCCATATCAAACTAGAAGCAATCACACATTTTGAGGTACACTCTACCCTCTCTAAATATCATTTTAAGGCCTGAAAAATGATACCCAAATCAGCAAGATAAATCTGCCAAAGACTCAGACACTTGTAAGTATAAATGATGTTAATCACAGCCAGTCGTAGGTATTGAAAAAGATTAATGGAAGAATACAAAGCATGAAACCTGTGAGATAATCTCTTTCAGTGCATAATTATGCTGCTGCAATATTTCCTAATAAATGATGCAGTTTGGGAAAATGAACACTTAAATAGAAGGTTGGTTTGTTTGGAAGTAGATACCCTCTACTACTTTTTATCTACATTGTTTAAACAACTTTTGAACACCATTTTTATGGCTTGGCAAACCAACTCATTGTATAAAAGAGCTTGATTTTGTCAATCACAATACATTTCAGGAATATAGCCTCAGTGTTTGGTGAGGGAATTCTGTGCAATATAATTAATATAATTGAGGTTAAATTCACATAGCATAAAATTAACCATTTTAAAGTCAACAATTCAGTGGCATTTAGTAGACTCACAATGTTGTACAGCTATCAATTCTATCTAGTTCCAGAACATCGTCATCATTCCAAAAGGAAACACAAACCCGTTAAGCAGTTACTCCCTACTTGCCCTTCCCCTCCGCCACTGACAACCACCAAGTTGTGTTCTGCCTCTGTGGATTTATTTATTTTGGATATTTTCTATAAATAGAATGGCACAGTATGTGACCTTTTGTGTCTGGCTTTTTTCACTTAGCCTAATGTTTCAGAGTTCTTCCATGTTGAAGCATATCTCAGTACTTCTTTCCTTTTTATAACTGCATAATATTCTGTTACATGTGTACACAGCAGTTTGTTTATCCATTCATACATTGATGGAAATTTGGGCTGTTTTTCTGTTTTGGTCATTGTGGATACTGCTAATATCCACACACACATACACACACACACATAGATACATGTATTTAAGCACACACAAATATACATGTATTTAAGCACCTGTTTTCAATTCTTTTGAATATATACCCAGAATTGGAATTGCTGGGTCATATTGTAATCATTTACTTTCTGAGGAACTGCCAAACTGTTTTCCATAGTGATTGAACCATTTTACATTCCCACCAGCAATGTACAAGTGTTTCAATACCTCCGTGTTTTCATCAACATGTTATTTTCCCATCTGTTTTGTTAATTACTCTAGTGAGTATGAAGTACTATTTCATTGTAGCTTTGATTTGTATTCCCCTGATGACTAATGATGTTGAGCATGTTTTCATGTGCTAATTTGGCATTTGTATATCTTCTTTGGAGAAGTATCTATTCAAGTTCTTTGCCTATTTTTTAATTGGGTTGTTTGTCCTTTTTGCTGTTGAGTTGTATGGAGTCCTTTATATATTTGGAGAACCAGACCCTTATCAGATATCTGATTTGCAAATATTTTCTCCCATCTTGTACGGTTTTTTTCACTTTCTTGATACTGTACTTTGATGCACAAAAAATTTTTAATTTGAGGAAGATTAATATATCTATTTTTCTTCTTTTTAAAAATACATATACTATTGCTATTCTGTTTATTTATTTATTTATTTTTAATTTATTTTATGTATTTATTTTTGGCTGTGTTGGGTCTTTGTTGCTGTGCACGGGCTTTCTCTAGTTGCGGCAAGCGGGGGGCTACTCTTTGTTGCAGTGCGCAGGCTTCTCATTGCGGTGGCTTCTCTTGTTGTGGAGCATGGGCTCTAGGCGCACAGGCTTCAGTAGTTGTGGCACGTGGGCTTCAGTAGCTGTGGCTCGCAGGCTCTAGAGCACAGGCTCAGTAATTGTAGCACACGGGCTTAGTTGCTCCGTGGCATGTGGGATCTTCCCGGACCAGGGCTCGAACACATGTCCCCTGTACTGTTAGGCAGATTCCTAACCACTGCGCCACCAGGGAAGCCCTCTCTATTTTTCTTTGTGCTGTTCATGCTGTTATTATCATATTTAAGAATACATTATCAAACCCCAAATCATAAAGATTTAGCCCTATGCTTTTGCCTAAGAGTTTTATGGTTTCAGTACTTACATATAGATTTTTGATCCATTTTGAGTTCTATTTTGTATATGGTATGAGATAGTCCAATTACATTCCTTTGCATGTAGATCTCCAATTGCCCAGCACCGTTCGTTGAAGAGACTGTTCTTTCCCTATTGAATGATCTTGGCATTCTTACTGAAAATCAACTGGCCACAGACGTATGGATTCATTTCTGGACTCTCAATTCTATTCACCAGTATACATGGGCACTTTTGAATGCCCTAATTTTCCAAGAAACTCTCTACGCAGTTTTTCCTGCCAGGCTTTTGGTGTTCCACTGTATGCCTCAAACATAAACTATTGCCTCAGATGGCTGCAGGTTGCTCCCTGACTTACACTGTTTTCCAGGAATACCCAATGCTTTTCCACCTTGAGTGAATTCTGAGTTAGGCAAAAGAAGACAACAACCATGTATTATTCCTTCAGGCAGCCTCCAGACCAGTTGGAATAGATAAACACAATTCTTTGTGAATAAGGATAGTTTCGCTGCCTCCAGAAACAAGGACCAGAGTATCACACTGGGAATGTTGACCACCATCTTTAAGACCACTCTAAGCCAGGAAGGGCTGGGGCAAGGACAAGTAAAAAATGGAACCAATCTTTACTACAATTTTTAAGTTGCCTTTTTCTTAATTCTACCTTCATTTGGGTGCTGTCAACCTTTGACTGTTTTCCAGAGCCCTATCAAAGTTGTTTCTGGTTTTTCCTGCTTCATTTTTCAATGCTTCTGTGGAGAGACCATCTCTTCAAGCTGTCTACGTCACCATTTTCACTGACATCACTCCTGTGCAATATATTTTCAATTATGTAAAATTTAAGTAGCACTATTATTGATGTTTTATCAGGAGTCATTCTTATGTATTTTTAGTATATGGGCTGATAAGATTTACTGCATTTCTAAATGCAGCCTAATGTATACTGCTCTATAGCTTCCATTCAGCTGGTAGCAAGAGTCCTCCTTTCCAGTTATTTCTGGAATTTTGTGGAAGGATGCTTGTGTATACTCATAAGCTAGTCTTTCAGCTATGAATACCAAAAGACAGTACCTATTTTTTCTCTCTTTTTCCATTTCCCAAATATCCTGTCTAACTGTCTACCACATTGGGACACAAGGCACACATCATCTTAAGCAAAGAACTATTTCCATAATAATCACCAGACTATGAAAAATAAGCTATTTAGGTATAATATGGCTCTAAATTCTAATACAATATAAATTTCTAGTGATTTTCTAATTTAATGTACAAGGCATAATATAGAGTCGAAGCTTAAACTGAGGAGAAAAATGGAAAACAATAACTGAATTTTCTTCTTTCTTTCATTTTACTATGGATAGATTTTCAGATTTCTTATTTCTTAAGTTACTTGTGAATAAATCTCAGAAACAATAAATGATTTACTTTTCTCTGTGAATGTCATTTTAGAATGGGGTTATCTGAACCGTCTGCAGTATGGGAAGTTGATCCAAATCTGATTGTTACAAACTACTCTGGGAATTGGTTTTCAGTTATTTGGACAAAACATTTTAAAATGTACAAGGAGCAAAGTCAGTTTTTCATAGTCATACCATATGTTTCGAACTTTTTTTTTAGTCCGTATCAATAACAACAATAAAATAAAACAGAGTAACTGTGACTCTGATTTTGATTCCTTGGCATTGACTCTCTGTACTCAGCTACCATATGTGGTGCGGATTGCTTAAATTCCACTGTAACAACAAAAGCACTTGCATTAAAATGAAAGCCTTTTATCCATCAGAAACAAATTATGCTTTTATACTTGATAAATATTTTAATGTTTTGTTAAATTAATGTAACCTCTCCTTCACAGTAGATACTTGTTAGACCTTAATTAAAATGCCATGTACAACGTCAGATTGTAATATCTAAGACATAAATGTAGAACTTGTTTTGAGAACATAATAAGCGACCAAAGTGTTATAAAACAAGTTACATGGGAGAATAAAAGCTTAAATATTTGAAAGTATGTATTCTAAACAGTGAAAAGGTTAAGAATTAGTATTAAAAATATTCTAAGTATGAGAATTTTCCCAAAGGCTGTTCATCTCACATTATACATAATACTTAAGAAATACCTAAATTTCAAGAGAATAACAAAATGGTAAAATTGTTAGTGTATCAACAAAAGAGTTTGTTTTTATAAATTGTAAAATGAGAGAATGAATGTTCATAAAATTATATTATCTTGAAAAGAATGTAAAATATGCAGCCTGAGTGCTCTTTTGAAAGCAATTATAATGTATTTAAATATGGTTATAATAGAGAATAAAAAGAAATATTTTAAAAAACCCATAATATCTATGAAAGTTTTAATATTCCACTGTATATTTTCTAATTTTCTACAGTAAGACTCAGTTATTTTGAAATTTGGAAAGAAGAAGAAATATATTTTAATCTCTATGGTTTAATCAAAGATGAAATTTAGATGTTTGCATTTCCATAGTGGTCACATATGTGACAATGAATGGGAGCGGTGATATAGATTAAAGAAATCACTTTTTTACTCAAAACATTATGAAACTGCTAAAGATTAATGGACTCTTTTACCTTTGAAATAATCACAAACAAGATAGATATCTTTCTTCCTGGAATGAATTAAGCATGTTTTGTTTTTTTTTTTCCTTGGAGGCTACAGAATCAACTCACTTATCTCATTCAGTTTGGCAATTTTTCATTATTGCTAAGAGTCTCAACAGCCTTAAAAGCCTTTTTCAATTTTCAGCATGAATCCTAGAATCATACATCTTAAATACTCAAGCTGTGTTTGTTGAAAGGAAAAAAAAAAACAACTATCAAAAGTAGTTCACAATAGCAGAAAGACTCCCTGTGACATAATATCTTTTTCTGTCTCATTTGTTTGTTTGTTTTCTCTGTCACTAGTACTGGGATTCTAACCTTAGGGAAAGCACTGGACAGGGAAAGCACTGATCGCTACATTCTGATCGTCACTGCTTCTGATGGCAGGCCAGATGGGGTGAGTACTCTCTTTGAGAAAGGGTTTTAAAAATAGTCCTAAAGAAACTGAGAGAACTTTGTAGTTTACACTCTAAAACGATTTATTACAATCATGAATTCATGAATTAATCTCTTTTTCATTTGGAGCAACTACTTAAAATTACTCAAAGTGCTTTTTTCTCCAGTGGGCTCTTTGAATCAATGAACCTATATTCTGAATTTGTTGTGGAGCTGCAACTTTGACTTGACAGAATAGATAACGTGGAATTTGCTCTCTTACCTAATTTATGGGGAAAATGAAATCTAACTTAGTCTAAGAAGTATTTCATTGTGTCCATCACCAGCACAGCACTGGCAGTTCTGGCAGTTTTACCATGTTGGAATCTATTTCCTTTAAAGTCACTTTTTTGAGGGTGGGGGACAGTGGACAGAAGGGAATTTGTGCATAAATACCTTGAAGCACTTAGGAAACCAAGTTGACTGATTCTACAGGTTATTTGTAAGCAGCGCTCGGAATCTTGACTAATCCTTGATGATTGAAATGGTTTAAAAGGGCCCATAATTCTAGAGAAGATAAATTTTATTTCCTCTGCACCTAAAAATTAGTATTAAAAATAAATAAATCGTTTAGTTATGTAGGTGTGTTTTAAAATCATTTGATTGTATTCTTCAATCTACCCATCCACAACTACCAGTATTCTGATTTATAAGCACTGTAACAATGCATTCATTGGCAATGCTTTATTAGACTGTTTTTTTCACCATTTCTATGCCACAAAGTAGCTTTTGTCTTTAGTCTAGTGCATATGGGCCAACTCAGCACTGTTCTCTAGAAATAATTTCAAATTCAGTATGTGTCTAGAAGACTCACCCAATTCAAATAGCAATGTATCTCAAGTTTACTTGAAATGACTTCTTTGATCAAAAAATAGACTGGATGGGGGTATATAATGCTCTCCTCACGCTTTTTGAGGAGGATTGCTGTAGAAAATTTACCATACAAAATTGATACTAGACAGTTTTATCATCTTAATTAAAAAAATAGATAAGGATAATTACTTAAATTTGGTAAACAATCTGCCCATAATAAGCTATTTGCCACTTTTCAAACATTAGATAAACAGCTGTATGTGGAAAATAAAATATACAAAACAGTTTTAGTAAATAGTGAGGCCAAGAGAAGGCACTTAGAGATTAGACAAGTCAATAAAAATAAAATCTAAGATTACTTTTTACGTATGCAATCCCCTTAATTAATATAGTGTGCCTGTATAAGATATATGTAAAGAAGTCAGTGAGAATCTCAAGAAGAAAATAATTGAGAACTTGACTTATGATGAAAGTTTAATGTGTAACTTGGCTAGGAAATAACTGAGGGGGAGAATTCTAAGGAAAAGAGGGAATTATTAAGCATGGAGTAAGGGGTATAATTAGAGTGAAGTAAAATTAATAAGGAGGTTTTAGGTCAACCATTTGAGATAGGTCACATGATGAATCAAAAATTAATGGAAGTAATATTAGCTAGGACCTTTTACCTCTGGCCTTAAAAGTAAGATTTCTTAGACAACAGTAAAGATGGAAAAGAAATAGCATATTAAGCTATCTGGCATAGTCTCAGTCTACTAATTATAGCTTTGGCCACATAAAAAACTGAAAATAAGTTCTGGGCTAACATTAGTGGTTTAGTTCTTTCTAGAGCTTTTTTTTTTTTTTTTTTTCCCAGTTATTTACTTGTTAATTTCAATTCTCCTTGGCCAGGTCACTTAGCATTTCAAGTTCCCTCAATTTTTCTTTCTTTAAGAATGAATAAGGTCTCATCCAGCTTCAAAATTATGATCCTTTTAAGCAAATTTGTTTCATTTTCCAAAGTTTGTACTGAGAATATCACTAGGGAAAGAAGCATTTAGATTTCAAACAAAAGCTTCTTCAGCTAGTTTAATCATTTATATAATTTTAGGGATCGACTTATACATGTGCACATACAGTGGGGTGTTGAAGAAGAAAGTAATTACAAAATAATAATAGTCTCATATTTTGATAGCACTTTTCTTATCTAAATATTTAAACTTATGTCCTTTGTAGAATTATAGTAAAATTAACCCTTTAGCCTTAATAATCATAAGTTTTAAGAAAGATATTTAATAAGAACACAGGTGGATGGACTTTTCTTAAATAAAAGGATTACCAGCAATTTATGTGAAACAAATTGCAAAGATATAATTTGAATATTGCAGAATAGAGTCAATAGTTCTAATGTGTAGCCCAGAAATCTGCAGTTTTAATGATAATCCAAGTGATTCTGATGCAAGTGATCTTCAGACCACTTTCCAAGAAATATATAAGCTGGAAGTTATTCTGTGTGTGTTTATTACTTTACATTTCTGCCAGAGAAATGGATATTCTTTATTTCATATACTATCTCTAAGATATGGATAAATACATCTATATGGTCTATAAATTTCAGCCCCTATTAGCACAGGAATGGTGGACTTGTTATTTACTTCTTAGTTCGCCTAGTGATCCAGTTCTCATCTATACCACCCAGTTACAGACCACAGCCTTTGAGGACCCAGTATAGTCTGAAATCATCCCACTCCATAGTGTCAAGAATGGGAATTTTAAAGAATAGGATGGACGCCAGTAAGGGAAATACAGGTAGGCTGGCACTTTATGCAAGCAGTTAGAAGGAAGGTCAGCAAACTCTAGCATGGCTACTCTTAGATTTTGGCTCCCAGCTGTCCATTTTAATGTCTCCTTCACCCTCAGTCAAATTGGGAACTACTGCTACTATAAAGGCACATCTTTTTACTAGCTTTAAATCTTTTTACTAGCTTTAACTCTAACACAACTTTTAAAGAAATAACATTTGTTAAACTGATTTTTGTTATTAAAGCAATGTAGCTCTCTTAGAGAAAATTTGGAAAATATATAAAAGTTAAAAGGAGAAAATGACATGACCTGTATTTCATCTAATCAGATGACATTTAAATTTATACATATCCATATACATCTACACACAAGCGTATGTTGATGTGCATGCATTCTTTAAATTAAATGATTTCATGGAGAGATGCACACAGAAGAGTGCACAAACCATAACTGTGCAGCTTAATGAATTTTCACATAGTGAAAATACTTGTATAATCACTATTCAGAACAAGAAACAGAAATTAATTAGCACTCCAGAAGCCCAGCCTTACAATCGTGCCAGTTTCTACTCTACCTTCTTCACAAAAGTGATCCCTATCCTGACTTCTATCACAATGGAGTATTTCTGCCAATCTTTGAAATTTATATACTTGGAATCATGTAGTGTGTACTGTGTTGTGTCTGACTTCGTACACTCAGCCTTAACATTCATGAAATTCATTGAGGTGAATGTAGTCTGTACATTCTTAGTATCACATGTTATTCCGTTGTGTGCAAAAAACACAGTCTATTATATAAACATCTACTATTGGTGGGCATTTAGGTTGTTTCCCGGCTTTGACTAAACAACACTGTTCTGCTTGTCTTTGACATTTCTTTAAATAAAATTTTTATTGGAGTTTTAAATACAGAAATATATACAAATCATACTGAATAGCTGTATAAATTTTCACAAAATAAGCCTATCAATGTAGCTAGTACACAAATAAAGAAATAAGCCATTATCAATACCCAAGAATTCCCTGCTATGCCTGGTAATATTTTTAATGACCACTGGACATTATATATGAAAAATTATAAAGGCTTGGTATAAAATTATATTGCTCAAAAGAAGATTTAATATATGTCTGTTAAAATAAGGACAGATCACCTTAATCCAACGAAAATTTGACTATTGAGTTTTATCTTGAGTATGGCCTGGTCTAGACCTCATGCAGCATTACTCATAGAGTATAGAACTTCAGTGATCCCAACAAAGCATGTGCTATATTCAGTCTTTGATTAGACAGAGCAGTTTCCAGCTTGTGTCACGTATGAAGATGTTCCTTGATTTTGCAACAGAAAGGATAGTGTATTTACCAGGACTTCTCCTCCTTAGTAGCTAGGAAGTCCAGTTTTTGACCCCTCGGGCCCATGACCGCCGCAAAATTTCTTCAGATTCACTTCCTCTAAGTCACTTCTTTATGCTCAGCTTTTTAGCCTCTCACCCCACATCACTTACAGATTAGGACAAATCCTGTTTGTCTTTTTTAAAAAGAAAGTTAAGTAATTCTCTCATGACAGTACCATCCTGCTTTTTCCTCCTACTTTTGATTTGCATGTTATTAAATATTTAATATCATAGCATAATGGATTTTTCATTTTCCAGCCTAGAATACTTTCGTTCTCTAATTTTGGTCTCAGCCTTCTGTGATCTGCCCCTCACTGTGACAGAGCTGGGTGGAGGGCATGTGCTGTACTCAGGCTTTGATTAGACAGAGCAATTTCCAGCTTGAGTCATGTATGATGTTCCTTGATTGTGCAAAAGTCATTGACCTACATTATGTTCTCGAGTTGCAGCAGGCTGGGATTTTACCTTTTAACCAGGTAGCACGTACTACTGGTAGGATTACCCACTTACCATTTCCTTAGGCTGTATAACCATAAGGTTGTTTGTGTGTGTGTTTGTGTTTGTTTTTTATGATTAGTGGTGTATGATCCTCAAACTCTTAGTTTAGATGTGAACCTAGAAAATTACTAATATAGTATTTTCTGGTAGTATTTGCTTACCTGAAAATACCCATTTGACATACCATGCCATTTTATAGTGTACTAGTTATATTTTTAAACAGTACAACATATAAGTGGTAAAAACTGCAGAAATGTTACATTTCAGAGAAAAAGGGGTACAAGTGTCTATAAACAAAAACTTACCACCCACAAAATGTGAACAAGATAAAGGTAAAACACTTTCTAAAAGTAAGCCTCCAGGAAATACTTGACATTTTCAAGAAGATGTTTGCCTTTTAATATCATTTGTTTTTTCCATCTGTTTTTTGAGGTGTTTGAAAATTGTGAGCTTCCTCTTTTTTTTTTTCCTTGTCTTTTTTGGAAAGCTAAGGAATAGGAATAGTAATGAGATACCTTTCAGATAGACAAATGCCAGTATGACTAATTAACTGACATAAAAATAAAAATAACTCCTCTCACATTTAATCCCCCCCCCCTATTTTTTTTCTTTAAGACCTCAACTGCCACGGTAAATGTGGTGGTGACAGATGTCAATGACAATGCTCCAGTGTTTGATCCCTATCTGCTCAGAAATCTATCAGTGGTGGAAGAAGAAGCCAATGCGTTTGTGGGTCAAGTAAGGGTAAGTGGAGTATTTATGTGTATCTTAAGTGTATTTTTTAAAAGTGAGTAATTTTCTTACATTTTAATTTGAAAAGAAATTCAGCTAATGCCATGTGTTAAATGATAGAGCATCAGAATTATCTGAAAGCAATAAGCAAGATCACTTGGGTATAAGACAAGATGGTAATAAAGTGCATTCATTCTTGATCACTGTGCTGGATAACCTTCAAGATTTTTTTTTATAAATCATATTGTGTCCATTTGGATTTAAGTTGTTAAGCTCGCTGATTTATATTTTATGACCATTGTATAATTTAAACATTGATTCATTTGAGAGTATTATTTTCTTATTTAATATATATTTTTACTTTCTGGAATTACAATAAAGTATTTTTAGAGAAGTATGTAATTATCTATACCATTAAGCATAAATTTGGAAACGCATACCTCAAAACACAAATGCTTAGATGTAATGTCATTTGCTTGTGTAAACATATCTTTAGCATCTCCTGTGTACCTTATATTTCAGTTGCATCCCTGTCCAACATACTCAACATTCATTACTAGGTATGCTCTCTTAATTCCTAACTGGAAATATTAGCCAGTGTCTGTTACTCTTTTGATGAATAATCCCATTTTTCTTAAATCAGAGACAATACTTTTTTCAATTAGGCCATGCCTGGTCTTGAACATAGTGGTCTAGAAACCATAAGATGAGGGAAATTTTTGAGGAATGTACATATATCTTGAAGTGTTGACCTCAGATGATGCATCTGTGTGGTCTCCAGGAAAAGGAAGAATCCTCCACCAAGAGTGAGTCAATCTGGTACCTCAAGTCCAGGTTTCAGGGTCCTACATCTTTCCTGTTAAGGCCTGGAGTTTTAAATAAGAGGTTTGCCGGTGCTTTGCAGTAAATATTCTCTACAATTCAACTACTATTACAATCAAACAAAGGGTCTGTTTTTCAGTCCGATCTTCTCTCTGGCTTTAAAAGAGGAGGGTTTCTTTAAATGCTGTCAGCGAGACCCCTCTGACTTGAGCTTGAGCTCATCAGTTTTTTTCCTGAGAGCACTGACAATACTTGCAAAAACTGTTAACTCCATAGTCATTGTCATTATCATTGTCACTATCTTTCTCAAATCCTGGAGAAATTGATAAGATATACATCCCCTTATGCCTTTTTACCATCCCAATTCACCACAAGAGAGAGTCTTGTAATTATTCTGTTACAACATGCCAAGTGGTCTTGATGCCATGTGGCCAGCAAGAAGACATTCAACTTCAGAACCCCACACAGTACCTCTGGTATCAAAAGTTTTACTGTAGATTCTACAAGAAAAAACCTGGATACAAAAGAGTCAGGTATAAATAGTTTTTCTGAGAAGTTAAAGTAATACTCATAGGGAAGTGAGGAAGTGATGCAGAGAAGAGAAGGCAGACAATAAAGGGATTGCAGTTAACCAGCTGTCCTTAAGAGAAATGGAGCTTAATCTGAAGGGCAAATTCTGGGAAGTGACACAAAATACATTCCCCAGAATTAATGATCCTGAAAAGTGATGGAACTGGTAAATTCACACACTAACACCTGAGAGTTCTTGGTCCAGCGATGCTGTGGATGAGGGCACATTTCAGCACTTCCTGCCTCCAAGCAAGCATCCAGCTCTCTGCAATTCTGATATAAGGGCTTTCAGTGAGACTGCAGTTACTCGCAGATGGAGTTGGCCAGAAACTATACATGCTCTGAGAGACATGCATGGGGCACTGACAGTTTCTGTTACACCAAGCAAAGAAGGTGATTAAATCTATAAGAGGGGCATGTTCTGAAAACAGAGAAAGGGGGCAATGTTGAAGCTGATTCATGAAGGATGAATACTGGTGAGAAGGAAGTTGAAAGGGGTTAGAAACTGTGTAAGGAAAGGTGATTGCATGGATAAAAGCATAGACAAATGACAGCATGTGACATATCATAATTACATTAAATAAGATGTGCCATATCATAAATGTTTCTCTTTGCCATGTTGTAGAAGGTGCTGGGGGGACCTCTGGAGGGTCTGAGGTGCTGGTATCATTAGATTTTTATTTTATAAAGATTGCTGCTAAGTAGATTGTAATGGGAGATTATAAATCCAGAAAGCTGAATTAGAAGGCAATTAAAATAGCCCAGACATTGAAACTTGAACTAATGTAATAGTTTAATCATAATAGTTAAATTATATTACAGTTGTCACTCTAGGATGACACTTTGATGAAAACTGAAAATTATTTTAATCATATCTATCAAGTAGTCAGATAAAATAAAGAGGGATTGGAAATTTAGGAAAATTATCTTTCCCATTTCTTTTAATTTACTTAACATTGGAGACATACAGCCCATAGGGAACATACAGCTCATAACACATACATAGACATTAGCAGGCTGATTGATTTTTAGTTTTATTTTTCCTTTCTCTTAACTTATCTTTGCCACTTTTCCTAGTGATGCTTTGTCTTTGAAAGAATTACAGCATTAACTTTTATTTATTGTCTCCTAGTTCTTAAATTTGATGAGAAACATTCTCTATAATTTCTCAGCATTAAAAATTGAAATATAGACTTTAGCACTCATAATTTGATAAAGGAATAATTGTCCTGGTCTTTAGGCAATAACATGTTTTCGTAAAAACCAAAATGAGTTTGAAAGTACAAAGGAGAAGGAAAATGTCCAAAGCAGGTGCATCCCACTGCTTCAGCACAGTTCCAGTTCATAGAATGGAACCTTGATGCATCACAATGGTCTCCTGTTGCTACCTAATGATAACTATGTAATACATTAATTTCACTAAGTGACTCATGCTCCACTTATAAAATTTAATTTTAACTCTCACCAAAAACTAAGACACACTTAAAACCAAAATATGTATGGTTAGTTATTGTATTCAATTTGAGTTATCAACTTCGCGTTTTTGTTCTAATGACGTTTTAGTACGAATAAGCCAATATTTGAATTCAAATGCTGAAGGAACCTTGTATTTCCTTTTTATTTATTAAGGTAGTGTTGTAGTATCAAACTTTACTTACTAGGTAATACTTCTGAAGCAGTATTTCTGGATTATACAGAGCAAAAAGTTTTATTAGCATATTAAAAATAAACTTTAAAAAAATTTGAAGTATAGTTGATTTACAATGTTGTGTTAGTTTCAGGTATACAGTAAAGTGATATAGTTATGCATATATATTTTTTCAGATTACTTTTGTAATGGGGCAGAGTGGTCACGCAGCCATTAGTATTATATACGACCATTAACACACGACCCTTTGCGCGGTTAGA
The DNA here is from genome assembly GCF_965194825.1 of Balaenoptera physalus. Classification (NCBI taxonomy): domain Eukaryota; kingdom Metazoa; phylum Chordata; class Mammalia; order Artiodactyla; family Balaenopteridae; genus Balaenoptera; species Balaenoptera physalus. Next base: position 64,857,002 of record NC_138893.1, on the reverse strand, counting down.
GGTGCCGCTCAGTCAGCCTTATTGTGGTCCTCGGGGCAGAGTGCGGGGAGAGGCAGATGGAGGCCTTCTCCCCAGGGCCCTCCAGGCCCTGCAGCCTCAGGCCGCTGGGTGAGCTGGGGGCCCAGGGACAGGCTGAGGGCTGTGTCCTGCAGAGCTCCAGAGCCCTCGCCAGGGCCGCCCACCGGCCAGGCCCAGGCCTTGAAGCAGCCCAGAACCTCTTCCCCATCCCGGCTTTCGTGACCTAATGGTGGCGGGGGTCTCCATGGGCCATAGTCTGTGGAGGCCTCAGCAACTGGACTACATGGACACTGCCATTAAGGTAGCAGCTTCAACCAGCTTCAGTCTCTCCATTCAAATTCAAGAATTGGTACAGTTTAGTTCAGTTATCTACCCCTAGGAGGTGGCCAGAGGTCAGGGTTCGATAACATTTTCCCTTATAGGTTATTACAAAATATTGCGTATAGTTCCCTGTGCTATACAGTAGGTCCTTGTTGGTTATCTATTTTAGATATAATAGTGTGTTTATGTTAATCCCAAACTCCTAATTTATCTGCCCCCCTTTCCCCTTTGGTAACTATAGTTTGTTTTCTATGTCTATGGGTCTGTTTCTGTTTTGTAAAAAGTTCACTTGTATCTTTTTTTTTTTTTAGATTCCACATATAAGCGATATCATATATTTGTCTTTCTCTGTCTGCCTTACTTCACTTAGTGTGATGATCTCTAGGTCCATCCATATTGCTGCAAATGGCATTATTTCATTCTTTTTTATGGTTGAATAATAGTCTGGCTAAACTTGTTTTTTAATGTAGAAGTTACTATACACAGATATAGTATACCACACTTAAATTTGAGAATCTTTTCCATATTCTCAAAACACAAGCAGTAGCAGTATAGTTGGGGGAAAGATGTGCATAGAATAAAACCTAGCAAACACAGTAAGAATAGATTGTGTCTCTATGTCAAATGTCAAATGTGTCATACTGATTATTTACTAAAAGGAATGAAAAACATCACAGAGGACTAAGGTGGCTCTGTCAGGATTCATGGGAAAAATGTATCATCTGCAGTAGCTTAACAAATTAGTAAGATTCTAGGTTAAAAAAAAAAAAAAAAAAACAAATAGATATACCAGGTGGATGTGATACAAGACAGAATTGAGCCAAAAAGGCAATGTGAGAAAAAGTCAATTGTCTGTCAATAATGGAAGATTTGCTTAGAGAAGTTCTAGAAAATTGGTTAATACATGTTGAGTTCAGATGGGGAAGGCCAGGAAGGCCTAATGAAATAGCCACTGATAAAAAGACTTTACTTGTCAGTGTAATGTTTTGTTTAGTACCCTTCACAGTATTTCACAGGAGATAAAAAATCATGATGCTTAGTTCAATATGGTGTGTGTCATTTTCATTTTTTTTCTCAACTAATGTCTCATAGATTCAATCTTGAGTCTGGGTTGGAGAGTGAGGGGAAGATAAAGGAAGATATTTTAATAAACACAGTCTTAGATACAGGGTCACAAGGGAACTTCTTTGTACTTTTCTAACAGAGTCTAGCTTATCAAGGAGAATGAGAGGGTGTTTTTACTTAGACACACTTGCTGCTATAGGTGCTTCAGCGCATCACTCTGTGTGCATGTTTCAGGTCAGTGGATACTGAAGAGAGAGCAGCAGAGAGAAACCTTGGAGCTCATGTCAAAGATGTCTAGCCTTCATGATAGCATCTCTTTGAGGAGTTTCTTAGGGGCCAGAATTCTTTTTCAGTTCTTCATCTCAGTTTTCAGAGTAGCCCTGGGCATGCATGCATGCACAGATTCATCAGGGAAGGCACACTTGGAAACAACACTGCCTGTTAAGGTTAAAAAAGGTTCTCAGCATTATATACAATACAGAGTGAACCTCTTCCCAGCAAAGTTCCAGCTAATACCTTGTAGAATTTCTTATGCTGAACTGAGTTCTTTTAGCTCTAAGTAACAAAAATAGAGCTCTGAGTCAACAAAATGTTCTCCAGTTCTAAAATAAAAGAGGCTGAATTTATTTAACCTGAAACAGATGTATTCCCATTGTGAGATCTGCATGCTAAATCTCAGCTGGCATGAAGTGGTAGTGATTCAGGTTTAAACCCTTAAAGCAGTTTTAAAATCATTAGTAAACTGCAGTGTTTAGAAGGGTAGTGATGGTGCCATTTTAAAAAGAAATTGATATCTCCTTCAACTATACAATTTAATATTAAACGAAATAAATCTGAACCTCAGTGGTCTGTCTCTGATTAATGTAGTTGTCGTCTCCCTCTGTGGGGTTCTAAAAATGAAATGAAGGTGGGGAGCTTTACGGTGTTTTATTTAGCTTTTGTAGCTCAGCATGACGTTCAACAGTGCCTAAAACTATAATACTTCTTTTTTAAGTGGGCCACAAGTGTGGATATTTATGGGTTCTCTTGTCAAATCAAACAATATAATGCAAAAACTGTACTCAGTCAAGTAAAGAAAAGAAGCCCACACAATTTGAAAACTTAATGATGTCCATTTTAATGCTGCTACCTAAAAATATTTATAATGGAGATTTATCTATTGTTTGTGAGTATTTTTGAAGCTTGGTGATCTTTCAGATATTCAATTAGTGGTTCATAAATAGATTAGAAAATTTTATGCATGTATTTTTATAATATTTACTTGGGATATATCCTTTCACCAGTTTTTAGTCTTACTGTCAGCTATTATAATAGATACATGTACGTGTGCATACATGTGTGTGTATAAATATTCACAGTTGTATAACCCCAGATGCATAATGAATGATATCCATCCTCAACCCCATAGTAACCAATGACCTCTTTATTGCTAAATGTCATCTTTATCTGAATAACTTCACTGCTGCATTTGAGATGGATCTCACACTCTCCTTTATGAGACTCTACTACCTGTTTGCTCCTGGTTTTCATGTTTAAGCATGTCTGATTCTTTTTGTCTTCCCTTTATCTGTTTCTTCATAAACCTTCTTTAAAAAATATTGTATTAGTCCTTTTTCTCCTAGCTCTATTGAGGTAAAACTGGTATACAAAAAGGGACAGATAATTAATGTATGCGATTTGGTGACTTTGAGTTGGGAAATATACATGTACACTTGTGTTACCATCACCACAATCAAGGTAATAACCATATTCATCACCTCCAAAACAAACTTTGAATATTGGAACTGTCTTCTCATTTGTTTTAATTCTACACATTTTGGGGGAAAATTCCACTGACATTAAAAACCACTGTTTTAATTACACTTGGATGCTGATGTCGTCCACAGCTATATCTATAACCGCTTCTGCTCCTTCAGCCTACAGCCTCAAATAGACATTTATCTGTAAAACAAACCCACTTGAATGTCCTAGAGGCACCTCAAATTCAACATGTTTAAGATTGAACCCTTATTTTCATCTTCCTCAGAAAGGGCTTCTTCTCCTGAATTCCGCATCTCAGTTTATTATTCCCAAGCCAAACTGGAAAGCCATCTCAGTCTTCTCTTTCTCCCTCACTGTCCATATCCAGTCAGTCACCAATCTTGATAATTTTACATGCTTCAAATAGTTTTCAAATTTTCTCCTCTCTCCAAAACAATAACAGTCAGGCTCTCATTATATGTCTCCTGACCTATTGTTACAACCTCCTAATACGTTACCCTATCACTAATCTTAACAAACCTCATACTTATCCTTAATATAACTGCTGGGGATGTCTCTAACAAACATAGTTCAATAGTAGAAAGTAACCCTCAATGCAGCAAACAAGGCACACTTCCCATTACTGCTTTTACAGCTTCACCTCCAGAACACTAACCTGCTTGAGATTACTAATGCATGTTCTCAGAACTCTCCCATGTCTGTTTGCCTCTGCCCATGCCCTCTGCCCTCATTTCTTCATTCTCCATTTTTTATTTAGATAGCTCATCCTTGAAAATTTTAGTCAAACATAATCTTTGCCAGAAAAGCTTTTTCTGAACTTTTCTATGTCCTAAATGGCCCATCTCATACTGTGCACAACTTTTTGGTAGTGCTTACCAAAATCTATTGAAAGTTTCCATTTACTCAAATTTCTTGAAAGCAGAGACTGTGTCATATTGATCTTAGAAACCTCACTACCCAGCCCAATATTTGGGTCTTATAAGATGCTAAATTAAACTAGACCTAATGGATTAAAATGATCTGAAAGTACATTTTTCCACTGGAGATTCATGAACATTGTAGAAAGAGAAATATATGTCAACAACTAAAATACCTATTTGGCTTACCTCACACACATACATGCAAGTAAATAAGTAGTCTTGATAAATGGAGAAAAACTGTTGATACTGGAAATCTGCCTACTTTTAGAATTTCAACATGTAGAATAGTATATACAGGGTTGATTTAAAAAGCAGTATTGGAGACCTTCAAGATGGCGGAAGAGCAAGACATGGAGATCACCTTCCTCCCCACAAATACATCAGAAATACATCTACATGTGGAACAACTCCTACAGAACACCTACTGAACGCTGGCAGAAGACCTCACACTTCCCAAAAGGCAAGAAACTCCCCACATACCTGGGTAGGGCAAAAGAAAAAAGAAAAAACACAGACAAAAGAATAGGGATGGGACCTGCACCAGTGGGAGGGAGCTGTGAAGGAGGAAATGTTTCCACACACTAGGAAGCCCCTTCGCCGGCGGAGACTGCGGGTGGCGGAGGGGGAAGCTCTGGCACCGCGGAGGAGAGCGCAGCAACAACAGTACAGAGGGCAAAGCGGAGAGATTCCCGCACAGAGGATCGGTGCCGACCACCACTCACCAGCCCGAGAGGCTTGTCAGCTCACCCGCCGGGGCGGGCAGGGGCTGGGAGCTGAGGCTCGGGCTTCAGTCGGATCACAGGGAGAGGACTGGGGTTGGTGGCGTGAACACAGCCTGAAGGGGTTAGTGCGCCACAGCTAGCCGGGAGGGAGTCCGGAAAAAAGTCTGGAGCTGCCGAAGAGTCAAGAGACTTTTTCTTGCCTCTTTGTTTTGCGGTGTGTGAGGAGAGGGGATTAAGAGCGCCACTTAAAGGAGCTCCAGAGACGGGCGCAAGCTGCGGCTATCAGCACGGACCCCAGAGACGGGCATGAGACGCTAAGGCTGCTACTGCAGCCACCAAGAAGCCTGTGTGCAAGCACAGGTCACTCTCCACACCTCCCATCCTGGGACCCTGTGCAGCCCGCCGCTGCCAGGGTCCCATGATCCAGGGACAGCTTCCCCAGGAGAACACATGGCGCACCTCGGGCCGGTGCAACGTCACGCCGGCCTCTGCCACCGCAGGCTCGCCCCACATCCGTACCCCTCCCTCCCTCCCCCCGGCCTGAGTGAGCCAGAGCCCCCGAATCAGCTGCTCCTTTAACCCCGTCCTGTGTGAGCGAAGAACAGACACCCTCAGGCGACCTACACACAGAGGCGGGGCCAGATCCAAAGCTGAACCCCAGAAGTTGTGCAAACAAAGAAGAGAAAGAGAAATCTCTCCCAGCAGCCTCAGGAGCAGCAGATTAAATCTCCACAATCAACTTGATGTTCCCTGCATCTGTGGAATACCTGAATAGACAACAAAAAATCCTAAATTGAGGTGGTGGACTTTGGGAGCAATGATATATATATATTTTTTTTCCTTTTTCCCTTTTGTGAGTGTGTATGTGTAAGCTTCTGTGTGTGATTTTGTCTGTATAACTTAGCTTTTACCATTTGTCCTGGCTTCTGTTGGATTCTTTTTTTTTTAAGTATACTTTTTAGTGCTTGTTATCATTGCTGGATTTGTTTCTTGCTTTGGTTGCTCTCTTCTTTCTTTCTGCCTTTCTTTTTTTAATTACTTTTTAATTCATTTTTAATAATTATTTTTTATTTTAAAAACTTTATTTTATTTTTTTTATTTATTTTTCTTTCTTTCTTTCTTTTTTCTCCCTTTTATTCTGAGCTCTGTGGATGACAGGGTCTTGGTGCTCCAGCTGGGTGTCAGGCCTGTGCCTCTGAGGTGGGAGAGCTGAGTTCAGGACATTGGTCCACCAGAGACCTCCCAGCTCCATGTAATATCAAATGGCGAAAATCTCCCAGAGATCTCCAACTCAACGCCAAGACCCAGCTCCACTCAACAACCAGCAAGCTACAGTGCTGGACACCCTATGCCAAACGACTATCAAGACAGGAAGACAACACCACCCATTAGCAGAGAGGTTGCCTAAAATCATAATAAGGTCACAGACACCCAAAACACATCACCAGATGAGAACATGCACGCCAGAAAGACAAGATCCAGCCTAGAACACAGGCACTAGTCCCCTCCAACAGGAAGCCTACACAATGCACTGAACCAAACTTAGCCACTGGGGGCAGACAACAAAAACAACAGGAACTATGAACCTGCAGCCTGCAAAAGGGAGACCCCAAACACAGTAAGTTAAGAAAAATGAGAAGACAGAGAAACATACAGCAGATGAAGGAGCAGGTAAAAAGCCACCAGACCAACAAATGAAGAGGAAATAGGCAGTCTACCTGTAAAAGAATTCAGAGTAATGATAGTTAAGGTGATACAAAATCTTGGAAATAGAATGGAGAAAATACAAGAAACGTTTAACAAGGACCTAGAAGAACTAAAGAGCAAACAGACAATGATAAACAACACAATAAATGAAATTATAAATTCTCTAGAAGGAATCAATAGCAGAATAACTGAGGCAGAAGAACGGATAAGTGACCTGGAAGATAAAATAGTGGGAATAACTACTGCAGAGCAGAATAAAGAAAAAAGAATGAAAAGAATTGAGAACAGTCTCAGAGACCTCTGGGACAACATTAAACACACCAACATTGGAATTATAGGGGTCCCGGAAGAAGAGGAAAAAAAGAAAGGGACTGAGAAAATATTTGAAGTGATTATAGTAGAAAACTTCCCTAATATGGTAAAGGAAATAGGTAATCAAGTCCAAGAAGTGCAGAGAGTCCCATACAGGATAAATCCAAGGAGAAACATGCTGAGACACATAGTAATCAAACTGGCAAAAATTAAATACAGAGAAAAAATATTAAAAGCAACAAGTGAACAGCAACAAATAACATACAAGGGAATCCCCATAAGGTTAACAACTGGTCTTTCAGCAGAAGATCTACAAGCCAGAAGGGAGTGGCAGGACATATTTAAAGTGATGAAAGGGGAAAACCTACAACCAAGATTACTCTACCCCTCAAGGATTTCATTCAGATTCGACAGAGAAATTAAAATCTTTACAGACGAGCAAGAGCGAAGAGAATTCAGCATCACCAAGCCAGCTTTACAACAATTGCTAAAGGAACTTCACTAGGCAGGAAACACAAGAGAAGGAAAAGACCTACAACAACAAACCCAAAACAATTAAGAAAATGGTAATAGGAACATACATATTGATAATTAACTTAAACATAAAAGGATTAAATGCTCCAACCAAAAGACGTAGACTGGCTAAATGGATACAAAAACAAGACCCATATATATGCTGTCTACAAGAGACTGACTTCTGACCTAGGGACACGTACAGAATGAAAGTGAGGGGATGGAAAAAGATATTCCATGCAAATGGAAATCAAAAGAAAGCTGGGGTAGCAATTCTCATATCAGACAAAATCGACTTTAAAGACTATTACATGAAACAAGGAAGGACACTACATAATGATCAAGGGATCAATCCAAGAAGAAGATATAACAATTGTAAATATTTATGTACCCAGCATAGGAGCACCTCAATATATAAGGCAAATGCTAATAGCCATAAAAGGGGAAATCGACAGTAACACTATCATAGTAGGGAAGTTTAACACCCCACTTTCACCAACGGACAGATCATCAAAATGAAAATAAATAAGGAAACAATCTTTACATGATACATTAAACAAGATGGGCTTAATTGATATTTATAGGACATTCCATCCAAAAGCAACAGGATACACTTTCTTCTCAAGTGCTTATAGAACATTTTCCATGGTAGATCATATCTTGGGTCACAAATCAAGCCTTGGTAAATTTAAGAAAATTGAAATTGTATCAAGTATCTTTTCCGACCACAGTGCTATGAGACTAGATACCAATTACAGGAAAAAATCTGTAAAAAGTACAAACACATGGAGGCTAAACAATACACTACTTAATAACCAAGAGATCACTGAAGAAATCAAAGGGGAAATCAAAAAATACCTAGAAACAAATGACAATGAAAACATGATGACCCAAAACCTATGGGATGCAGCAAAAGCAGTTCTAAGAGGGAAATTTAGAGCAATACAATCCTACCTTAAGAAACAAGAAACATCTCAAATAAACAACCTAACCTTACATCTAAAGCACTTAGATAAAGAAGAAAAAAAAAAAAACCCAAAGTTAGCAGAAGGAAAGAAATCATAAAGATCCGATCAGAAATAAATGAAAAAGAAATGAAGAAAACAATAGCAAAGATCAATAAAAGTGAAAGCTGGTTCTTTGAGAAGATAAACAAAATTGATAAACCATTAGCCAGATTCATCAAGAAAAAAAGGGAGAAGACTCAAATCAGAAGGATTAGAAATGAAAAAGGCGAAGTAACAACTGACACTGCAGAAATACAAAGGATCATGAGAGATTACTACAAGCAACTCTATGCCAATAAAATGGGCAACCTGGAAGAAATGGACAAATTCTTAGAAAAGCACCTTCCGAGACTGAACCAGGAAGAAATAGAAAATATAAACAGACCAATCACAAGCACTGAAATCGAAACTGTGATTAAAAACCTTCCAACAAACAAAAGCCCAGGACCAGATGGCTTCACAGGTGAATTGTATCGCACATTTAGAGAAGACCTAACACCTATCCTTCTCAAACTCTTCCAAAATATAGCAGAGGGAGGAACACTCCCAAACTCATTCTACGAGGCCACGATCAACCTGATACCAAAACCAGACAAAGATGTCACCAAAAAGAAAACTTCAGGCCAATATCACTGATGAACATAGATGCAAAAATCCTCAACAAAATACTAGCAAACAGAATCCAACAGCACATTAAAAGGATCATACACCATGATCAAGTGAGGTTCATCCCAGGAATGCAAGGGTTCTTCAATATAAGCAAATCAATCATTGTGATACAGCATATTAACAAATTGAAGAATAAAAACCATATGATCATCTCAATAGATGCAGAAAAAGCTTTCGACAAAATTCAACACCCATTTATGATAAAAACCCTGCAAAAAGTAGGCATAGAGGGAACTTATCTCAACATAATAAAGACCATATATGACAAACCCAGAGCCAACAACGTTCTCAACGGTGAAAACCTGAGACCATTTCCAGTAAGATCAGGAACAAGACAAGGTTGTCCCCTGTCACCACTGTTATTCAACATTGTTTTGGAAGTTTTAGCCACAGCAGTCAGAGAAAAAAAAGAAATAAAAGAATCCAAACAGGAAAAGAAGAAGTAAAGCTGTCACTGTTTGCAGATGCCATGATACTGTACATAGAGAATCCTAAAGACTCTACCAGAAAACTACTAGAACTAATCAATGAATTTGGTAAAGTAGCAGGATACAAAATTAATGCACAGAAATCTCTTGCATTCCTATACCCTAATTATGAAAAGTCTGAAAGAGAAATTAAGGAAACACTCCCATTTACCACTGCAACAAAAAGAATAAAATACCTAGGAATAAACCTACCTAAGGGGACAAAAGATCTATATGCAGAAACCTATAAGACACTGATGAAAGAAATTAAAGATGATACAAATAGATGGAGAAATATACCATGTTCTTGGATTGGAAGAATCAACATTGTGAAAATGACTATACTACCTAAAGCAATCTACAGATTCAATGCAATCCCTATCAAACTACCACTGGCATTTTTCACAGAACTAGAACAAAAAATTTCACAATTTCTATGGAAACACAAAAGACCCCGAATAGCCAAAGCAATCTTGAGAAAGAAAAATGGAGCTGGAGGAATCAGGCTCCCTGACTTCAGACTATACTACAAAGCTACAGTAATCAAGACAGTCTGGTACTGGCACAAAAACAGAAATATAGATCAATGGAACAGGATAGAAAGCCCAGAGATAAACCCACGCACATATGGTCACCTTATTTTTGATAAAGGAGGCAATAATATACAATGGCGAAAAGACAGCCTCTTGAATAAGTGGTGCTGGGAAAACTGGACAGCTACATGTAAAAGAATGAAATTAGAACACTCCCTAACACCATACACAAAAGTAAACTCAAAATGGATTAAAGACCTAAATGTAAGACCAGACACTATCAAACTTTTAGAGGAAAACATAGGCAGAACACTCTGTGACATAAATCACAGCAAGATCCTTTTTGACCTGCCTCCTAGAGAAATGGAAATAAAAACAAAATAAACAAATGGGACCTGATGAAACTTAAAAGCTTTTGCACAGCAAAAGAAACCATAAACAAGATGAAAAGACAACCCTCAGAATGGGAGAAAATATTTGCGAACATAGCAACTGACAAAGGATTAATCTCCAAAATTTACAAGCAGCTCAACAACCCAATCCAAAAATGGGCAGAAGACCTACATAGATATTTCTCCAAAGAAGATACACAGATTGCCAACAGACACATGAAAGAATGCTCAACATCATTAATCATTAGAGAAATGCAAATCAAAACTACAATGAGGTATCACCTCACACCAGTCACAGTGGGCATCATCAAAAAATCTACAAATGATAAATGCTGGAGAGGTTGGGGAGAAGAAGGAACCCTCTTGCGCTGTTGGTGGGAATGTAAATTGATACAGCCACTATGGAGAACAGTATGGAGGTTCCTTAAAAACTAAAAATAGAATTACCATACGACCCAGCAATCCCACTACTGGGCACATACCCTGAGAAAACCTTAATTCAAAAAGAAACATGTATCACAGTGTTCATTGCAGCACTATTTACAGTCACCAGGACATGGAAGCAACCTAAGTGTCCATCGACAGATGAATGAATAAAGAAGATGTGGCACACATATGCAATGGAATATTACTCAGCCATAAAAAGAAATGAAATTGAGTTATTTGTAGTGAGATGGATGGACCTAGAGTCTGTCATACAGAGTGAAGTAAGTCGGAAAGAGAAAAACAAATACGTATGCTAATATATATGGAATCTTAAAAAAAAAAAAAAGGTTATGAAGAACCTAGGGGCAGGATGGGAATAAAGATGCAGACCTACTAGAGAATGGACTTGAGGACCCGGGAAGGGGTTAGGGTAAGCTGGGACGAAGTGAGGGAGTGGCATGGACTTATATATACTACCAAATGTAAAATAGATAGCTAGTGGGAAGCAGCCACTTAGTACAGGGGGATCAGCTGAGTGCTTTGTGACCACCTAGAGGGGTGGGAAATGGAGGTTGGGAGAGAGATGCAAGAGGGAAGAGATATGGGGATATATGTATATGTATAACTGATTCACTTTGTTATAAAGCAGAAACTAACACACCATTGTAAAGGAATTATATTCCAATAAAGATGTTAAAAAAAAAAGCACTGTTAATGCAAAGAACAATTGAAATTTATATTTAGTACAGGACAACGTATTTACCACCTGAGAGAACAGGAAATGATAATGAGGGATATATCCAGGTGTAAGAAGATTACAAAGAGAAAAACTGTAACCAGCCTGTTCAGTCACACATTTGGAAATGTGTTTTTCACTCACCCATTTAAAATATATACCCATTTAAATTATTTAATATTTGCCTAAGAAGAAACACCCACCATTTTGTGCCTCACAAACCCCTGCTCTATTCATCTTGCTGTGCCTTTTAATGCTACATTACTTATTTATGAGATCCAACTTTATACAAATTGTACTTCTGTTTTATAGACTGATGAGGATTCATGGCCTATTCACTTTAGTTGGATTCAGCTATCCTTCTCCACAAACGTTATAGCTCACCACAATTACTTACGCTGACTTTACTGCCTCACTGAGGATGAAGTTTGGCAATAAATTTTTGGTTTTATAGGAAGGATTGCAACTGTTTCTGAGACCTTTTATTAAGAACAAATCTTGTCCTTTAAATTTTAAGAAAAAATGTGTAATATATAGACAGTGATTAAGCATGAATGCACAGTTTAATAAATTATTATAAAGTGAACATAAATGCGAGTATATCCCAAGTATATAATGCATCACCAGGAAAGCCCCTTGTGTGCTTTTTCCTAGTCCTGATCACTTTCCTCCACTTACAATTAACCACTCTGTCAGTTTATTTCTTTCTATTGTAGATTTACCAACTAAATAAGCATCCATAAATAATATAGTTTACTTTTGTCTATTTTTAATGTGTATATACAGAATTATAGTGTATGTATATTTTAGCATGTGCCTTCTTTCATTCATCTTTATCTTTTTCAAGATTCAACCACATTTCTGCTGTTTATTCATGTATTTTATTTTCTATGTGTATCTATGCCACAATTCATTTTCACATTCCACTATTGATGAATATTTGAGTGGTTTCTAGTTTGGGGCTATTATAATCAATCCTGCTGTGAATGTTTTTATATGATTTCTCCTGGTGCACAGAGAATGTGCCTGAGTTTCTCTATGAGTATAAGCATAGTTAACTTTATTGAAAATGTGAAATTGCTTTTCATAGTGACTGTGTCAAGAATTCTCTGAGTTAGTGATGGTCCCCATCTGCATCCTTGATGTGTCAATCTTTCTAACTTAGATCAATGTGGTATAATTTTAGTGGTATCACATTGTGGTCTTGATCGGCATTTCCATAATGAGATTGAATATTTCATATATTTATTTCAAATTTTTTTTCCAAAGTGCCTATGTAAATCTCTTATCCCTTTATCCAAAGGATTGCCAATGATTTTTCTTCTTGAGTGTTCTTTTTCATTGGTGGGAGATCTTTATTTATTCAAGATATTGCTCCCTCCTTGTTACATGTATTTCAAACATGTTCTTCAATGTTGGGGCTTTCATTTCACTTCCTTAATGGTGTCTTTTGATACACAGAGATTTTAATTTTAAGATAGCCAATTTTATTCATCATTTTTCGATTGTTACTTGCCATCCTCAGATCATGAAGATATTCTCCTATATTATTTTAAGATACCTTTTTGTTTTGTTATTTATATTGTCTATCATCTGAATTTTATTTTTGTGTATGATGTGACATACAAGTCCGCTTTCATTTTCTTTTATACAAATATTTATTTATTCTCTTTATATTTTATTTTAGGAGTGTTGTAATTTCATGTCTTATAAGTTCTTAATCCATTCTGAGTTGATCTTTGTGTATGGTGTAAGATGTGTCCCCTTTCATTCTTTTGCATGTGGATATCCAGTTTTCCCAATACCATTTGTTGAAGATTTTAATTTTTCCCCATTGTGTAGTCTTGGCTCCCTTGTCAAAGATCAGTTAACTGTATAGGTGTGGGCTTATTTTGGGGCTCCTTATTCTGTTACCTTGGTCTATATTTCTCTTTTTATGCCAGTATCATACTGTTTTAATTACTGTAGCTTGGTAATATATTTTGATATCAGGACATGCAATGCCTCAATTTTGTTCTTTTTTCTCAAGATTACTTTGGCTCTTTAAGGTCTTTTGTGGTTCCATAAAAATTTTAGCATTGCTTTTCTATTTCCATAAAAAATACCATTGTGATTTTGATAGGGATTTCATTGAATCTTTAATTGCTCTGGGAAGTATGGATATTTTAATAATATTAATTCTTTACATTCATGAACATGAGAGTTTTTCCATTTATTTATGTCTTCTTTAATTTCTTTCATCAATGTTTGTCTTTTTCATCAGTGTTTCATCTATCACAGGAGACAGAGAAGATCATTATACAGTGATTAAAAGGGTCAATTCATTAGAAAGATATAATAATTATGAATTTATATGTATGCAGTATCATATCACCTAAATATATAAGCAGACATTGACAGACCTGACGTGAGAATTAGGGAACTCCAGGGTAATAGTAGGAGACTTCAGTACCCCACTTTCAATAATGAATAGAACATCTAGACAGAAAATCAATAAGGAAACAGCAGGCTTGAACAACACTATAGATCTACTGTTCCTAACAGATATATACAGAATATTCTACCCAAGAGCAGCAGAAAACACATACTTCTTGAGTGTATATGGAACATTCTCCAGGATAGATCACATACTAGGTCACAAAACAAGTCCCAACAAATTTTAGAAGATTGTACCTCTTCCTGGAACACTTCTCTCTAACTCTTCCCATGATTTACTCCTTCATTCAAGTTTTAGAGATCTTTACTGGAGGATTTATTTATTATTTTAAGGTCCTGTATTACATATTGGACTACCTATATTTTTTCCCAAGGAAGAGATTTATAGTACCTTTTATTTCTCTCTTCTACTACTAACCATTTACTGTTTGCATTAAAAAAAAAATTCATTGACTTCTTGCTAGATTAATTTCTGGTTCACTCTATGTCAATCTATCTTTCACAAAAAAACTCCCCTGCTTACCATAGAAGAGCATTATCAGTCAGGAAGTCTGTTTTATAGCAAGTAGATTTCAGATAAGCTTCAAAGCCATGTGGATAAATAGGAATTTCTGAACACAAATGACATATTTTCCACAAATAACATGTATATATAAATATATTTTAATATATTATTTGGGGTCACTAGGCTTCTCAATATATAACCAAGATTGAATGAAACCTCAGATTTCTGGGTGGAGTCAGCCTGTTAGAGGAAGGTATACGTATACTCATGGGCCAGTTCTATGTCTAAGTTCCTGCTCCAGTGAATAGTCTCTCCATTTCATACCTTGAAATTGTATATGTAAAATTTAATCCCTGCAGTGATCAGTTTTGCTGTAATAATGCTGTGTAACAAGCAACAGAAAATCTTCATGACACAACAGTGAATATTCATTTTTCTCACTCTTGAGTCTGTGCATAGGTAGGGGTTGTACTGGGGTTTGGCTGATCTCCATTGGCTTCAGATGGGTGTGGCCCCAGGGTAGAGCTCAGGTTTAGGCCTACTTCATAAGTGTCTTATTCTCTTTGCACCAGTACCGTGTTTTTGTTATGAAGGTCAAGAGTGTAAGAGGCCATGCCTAATCTCACATGTGTAAAGTCTTTTCTAATGGTAGTTACTGCAGTGTCACTTGGCAAAGGCAATGTGGTAAACAATTCAATAGCAGGGAGAAAGTGGAACACTGCACACAATAATTCAATTTACCATAATCCTTTTTTGATTTTTACTAAAATCTATTTATACAAATTATTCATCAGAATGTTGATTATACTAGGAAGATTATAGATGGTAGAAACATTCAGAAACTACAGATAGCTTCTTACTGTTCAATTATGTTCTTTAAATTCAGTTGACTATCCCAATACTAATGATATTTTCATTCCACTCTCAACCTATATTGCACACAGCCCTCCCTAAGCCCAGTTTTCTGACTTTTCTCCATCTCTTTTATTACTTCTTCTTCTCTCTAAGGAGTAAAAGAAATAGCTTTTCTTTTAACTATTCAACAGTTTAATGATTATTCTTTGTTTAGACTCTTGTAAACATTTATTTATGCCTTCTGTTCCTCATTTTTAACCCAAGGAGTAGCAAGTCAGTATATTTTCGTCTAGGTAAAAATTTATTTCCTTCCTGAGAGTCATTCTTGTGGAAGTTGTAAAAGATATTTTATAAAACTGTCTATATATACCATTATAAAATTGTGGAATGTAATTTTAAGCCCCTTCCTTAATTATGCAAGGGAAAAAATATTTTAAAGTATACTGTTGGAAAATATTCACAAAAATGCTATTACTTTAAAATACGTTTTGCTTGTTATTTTTACTTCTCTTACCATCTGTTTGCATTGTATACCACAGTTGACCAAAGATTTAAAACATGAATGTGGATGAATAAATGAACATTCATTAGTACATTTTTTCTCAGAGTACAGCGAAGGAAGTCACACCAATAATATTGCCCCATTTTACAGATAAGGTAACAGGGCATCAGAAAAGTTATGTGACTTTCCTATTTTCATACATTTATTTATTGATTCAATTACTACTTGAAGTTGGGTGTAGCTACTCCCAAAGCCAATTATACTGTTCTATCACACTGCATGCCTTTATTGAAAACGTTTACATCTAATCATATCCAATGGAAAAATATTTTTTTTTAATTAATTAATTAATTTATTTTTGGCTGCCTTGGGTTTTTGCTGCTGCACGTGGGCTTTCTCTAGTTGCGGCGAGCAGGGGCTACTCTTTGTTGCGGTGTGCGGGCTTCTCATTACGATGGCTTCTCTTGTTGCGGAGTGTGGGCTCTAGGTGTGTGGGCTTCAGTAGTTGTGGCACACGAGCTCAGTAGTTGTGGCTCGTGGGCTCTAGAGCATAGGCTCAGTAGTTGTGGCGCACGGGCTTAGTTGTTCCGCGGCTTTGAGAAATAAAGAAAAATTCTTCTGGTTAAGGATGTGAAAAGGATTCTTAAAAATATAATTTAAAAAAAACATTTCCTTAAGCCAAGTAAATATGTACAAGGTTGTTTTAAATTTGATTTACTTTTATACTTATTTTCAGTTGTATGTATGTATTGATCATGTTTCACTCCGATCCTTTTAGAAGAAAAATGTCCAATCATGAAAACTTATGATATGAAATAACAACTAAAGAGGAAATTAAGGCAGCTTTTAATAAGTCCATTCATAATATCATATTTTACTTAAATAAACATATATTTCATATTTATGCCATTTTTTAAAATAAAGAGCTGTTGCCCATGTAGCAAAAAATCATGTCTAACCTTTATCTATCTAGACTTTCTATTGTTCCTCTAACAAATCTTCTATCAGGACTGTATCATCATTTGTTTGGTTTAATAAAAATATAGCATCTAAAATAAATTATAAAAGCATACAATTTTAAAGGTGGAAAGCACCATTCAAATAACTTCTCTAAGAAAATCTTTTAATTTTAAGAATTAGGAGAATAAATACCAAAGACCATACAGTTAGCATGTTAGAAGGAGGGCTCAAACTAAGCTCTTTCACTTCTACATATAATGTCCTTTCAACTACATCACATAGAATAATCTCTCCACTTTTCCAGTGCCCAGTAGGAATCTTCTGATAGATCTTCACAGAATACTGTGTATTAGATATCTAAACTATGTCTGATCCTGTAAATCCAATTATACTAGATTGCATTGTAATAATAACATTTATTTTTTTTATACTTAAAATTCATAATATGTTATTGTAATGGTAAAACTCATATATACAAAAGAAAGTCTGATTTACTTCTATACTTTATCTTTACCAATATTTACTAATTTAAATCTTAAAGAAAAAATATAATTACATTTTTTGTGAGGCTCTCTATAATCTGACATTGACATTGTAACAAAGAAATTTTCTTAAGGAAAACTTCAAAATACAAATTACCGTAAACTGTCTAAGAACGTTTATTTTTAAAATGCTGAACATATGTACGATGAACAAATAGGCCAAATCATTTAAGATGATAATTTAGATGTTACTATAAAGCAGGCTGAAGTTTTCTATGTGTAACTCTTTTGTTTTTTCAGTTTTACTGAGGTATAGGTGACAAATAAAATTATAAGGTATTTAGTATATAATGATATCATTTGGTATATGTATACATTGTGAAAGGATTACCCCCATCAATGTGTAGCTCACTTTTGAAACTTACCAAAAAAAATTCCACAAAGGGGAAAAAATGATTATTGCTGATAAAATAGCTTAAAATGGCATGAGATGTCAATGTTACTGAGCTTATTAGGTTCATTTCACAACAATTTAAATTTTATAGGAAATTAAAAATAGCCAACCAGTCAACCCAGGATATGTTTTTAATTCCATATTATGTAGCCCAACAAGCTTCAAACTATGTCCCTTTGGAGCTGAATTTAGTCTTTCTCTCTGGAAGCCCAAAATTTGCTGTGATTGTTTACCGCCTGGCCATTATTTTTATAGCTAAAACTATGCATCAGGAGATCATCTATTTCTCTTTCTTTGACTTTCTTTATTATTTAGTTATACAGTCAATATTCCATGGGATGTGAAAGAAACATAATAAACTGGAAAAAATAGTGAAGTTAAGGGGAACTAGCAGAATCATGGGATGACTAAAAACACATTTGGAGAAATTTATCAAAACTAGATACTTCTTACCGTTTCATTGTATATAAAAATTAATCATAGAACAGTAAAATAAAATTACCACAAAATTGGTTATTTATGAATTGCTTCACTTTCATTTAATTGAGCTCTTCATCAAGCTGTGTGGTAGCAAACAATTTCTTGTTCACAGGACTTTTTTTTTTTTTTTGGAGCAGTGGAAAGTTTAATGTTGATAGAAGAAATGGAGGAGGTACAAAGGTAAAGACTTGGGAGGGTAGTGGTAGAGAAATCAAGGTAATATAAAAATAAATAGAAAGGTAAGAAGATGCCAGTAAGCAGGTTCTACTTTGTCCTTTCAAATAAGGAATTTTTTTTTTTTTTTTAATTCCAACAAAGATGAGAATAGCTACCTTCCCGCCTGAAATCTGGATTGTGGACCATACCTTCCTCTAACTAACGAGGCATGTATTTCAGGTGAAAATATTCTTACCTAGAAAATTTTATATTCAATTTATGGTCTCACTAAAAATTGCAGGTAGCCTTGGTCCTGAAGAGACTAAAAGTCAATATTAGTGCATCAAAATAACGTCATTCACAGGAAGAACTTAATGAATTAACACAGCTCAACAGTTTCATCAGTTACGTAAATGTAGTTGACTTTTCTAAGCAAGTTTGCCTTTATGATTTTTCAGTTTGATTATCACTCAATTAGAAATCACAAATCCCATGAGCTAAAAAGTAATTCAGAAGTGCTTAAAATCTTCCACAGACTTAATGTGGATCACTTGGTATTTCAATTTTTATTTTAAAGAGATGCACGTATCATTCCCAATTGACATGTACACACTGCTATATTTAAAACAGATAACCAACAAAGACCTACTGTGAAGAATAAATAAATAAAATTTAAAAAATAAAGAGATGCTACAGATAAAAATATTTAGAGAAAATGATTTAGAGCAATAGCACCATATATCTTTTGCTATTTTATTTTTTTCCTATATTTGGCTTACTGTCAGCTTTTGAAATAAGAGTAGGTGAGAAGAATATCTGGGACCTTGTGAAAATTTATTGAAAATTAAACAAATGACAATGAATGAGTGCTAAGTAAGTTGAGAAATTATAATTTTTGAGAGAGTATCTCAATTCCACACAGATCTGTAGCCATTTAGCCATGGTTATAAACCTAGGAAGACATTTATTATAAAAATTTTAAAATAATATTGGCATTATTAACTAACATATATTGATTGTTTGCTACATATCAGATAC
Source organism: Balaenoptera physalus (assembly GCF_965194825.1). Lineage (NCBI taxonomy): Eukaryota > Metazoa > Chordata > Mammalia > Artiodactyla > Balaenopteridae > Balaenoptera > Balaenoptera physalus. Next base: position 64,837,565 of record NC_138893.1, on the reverse strand, counting down.
AGTTCCAAGTGCTTTCTGTGTATTAGTTCATTCAATAACCATAAAATCTAATTTGGTAGGTACTAATATTTTCTCTACACCTGCAGACTCTAAGAGGTTAATTTCTTTGCCAAGACTGTATAACTGGCAAATGGCAGAATCAGTGACATCAAGCTGTGAAATCCTAAAGAACTTGTAATTACCTTGGTTGGAAGAAGCCTAAAATTCTGGATAAGAGCACTAGTCTTGGCCTTAGACAGTCTCAGTTTTGAATTCTAGCTTTATTACCTAGCATCTCTATGACTTTGGCAAATTACCTACTTGAAACTCAGTTTCCTTGTCTACAAAATGGAGAGAGTAGGTCTAGTTTATAGACTCCCCTAAGGCTTGAAGGAGAGGAGTCTCAATTGCCTAAGCATAATAAGAACTCTAACAGCTAATGTGATAGTAGTGGCAGCAGTAACATTTTATACTCTTGAATTTTGAGACCTACATTGAAATATATCTTAGTTTTGATTCAACCACCTATGGTATGAACCATTTTGCTAAGATTCCTACTATGAATACATTTCAAAATCATATCCTTTATGCTTTCATAAAAATGGCTGACAATGTGGAACCGATTATTAATTACTAAGAAGCTTGCAGGTTGCCATCAGAGTCTTGTCAAGTTTGAAGTCCAACTTGGGGATGATTCTTCACTGAGCTCCCAATCTAAATCATTTTGTCATCATCTAGGAAACATTTTTTTCCCTATTTTAACAACTAAAATGGAATTTTAAAAGTTTCAAGAATTTTACTGAAATCAAGACGTACTGTATCTATGGCCATTTTTCCTAAGGGGAAAAAAACAGTGATTTTTTTTCATGACTTGTACTTAGTATAAGTAATGTGAAAGTCATCCTGAGGATTCCTGACCTTCCTTAAACCTACAGTTTAGGGGTGATGGATGTGAGCTGAATGCCATTTGCTTTCTTGGCCCCACAAAACTGGATTAAGTGCCTCTATTTATGTGCTCTCACACCTCGCTATACTTTTTTTCATAATACTCATTAATATTTGAAATTGTTTATTTGCGTATCTTTTTTTTTAACTTTATCTTCCCTATTAGAATGTAATTTCCAGGAAGGCAGGTTAGAAGCTCTATTAGATGCTGTAATTGTGCAGTGTATTTTTGTTACTGGAGGTTATTACTCTAATAATTTTTCAAGACAATTATTGTTTAATATCTACCTTTTTCACTATGGTTCAAGTGACATTAGATCAAAGAGCACTTTGCTCTTACCCTTCTTTACAGTCCCAGCACCTAAAATGCTGTTCAGCACAAATTTGACAGTAAATACATGTAAATAAATGAATGCATGAAAGCATATATGACTGATTTCAAACCAAATTTAAAAATTAGTATTTTGTATTTTATGCATTGATATATTTTTTTCTAATACAAGATTGGGAAAAATAACACGATTCAAAAAAATTCAGCTAATATTTACTGAGATGGAAACTCAGTTCTACACTAGAGCATTAATGTGAACAAAGCACATTCTCTCTTTTAGAATTTACATTAGATAGCAGAGGTATAAATGCAAATAATTATATACAATGCAATATGAAAAGTGCTGAGACAGGCATGTACAAAGTGCTATGGGATCAGAGAAAAGTGGAAACTAATTTAATTTAACTCTAGCATTTAAATGATTATATAAATATACATTTTTATTTATCTTTGTTCTTTTGGTTTGATTTGATAAAAAATAACATTAGTTCTGTGTCTACACAAACATGTTTTTGAAGAATCCTCCACTGAAAAAATATTCTTTGTTTGTTACATGCTTTCCTGAAAGGAAAAAAGGATTTCCTGTGTCTTTATCCCTTTAGTGTTTATTTCTCCTCTTCTATATATTCAAACATAGTTTAGTATTAAGTGTATCCCTTTAGTGCAAGCCTTCTTTAAATAGATTTCTTTTGCCTGTTTCGATTTGTATGAAATCCCAGAAGGCCTAGTTAAAAGTTAACCTGCAACAACAGAACCTCACTTAAGTTTTAGAGCTAGTAATTACATCCAAATCTTCATATGTTGACCCACTCAGCATTTCTGAAGTCTGCCATTATAACCGGACAAACTACATGCTGTATATAGATCATTAAAAATTTTATATAGAATTCAAAATCCATATTTGAAATGTGACTGTTTGCCTAGTGGTATGTTTTTCCATCATCTCTCTGAACCCTGCAGTACACCCTGACAGGCCACACTTTGTATGCTGTTTACATAAAATCAATTATGGCAAAAAATATGAGATTATCTTGGTTTATTTTAGATGCAATAGTATTCTTTTGGGGACAGATGAAGATTAATTTTACTTTATATTTGATACTAATGTTCATTATCTTATTAGTTGAGCAAAGTTTATAATTATTTTCATGTTTATATCACTTTTTAATGAAGTTAATTTTAGGTAATGTGAGCAGATTGGCATGAAAGGTGAGATTTGAGGCATGTATGGTATGGTATTGTACATTTCTTAGTGTATTAATTATCATGTAGATTTGCATATATTACTACAATGAATAGAGAGAACAAGAGAGAAAGTGAAGGGGAAGAAAGTTGATGTAGTAGGGAAAGCAAAAGTTTTATAGTGGAGTATGTGGGTTGGAATTTTAGTTCTGCTATTTATTAGCTGTACAAAATGGTCAATCTGTTTAAGTTAATATAACATCATTAAAATGAAGTGATCATAATAACTTCTTTACAGTTTTGGTATGATAATTAAGAGATAATGTACATAAAAGCAGCTTTCAAAATAGAAAGTACTAGACAGATATCAATTACTATGTATATATACACATACATGCATAATTATGTCTAATTGGCATGTAGCACTTTATTAGCATCTACACTCAACATCCAGCTTTATTCACAGAGCACGTTTACTAACTGAATATAGCAAAAACTTGACATAATTCTTGTTTTTTAGTTTTATTTTTTAAATAAGTAATTCTGGCATCTTTAAGAGCAATTAAGTATCTGGTATTAGGGAATATATCTGATGCTTCTGTATATCTAGAACCAAGCATAGCACCTGGCGAATATTACGTTTTAATACATGCTGGTTAAGTGAATGATTAAAGTAACAGTTCTGCTTTTTTTTTTTATAAGTTTATTTATTTATTTATTTTTGGCTGTGTTGGGTCTTCGTTTCTGTGCGAGGGCTTTCTCTAGTTGCGGCGAGCGGGGGCCACTCTTCATCGCGGTGCGCAGGCCTCTCACTATCGCGGCCTCTCTTGTTGCGGAGCACAGGCTCCAGACGCGCAGGCTCAGTGGTTGTGGCTCACGGGCCCAGTTGCTCCGCGGCATGTGGGATCTTCCCAGACCAGGGCTCGAACCCATGTCCCCTGCATTGGCAGGCGGATTCTCAACCACTGAGCCACCAGGGAAGCCCTAGAAAACATCTGCTTTTAAGAACAAAGAGCAGGGTAACAGCTTTCAGTCCCCATCAATTAGATTAAGAATTGCTTTTTCTAAATTTGCAGTTTAATTGCCAACAATGATTTGTAGAAGCTAAGTGTTTATAGAGCACTTTAAAGCCTGAATTACTTTCCCACTTCACTGGCATGGCATCTCAGGTAGAAGTAAATGAGTGGGAACTGTAACACAGCTTATGTATAAAATAGCAGAATACAAAAGGGAATTTTTTAGACCGAAAGTTTAGTATTATTTTAAATGCAGTATACTAAGATAAAAATTTAGAGGCTGCAAGAATATCATGATCAGAATACTGTTCCTCAACCAACACCAAAGACAACATTCACAGGTGCTTCTGATGGTAGATAATAACTTCCTCTGCCTCTTCTTGAAGAGATTCTCTCTCACATTTAAAAAGGAGGAAATAGTAGTATTTTGTCAATATGTTTTTCTACTCAACATACTACCTTGCACTGATATATTTTCAGATTTAGTTGGATGGTTATGATCTGTTTTATCTTCCATTTATCCATTCCTTGAATGAACATTTATAAGATGTCTATTATGTGTAGAGCACTGGACTCACAGTGCTGGAACAAACAGAAGGGTCTCTGCTGTCATGGATCTCACAGACCAGTGAAGTGTCAGCCATTAAATACATAAACACACCATTAGATACAAATGTAAAAATTGTCATGAGCACTGTGAGGGAAGATAGTGAGTACTCTGAGTGTACCCTCCTGTGTGCTGAGAGGCTCTGGAAAGTCTTCTGTGAGGGAAAGCTATGTAAGCTGAGAATTGAAGGAAAGGTAGACTACTGTGAAGACTACTCCAAGTAGAAGAAAATGAAAAGGCTAAAATGGAAAAAGAATAGTTTGGCTTGACTGAATAACTAAATAACTCATTAAGGAATGAGTGCAACAATGGAGATAATGTAAGTTGACCTTTTTTTCCCCTAGAAGATTGGGATGTGAAGGAATTGTAGCAAGATAACAGACATAGTAGGATGTGATTATTTTTTACTTCTTCATTCTTTTTTTTTTTTTTTGTAATGATAAAATGAAGACTAATGGAAATAGGTTCAGTAAAGAGGGATGTGGAAGATGCTGGGAAGAGAGGCAACATAGTCCCAAGAGCATAGCCCTCCAGAACATAGGAGGGGATTGAATCCACTGATGGAGATTCTCCTCAATTTCAGTAGCAGGAGAATGGAGAAGACAGGAATAGATGTTGGATGGTTTATAGATTTATTTTGAAATGACTACCTTCATGTTTCAAAATGATCAGTAAAATTCATAGGTCTGAGTACATTGTATATTGTATTTCCCAGGATTTGATGCAATGACTTCCATTGACTTCACTGAATTATTTTTTTTCCCTCTGATATCAGTCCAGACTAGCTTGAGGCAGAGCAAGGAATAATATGAGGGGAACCACTGACAATTTTCTGTAACCTAGGTTTTTATTTTTCTCATTGAATGCATGTAAATTCTGAGCTACTCTGTAATAATAATCTTCAAGGTGTGGATTTCTGTGATATGGCTCTTCGTTTCCATAATTAGAATAAGTAAACTATTTCAGAGTGAATTCTAAAATGTTTCCAAGTCATCTTACTACTTATCTCTGGGCTCCAATCTATCATGCAGGTAGAATAATTTATGATGCTGCACCAATTACAACAGCCTCCCTCCCTGAACAAGGATCACAAGCAGATGATATATTAATGTCCTAAATTCAAATCCAGGTTCTCTTATTTGCTAGGTATAAGAACCTGAACAAGTTTCTTAGCTTTTCTGTGATATTCTCATCTATAAAATGTGGACAAAAAAACTGTCTTGCTGGGTGTTTGTAAGAACCAAAAGATAGAAAAGATGTAAAGCTCACCATCTAGGATTTCTGCTCTTAAAGGAGAATTAAATTCAAAAAGAAAATATGAACCATTTCTCTGAGTACAAGAGTAGAAATAGGTCATTGTTAGCTTGGGTCAGCACAATCAAACCAGAGGGTTTTGTAACTTTGAAGTCATTCTGTAGATCTGGAGCTGATTATTTCATTTGAAAACAGTGAATGACTGACATTGGAATGATTCTAAGTATGTGTGTGTGTGTGTGAGATTTATTATGTTTTGTTAAATGAGGAGTTTGTAATCTAATGAAAAGACAGTACAGATATTGGCTTGTGATGGAGGCTGAGATGCACCTCCCAGATTCCCCTTCAAAGAAGGACATTCTGTCTTCTGGGAGTGATGTAGGAAGATATCCTTTAGCTGCCAACCAGGGTTACTTCCAGGGTTACCTAGTTGCAGAGAGAGAAGGGTCACACCTTTCTCAATGTAGTCCACTGACTGATGGCCAAGTGCAAAGGCCTGGTCATTTTAGCACAACTGGGAGTAACTCTAACATGCAACTCTAATTCCACAGCTTCTTCCAGAGTTGGCCAAGACTGTTGTTGGCCCTGGCTAGTTAGATTTTTCTCTTAATACAGTCCTGCTTCTTTTGTCTTCTTTCCACATGCATGGATCCAAAAGGTAAACTTGCAACTAATTGCTGTCTCATCGTCTGCTTCATAGGGAATCCAGCGTGCAAACAAAGACCCTTATATATCACAGTATTTTCCCTCAAGTCATACAAGAATCAAAGATAGGAGGCTCATATTTTTTTAAATCTAGATTCAGTCTACAAAATAAATAAATAAAAGCAGGCAATATTTCTTTGGCTTGTTTTCTCACTCCTCAGTTTATGATATCTCAGAAAGATTAGTTCATTGGGATTCTGAAACCCAGGACTGGAAATATTCCCTGTGGGTATCATAATTCACGATGTGGATATGTAGCAAATACAGTCTCTTTTTCATTGTCTTATTCTTTCAATCTCAACATTTTTATGAGGAGCTCCTCTGAGCCTACAGTCTTCTCTAATGGTTTTATGATTCCTCGGTATCATACTCATCCAAGTCTGCACAGACAGATTTCTGTCAAAAGCGATCAGTCTTTATGAAAATAGCAAGAGTAATGCTTCCTCTGGGCAAACGAAATCAAAGTTTTTCACACCTGTCATGCTGGATGGTAGCTTCAGTCTCCACTTAAAGTCTTTAGAGTTTAAGTTTGAAATAAATCAATAACTTTCTTCTTTATAATCTGCAAAGATTCTTGATAGATTATAGAGTTTTGATTTCTCAGAATAATACGTTTCATTTTAACTTATGATTTTTATCTATTTTTTATGCCAGTGTCCACTTCTTTTATTGACTTAATTATATTGACTAGACCACTTCTAACCATCAACATAATTCAATAGAATAAAAACCATTATTCTGAGGGAAAATTTCTGCTAGACCAATTGATATGAAAACCTTCTTATTATTGAGAATGTGCTAACAATAAAAGAATGTATGTTCAAAAGAAGTTTTTTTCCCCGCTGTTTTTTTTTTTTTTTTTTTTATCTCCAATTGGGCTTATTTTCTCTCATTTAATCAGAAAAGCTTAAGAATGTTGATAAGATACCCGGGCCTTTTATAAATCTATAACTTAAAAAACTATGCATATTTCTAATATTAAGGTGAGCAGCAGTAGCATTTTACACCAGAATTTAAGGAAACAAACAAAAAGCACCTTGCAGAATGCCTGCCGCATAGTAATCATTCTAAAATAGTTACCAACTGTTTACACAGTCAGTGGCACATAGAGATGTGCTCTGAAAGTATATTGGAAGGAAAGCAGCTAGAAAAGGAATAGCAAGCAGAATTTAAAATTTCTGATTCAAAAGGCAGTTCTACATTTTGTACATCTTAGCTCTTTTCCCCTGCCCATGAATGCAGACCTAGGGAGTAAATATGAAAAGATAAGTTATTCCTTCCAATTAATTCCATTCCACTCATTTAAATAAATATGTTAGACAAAACCATAGAAAATGTAATCTTCTGTTACTTCAGTGCATTGTTGGCACAGGAATGAATATAAAACATACATTTCCAAGTCAACCAATTTGGTGACATCCCAGATTGGGGAAATGGAACATAACTAAAAATTGCTAAATTTTAAGCTTACCTCCAGGGATGATGGATGATAAAATAAAACCGAGAGTTCAGAATCTGTGTCCTGCTCTACCCCAGTGAATATATCAGGGAAGGTGACTATGATAAGATTGTGATGATATGTAGAAAATGGAGAAAGTCCTTTTAATTTTATGGTTGTCATTTGGGAAACAATGTGTGCTTATATCAAGCAAAAAGCATTATTCATAGGAGATATTTTTCTCTCCTTAAATAGATATCATATTGGCCAAAGGCCTTTTCATTTCTTTTGTCTTAGATATGTATCTGATAATCTAATATTTGGATATTCTGCAGAAAATGCAATTATAGAGAATTTCATAGAGAATCCAACCTGGCTGTCACAGTTTTTCCACTTTCCAGTTATGATTTTCTTCTGCCACTGATACAAGCAAATCATTTGTGAGAGCTATAATAGCAAAAGTTCTGTGACAGATAGAAGGACAATACTTAGAGCATAGATCATTCTTGGCTCTTTAGAGAAATATATGGGAATATTTATATTTAATACAAAAAATACTGGATAAAAATAAAATTAAAACTTGAGATTAGCAGAGAGGATCATAAAGACATCAGATAAACAAATATTACATCTTTAATAAGCATAGAGGAAACTGTTTAAAATACAAAAAAACAGAAAACAATACTTAGTGTCAGAACTTGACAGACAAGGTAAGCACAAATATAAAAGAAACGCCTGAGCCAAGCAGATTATTACATAAAATGTCATCTATGATGATGGTAGTTTTCTCTTACTTCATACTTAAAAACTGATGACTGTTGACTGCAGCTCCAGAGGTGCCCTGAAATAGTTACCTTACATAATAGTTTGGGCAAGTATTTTGAAAATGAGTGTCGAAGGAACAATGCTTACATTAAAATGTTTATTTATAGTATATTAGGAAGTAACAGAAGGCTTTCTTTTGACTAGAGCATTCATTCTTAACAGGGACATATCACCCCCAAAATGGAAAAGGTCAGTTTTTGAAAGGCAAAAAAAAATACTCTTTATATATATAAAACACAAATAAACATATACATAAACAGATATGCAACAAATCTGTGGTAATAAAATTTCATAGAGGTGCAATTAGGAAGAAAAAATATCTAGAAAGCCTATTGAAAGGGGGTATAATGAAAAAAGTTGGAGCAACCCTGGAATAGAGTATTGAAAAATAAAACTACTGTATTTAATTCCACAGAAAATTGAAGATATACTTACAACACTTATTTGCAAACTGAACTACAAATAGATTTTCTTATAGGATTTTAGCTGACTTAAAATGAAATAAAAGAAAGCAGTAAAACAATAGCATAAGGACAAAATTCAGGAATAAACAATTATTGATATGATTGCTCACTGAATTCTCCTCTAAAATGGAAAACATGTGTTACATCTCATCTAATAAAAAGAAAAAATATTAGCTTTTTAAAAGAATTATACATACTAAATGATATTTTATTTTCTTCATGTGATTGGGTATTTGGGGTAGGAAGGATATGTAACTGCATCATGGAAATAGCTTCAGATGAAATGTTTGCAGAAAACTTTTATCTGCTGCCTGTCAATGCGAAGAACAGGCTTGGTTCAGATACGAACAAGCCAGCCTGCTCTTAAGAAACTTAATTTTGTGGGGACTATAATAAAAGTAATAAGACCTTTGGTAAAGGAGTATACAATGAGCTTAAGGAACATAGAGATAAGACTTTTAACTTAGATGTTTCTGAGACAAGTGACATATGGGCTGAAGAATAATCAGTTTGTGAAGTAGGGGAAGGACTTCAAGCTAGAATAAAGCAGGCATGAGACAGCATGGTTAGTTTGGCAAAATGCACTTAGATTTAAGGCCTAGAACATGTTTGTCCATAGAAAAGAGATGGGACTGAAGATGTTGGAGAAGTAAAGTAGGAAGAAGGGAGTAAAAATAAAATATAATTTTATTTTATGACCTTGCACCATCAACAAAATGATACTATATACGCCAAACCCACAGTGCAAATATATCAAATGTAAAGCAATAGGAGAAAAAATGAAAATCATGGAATGAGTTGTCCCATATTTTCTCATGCCCTTCTGGTATTGAATACTATAGGGAGTATTAGAGAAAGGGTAAAGACAACCTCACTATAAAACTATGTAAAGACATTAATGAACATGAAACATTTTGTTTGTTGTGCAAATATGAACCTGACAACTCTTTTCCTAAAACATCAAGGTCCTAATTTCTGAGTGTTTACCATTATATGATGAATGAGTATGTAAAAAATTTTAGTACAGGGCTGCATGGCTTCTTCCTAATGCTTACTTTTTCCGTCACTTGGGGTTAATTTATATTCTGTCATAAAGAGAACTATAGGCTACGTTGTAACTGCCTAAACTGGCTTCCTTAATTTGACACTTACTTTATTTCTTTAAATATAACCCAGATCAAGGAAGGTACTTTATTTCCATTTGCTTGCTGTCTATAGCTTTTACTTCCCTTCCTTATTTCCATCCTTGTACCATCTTCGCACTTCTCATACGTTGTACCTTCTGTTGCCAAACATTTCACAGATTTTTTCCCTGATGGTTTCTCCCATTATGTAATGTATGTATGAGCTCTGACTTTTAGGCCTAATATTTAATTGCACAACATAAAAATACAGAAAGTGGTTTGTGCCAAGTGCAAGAAGGATCAGAAGGCTGGATGGAAAGAAGAGGTCTCCCAGAAAGAAGATGAGTGAAACTGGAGGCAAGTTTTGAAGAATTAGATAGGATTTAAAAACAGAAGGCTAGCAGGGAAGAGGTAAGAGAGATCTTGGTGCATCTGAAGGACAGTGAAGGTGGTAGACTGTATTATTGTTTCCAATTTTTTGCTGTCCCACACTGTGAGAGGATGCTACTTCCCCACCTTATGACATCAGCCATGGTGATGTAAGATTTGTAGGTGATACTTTCCACTTCCAAGCAGAAGCTTTAAGAACTCTGGCTTGGTAATCTCGTCTCTTTTATTCCCTTGGTCACATGAATGCCATGTTCCAATAGAGCCTGCCCCTTCAGACTCCTTCCTGGACTAAAGACAATGCAGGGTAGAGCTGCAGGGAATCCACAATGGGTTACTGCACGGGAGAGAAATAAACATCAGTGACGGCAAACCACTGCGATTTTGGAGTTGTTTGAAAGCTCACTGATATAATAAATAAACTCTTTTCACTAAAACGTAGAGTTTATGTCAAAGAGTTAGTTATGAGATGTAAGTGCATAAGGGTAGGTTTGAAAAAGATCATGTAGAGACTTGAATGTTAGAATAAAATGTAGTTTATTGTGTAACTAGAAGTAATTGCTTTGACTATTCGTCAATTCAAGCAAACTTTCATTTAAGGCACCTACTGCTTCATAAAAGGCAGTCCTTAATGCAACATTGATTCAGCAAATATTCACTGAACATTAATGAAGAAAAGGTATTAGAAATTCAGCTATGAGCAATGCATTATTTTTTGTCCTCAGTTTGCAGGAAGGATAGTATAGGAGCCAAGCAGGTAAGCAGGCAACTACATTATGTTATAGAGCTAAATAAAAACAAAATGACAGGGAGTCTCAGTGGAAGGACAGCTGTCTTGACTTGGGGAAAGCATCCCAGAGAAACATCCACGCCCTTAAAGACAGTTTAATAGAGGTTTGCTCCATGGTAGAATAGAAAGAATTTAAGAACACTAAAAAAAAGACATAGCTTTGGAGAAAAATATGGGCAGCTGTCAAACCTTTTCTGTGGGGTAATACTATTTACTGAGTTCTCTGGGTAGAAGTTATCTTTTCAGATTTGGAAGGATGGCCTGCAGTAGTTATGACAAGTAAAGAAATGTTTAGTGTAAAATAGCTCTTATACCCCTTTTAGCTCTCACTATAATGATTTTAAGAGCCTCACAATTTATGATCAGGTCAAGACTACTCATCTGTTGTCACACATTTGTTTCCCAACCCATGATAAAGTTACTTTAAAATGTAACTGGAAGTTACCTTTTCTTCTACTTTCAAATGGAATACATTTTGATTTTTAAAAATTCAATATTTTTCTCAGGCCAGACATAACAAACATTTCTCAAAATGTGACAATGTCCATAAAATCATCAGACATACTTTTTCATATAAATTTCTCTATAATGTGTCTAATACTACCTGAATTCATGCCTCAAAGACCTTAAATCTTCATTATTGTTTCTTGTAATAACTAAAGTGCTCTTTCCTTTTTGTTACATATCATCTGGTCATACAAGTTTTCCTTGTATTTTTATTTGTTACACTAAAACCACATATGAACAGGTTTTATGATCTTTCACATATGAATTCTTTAAGGCACCCAAATTCTCAGAACATCTTGATAAAAATAAAGTTAATGGAACCTAATGGACTCACTATACCAGGTTAAATGTGATCCTAAGGAAAATGAAGTGTATAAATAAACCAAATAAAAATAGACTGATTTATTCTTCAAAAAAATATTTTTAAGAACTTTAGGACAGAATTGAGCTTTCTTTAATAGTTTCTAAGTAGATGTTGAAAACCTCAATAACAATAAACTTACCTAATTTTTAATTGATTACTTAATATGCTCTAAGCATGCTGCTAAGTGTGTTCAATCCTCATAGTAGGTAGTGAGATAAATACTTACTATCACCATCATTTTACAAATGAAGGATGGACGCTTAGAGTGACTAACTCACCCAAGGCCATAGAGTTAGTGTGGGAAAGAGCTGGTCTTTTAACCTAGAGCTTAAGCCCTTAAGGAATCTCTAATTTATATATGGGTTTTCTAGATTCCTAGGGATTAAATATTTGAGAGTTCCAATATTTGATTTAAAAAACTATTTACTCTCATTATGTTTTTAGTGATTTGAACTCAAATACACTTGTTACCTTCTAGCCAGTAAGTCTGTTTGCCATTGTTCAGTAATGAATATGTGTGGAGAGAGGAAACATTTACCAGCATCAAGGGTCACTAAATTGCTTCTCCCCTTTTACACTGATAATCACAGCCCTTGAAATAGCTCAGCTTCTTTAAAGAAATAAAGATGACAACTATTTTATGCCTTTTTGAAGTTGGCAGGTAATTTTAAAAATGTCCTTCTACTAGTAATGTCATTAAGGATGCACTTCCCAACCTCTCCCTCTGACCTCCCTGCTCAACACCTTTTATGGTTCCCGCTTCAAGGTGAGAAAGGAGTGCACAGCCTCAAAAATTGCTGTGAAGGACAAGCAAAAACTAAGGGAGCTAAGCTCCTTCTCAGCTTCACACTGGGCTAATTAGGTGCTACATGGTAGTTCAAACCTTTCTAATAGCTATACTTTCTGTTTGTCCTCAAAGTTCTTTGCATAGATCTGATTTTTGTGAGAATAAACAGAAGTTATTTTATATCTAGATAATCTGAATGGATATGAGTATAAAACATATTTTAAATTAGAATTAATCATTGAAAAAATAATAAGTAATCTACCCAGAGACTTCTCAACGGAAGGGGTGCCGACATCAGACTCTCCTTTGAGGTCTTATCCCAGTATATTCCACCCATAAAGACATACTTTTAAATCTCTATAGAATTTGTAACCCCCAGTGTAGGTATCCCAGTAATGGGCTTCCACGTTTATTGATGGGAAAGCATGTATAGTAGACCACTCTAAAAATTAATGAGGGAACAAAAGGGGTAAATATAATGTGTAAGAAATATTTTTCCCTGCCTCCTTTTCAAGTGATATGCTATAAAATGGTGCTCAAGGAATAGTCAATAAATGCCCTTATACATGATCTGTTGTCTTTATTAGGTAATAATTATTTGGTTGTCTGTAATGTATTCTAACTTTGATTTTAGTGATTAAGATTTTCCAGAAGTTTTTCTAGCAAATATTCAAAGTTTTGTCCAGTGAGGTCTTTATTTGACTACAGACTATTAGCCCATTTCCCAACAATACTCATTCACAAATAAGTAGCCACAAGTCAGGCCCCATGGTAAGGTGTATATTACAAATGCGTTAACCATGGACAGATGATTATAAAGTTGCAGCTATTACTGTTTTTTGCTTTGATGTAGTACAAGGGGAAAAGAGATGTGTGATTTTTCTTATTAACAATTTTAATTAACTTTTAATTGATTTCTAGGAAGATAAATGTTTTCATTACAGCATCACACACTGAGCTCCTTGGTTAGATATTAAACATCAATGCAAACTTCTTGACAGTATTGCTGATAATAAGGGATTTTATGTTTGGTTATCTTTTCTAACATGTACATACTCATCTATAATACTAAGTAAATGAAACTACCTTGCTTAGCCAGCCCATATCACTTAACTTACATGACCTTATTTATGTCCCTCAATTAATTAGGAGACAGAAAAGGAAACAAATAATCCTGCATTTTACAAACATTCTAGTTCCTTTGTCTCTATTAGATGTGTGTCTGAGTTACCTTAAATTTTTTAGAGCACTTTCTTATAGAATGTTAGTCTTTTATTCCATGAGCATCAAATATACCTCCTTTCATGGAAGCTAGACATTCAGTGAATTAAGTTGTAGTTAATCGGGTCAAAACGTGTGTGTGTGTGTGTGTGTGTGTGTGTGTGTGTGTGTACTTGACTTTGAATATATTATTTACACTTTATACTTAAGCTGAATTAAAATTATGAAACCCTATTAATAAAAATGCCCCATCTAATATTTATTTTTAGTCCCCTTGTTGAATATGTGTTTGGATATTTTCTCTCAACAAATAATCCCACTGTATGATAAAGATTGCTGTACATTTGAAAAATTCAATAAATGAAGAGTTATGAGATATGCTTCTATTCTCAAAGGACTTATGGCTGTGGGGAAAAGGTGTAAATAAAAAGTAATGCGGGCTTCCCTGGTGGTCCAGTGGTTAAGACTCCACGCTTCCAGTGTAGGGGGCACAGGATCCCTGGGCGGGGAAGATCCCGCATGCCGCGTGGTGCGGCCAAAAAAAAGTAATGTTGCAAAGCATTTGTCAAGCCTAAAATTCTAATTTATAAAATGATCTATCTCTAAATGCTAGACAGTTTCCTAGGAGAGATTGAATTGGGGTTGGGATTTGAAGACTGGATGAAGGATTGGAATTTCAGAGGTGAATAAGGAATCACCAATGCAAGGCTTGAAGAAAATGTCAAAAAGTGTATGCTGAGTCCTAAGGAAATGTAGAAAATTGCTTAGACTTGAGCAGAGTGTTTATACAGGACAGTGAATAGTAAGAGAATGCTGGAAATGTAGGTTGGAATTAATTCATGCATAGGAGTTTGGACTTCTGTCTATAGTTCAGTTGAAAGGATTTCTATTACTCAGGGTTTTTAAATTTGGTGCATACATTACTCCCCTTGAGAACTTTGCCTTGTTCATTAAAATATTAATGACACTTGAAAAGTTCTGAAGTAATGAAAAATTTTAAATTTTCTTTAATCCCAATTTCCCAAATTTATTTATTTGGACAGAGACCTCCCCTTCTCTCTCCGTCTCCCCTCACTTTTTCCTGGCATCATAAGAGACGTTAACTAACATTCCATGAAATGTAGCACCTAAAGTTAGTTTATCAAAACCATGACTAAAATTCAATGTTTACTTCTCCCTCCATGGCCTTTTCTATCAATTTAAGCCATTGTTAAAAAAAAAAAAATTTCTCATTGGACCTCTTGAAAGCATATATTTTTCTGATTATCTTTTCTCTGCCATTTATTATTTTACTGTAGACTCTGTTAAGGACCCTGACATGTTTGAGAGTAGGCACCATTGATTCTATTAACTTAAGGTAGTTAGTTTCAAGTGATGGGTCATGGGGAACAAAAAGTATCAAGTGGAAATACTGTGTGAAAATATCATGGACAGATTATTTAAAGAAGGCCTTATTCCCAGTGTTGCTCATTGAATTATAACAGTATTTAAAAAACTGTATGTCCCTCAAGATATTAGTAAATATTTTGCTAAACAAACAACAATGAAAAAGAGTCTATGACTAAATTTGTTTGGGAACTGAGGTATAAACACCCCTGGGGTTTGGGACTATCAGTAACTAATATCCTATACCTTGCCCAGGTTCAAACCAATTCAGTGAGAGACATGAAATTCTGGCAAATAGGTGAAACTGATATTGAAAGGAAGGAGGTTTAGTAATGAGAGACAAATGGGTTGGTAAATGCTACCCCATGATTAAACTTACCTACACAGCCTCAGGCAGAACTGAAATTGTAGGTCTTATTCATAGGGAAAGAGCTCATATAGCAAAACCAGCAAATCATATGACATCCTTATAAACATCAGACGTTAAAGGAGGCAGTGTGTTTACCCATTTCTTTCCATCAAATTCACCACTCATGAGTGAGGGAGGGAGCAGAGAGAGCAGTTTTCTTGCTAAAATGTCCTTCCTCTTGGCAAGTTGAAGCCTGGAGAGGGGAAGTTCCCATTCAACAATCCTCAGTGAAAGAGTATCTTTTAATGCAACACTTCTCTGAGCTACTGTGTATTGGGAAGCTCACAAGGGAAAACATGATTAATGCAGCAGTTTGGGAAATACCAACATGATGCAAGCACTGTAGGTGACTCATTCTGAAATTAAATTTGTTTTTATATCTTAATGTCCTGTTAGAGCAAGTTTCCTTTAACAATCCTCTAGCCCAGTAGTTTGCAAACATGGGTTGTTCTGATCAAATGTGAGGTCTTTTCCAAGTCATTTGTTACCAACGTAGGTACTACATTTGCATTGTTCTAATACTAGTTATTGGCATATATCATCTATAACAATGCTGATTCACTTAAATTTTTATATGTTTTATTCAGTGGAACAGAATAATGGCTTTGCAACTAGATTGCAGAGAATTATGCAACAGCTATCTTCTTATTCATGTTACAATTGATGATCTGTGCCATGTTTGTGAATTTCATCTCTGACATGTATAATGGTAGGAAAAGAGATTCAAAACTGCTATTCCACTTTGCATCTTTTATTTTATAGTTGAGATATCTGAGACCTAGAGGGAACAAGTGACATACCAATGTTAATGATATTGAAAAATATATATAGTGGAAACACTGAAACTAAACAGCACTTCTATAAGGTAGCAATTTCTTTTTATATATCAAGGTCATTCGCCATCTTAACCTACATAGTCCCTCTTTGTTACTCTACAAAATATTAAAAATACAGAGATATTTACTTATTATCATACTCTTATCTAGGTCATAACAAAATACTACTTTGTACTTTATAAAAATGATATTTTTCAGTATAGACCTGGATTCAGTAGTTCCACCAAGATGATCACAGTCTTCCCACTTGTAAGAAGGGAGACAAAGTGTTACACAAATAATCACATTAATAAATCTATAATTTAAATCTAGTAAAAGTGATATGAATTACAGGTATATGGAGTTCTTGCCATGTATAACAGGAGGGTCTCATTTACATTTCAGGAGTCAGAGAAGACTGCTTTGAGGAAGTGATGTTTAAATGGACATTTGAAAGATGAGTGGGTATTAGCCTAGCGAATAATAGCGGAAGCCCTCTAGGCAGAGGCTTTGGAGAAATTTGGAGGTTGGAGAGATTTGCATTATTTCAGAACACAGTGAAAGTAACATTTAGTAGGAGAACTCTTGGTTATGGTAAACCTTTGAATGGTGCTGAAGGCAGTGGAAATCACTGAAGGATATTAAGAGGAATGATGTCATTTATCTATTATAAAAGATCTCTCTGAAAGGAAATAACTGAAAAGAAAATAAAGATATAATCTAGCAATCTAAGCCACAGTTGATGGTGGCTTGGGCCAAGGTGGTTAGGATTGAGATATTGCATACATTGGAAACAATGTATTATAAATGGAATAGGGATTTTTCTGTAAATGCCATATCTTGGACCTTGTTACCTAATATACCAATGTATCTCACAGCTTGGAGCTGAGCCTCATACATAGTATTAAATAAGCTTTTCTGAAATTATTGAATAAATAAATAATTGAGAATAAGCTTTTCTGGAATTATTGAATAAATAAATAATTGAGAAGGTAGAAGAAGTAGATCTCAGGAACATCTTCTTTATTTTTTATGTAATCTGTTGGTCAGTGGAAGAACCATTTAGCGAAATAGGGGAATTGGAGATGACAAAGATTTGGACATAGAAATAATCAAAACTTCAATTAGAAACATGTTAAGCTTCTGATTCTATGGTAGACAGAACTGTGATCCCGCAAATACATCCCATATGTGAATATGTTACCTTACATAACAAAATTAACTTTGTAGATGTGATAAGGTTAAGAACCTTGAGATGGGAGGATTACCCTGGATTGTCCAGGTGGGCACATTGTAGCCATCTAAGCCCTTAATAGTGGAAGAGGATGATAGAAGAGTGGATCAGAGAGATGAGATAGAAGAAGGAGAGATTCAAAAAGTGTGAGAGGGACTTGACCCACCATTGCTAGCTTTGAAAATGGAAGAAGTGTGCTATGAGCCAAGAGAAAAGGTATGTGGGTGGCCTTTAGAAGCTGGGAATTGTGCTTACATGACAAGTAAAAAGGGAGTGGGGAGCTCAATCCTACAACCTCAAGGAACTGTATTCTGTCAATAACTGGAATGGGCAAAGAAATGTATCTTTTCCAACAGCCTCCAGAAAGGAATACAGACCTATGCATACCTTGGTTTTAGCCAGGTGAGACCCATGTTGAACTTCTGATTTATAGAACTATAAAATAATAAACTCGCAATGTGTAAACAACTAAATTTGTGGTAATTTGATATGGCAACGATAGAAAACTCATATAATATGCATAAGGTGTCCTAGTAGAGATATTAGTTAAGTAGCTGGACATACATAGTACGATACATACCTAACATCCCCCTCCCCCCCACACATATACATACACAGCCATATTAATCAAATTAAATCATTCTATCCTAATATATCTTCCAATATGGGATAAATAAGAATATATCTTGAGCAAGAATCATTTAAATTATGGATTACATAAAAATACCCACAGACAGAAAAAGTCCCTGAAATTTTTAAGAGTGTTGGTTTAATGAAATAAGACCTACTTATATTATTGGATTGTATTTTTCTATTTACTTAAGCAGTGATTTAAGACAAAAAATTACATTTTTTGTTTGATTGGTTGGTTTTTTTTTGTAAGGGATGTGGCAATATTGTTGTTTGTTTTTTCCACTAAGATGACCAGCTTGACTAATATGTCAATAATCTGTAAGACAAATTCTAGGAAAAATGTAAAAGTAGAAGAAAATATGTCTATGGCAACTCTTCAACTCTTTTACAGTATTTTTGTCCTCTTCAGACATTCCTGCAATTACTCTTCTATCTTTTCTCAGGCTTAAAACTCCAGAGGTAATGCCCTCCCAGGGGCATTTGTGTTTTGATGAATAAAAGGGACAAATCCTGCTGGAATGTCTGGCATTATGACAGTCAGAAGGAGCACAGTTATGGACATCTTGGGCTTTATCGTTTCAAACAAGGCACAAGTGTTCAGCACACCTACCCCACATGCTTCCCCAGTGTTTGTAAAGGTGGATATACATCTGCTCGTGTGCTGTTCAAAATACATCATATTGCATTCCAGGCTTTGTAGATATTAAGTGATTATTGTGTCCCTGGCTCATAATGCAGCCAAGTGTCTTGTTTTCCTTCCTTTTCTTAGTGAAGTTTGGGGCATAATTATGTAACATTTTATAGATGCTAAGATTCATTCCAATTTCTTTGAGAAACAATAACATAGAACTGTTTAGCACAAAATGCACCGTATTTGATAATGAAATGTCATAATTTATATTCCAATTAATTGAGTTTTAGATTATTTTAATTCTCATAACACTCTGATTCTCATAACACTCCATCAGAAGAATAGTCACTCAAAATTTACCCATTTTATTTGATGCAAACTGATTTAATATTACATAAAATTTTCAGTTACAGTAGATTTATTATAGCATCAACAATTCTGTTATCATTTGGAGATTGTATTCTAATATTAAAGAAGAGCCCTTTTCAGTTGCTTTACAGTTACTATACTTTCACTTCTATTTGGGTTTTGGAACATGTTTAGTTTTAAATCTCAGTTCCTTGCATTAATTTATTCTAACATTCATTAATTACACAAATATTTATTAAGTAGTTTTATATGCAAGACATTATACTAAGAACTGAGATATTTATTTCTTGTGTAATCCTAAGCAAGATAATTAAAGTACATAAGCCACAGCTTTCTTATTTGTAGAATGGGACCAATGATATTTATTCATAAGAACATCAGACAGATTAAATGCAGTTATATATATATATGGTGCTTATACATATATATATGGTGCTTATACATATATATACACACATATATATACACATATAGTACTTGAATTTAAAAAGCTGTAAAATCTTAAGTTAGTTGTCAGTTATGTTTAATTAAAAACTAAGTGTGTTTTTTTAAATTTTAGAATTCAAAATCTATTAAAGAAATGATAATACAGGAAAAATTCAGTATTTTTGAAATGTGAATTTTCTGTCATAATATAATATTGTTATTTCTACTGATATCAAATTATGTTCATTTTGAATGAAGAATATCAATTAAACTATAGTGTATTTCTTTTCATGTTATAGACTTTTGTACTATATTGTCATTATCTTTTTAATTTTCTCCCTAGAGAAAAAAATATTTGGTTAGAAATATGCCATAATTCTTTAACTATCCCCTTCTGGCAGGGCAACATTACAAAATGTAATGTGAAAAAATCATAACAAAGAGTACTATGTGAATTCCTTTGTTTTTTAATTTTATTTAGGCAACAGACCCTGATGCTGGAATAAATGGCCAAGTACACTACAGTTTGGGTAACTTCAATAATCTTTTTCGTATCACATCCAATGGGAGCATTTACACAGCAGTGAAGCTTAACAGAGAAGTCAGGGACTACTATGAACTTGTTGTTGTGGCAACTGATGGAGCGGTACACCCTCGTCATTCAACTCTAACACTGGCCATCAAGGTTTTGGATATTGATGATAATAGTCCTGTGTTCACCAATTCAACATATACTGTCATCGTTGAAGAGAATCTGCCAGCCGGGACCACTTTCCTTCAAATAGAGGTGTGTGGAAGAAGCAATTATTTCATGAATTCTGTATAAGATTTGACATTCTGTAGGGCTGCAGTAGGGCTGCCAGCCTTAGTAAATTAAAAAAAAAAAAAAAAAAAAAAAAGCACATACAGTCAAATTCAATTTCAGATAAACGAGTAAATTTGAATATAAGCATCTCTCAAATATTACATATTGTGCTTTATCTAACAACCCTATTTTAGAGATATACCAAAATTTAACAGGAGAAAAGTTGCCTTTGTGAGAAATTGATTAACACTTCTTAACAGATTTCTTTTTAGTTTACAAAAGTAATGCTAAATATTTATTGCAACAATTGACAATACGAGACTATTTAAAAAAACAAAATAGTCTCTCACCTTGTACCTCCAAAGTTACTCAGTATTAAATTTTATGTGTATTCTGTTACATTTATGTTTGTGCTCACACAAATATCAAATGACTATTTACATATATATAAATATCCATGTATGCAGGTGTGTACATATATATATATTCATATGCATATATATGTATAGAATTGCCTCATATTTTACAGAAATAGGATATTGCTGTACCTATTATTTTGTAATATCTTCTTCACTTTCCGTACACAACTGGCATACTTCCAGAAGTCTGACTCTCCTTTTTATTAGTGTCTTCATAGCTAAGCCTCTTTTTTTCAGTCCTCAAATAAATTATTACCAGAAACTCTGGACATTCTGATTCAGTAGGTTAGATTGGCCTGGAGATCTGCATTTTAAGCACAACCTCTTTAATTCTGACATAGGTGGTCTATGAAGTGTATTTTGTAAGAAAAAAATGTAGTCCTTTCTCAACCTGCAATCTACAACTTGAATTTTGTTAGCATGCATTTCAAGAACTTGTGTTTCTTCCATAATTTAACTCAATATGTGTTTACTTAGTCAGTAAACATTAATACATCTAAAAAAGGCAGACGCTGACCAAGGAGAGGGCCATTATTTCTCCATTTATTCTTCTATTCATCTATTCATTCACTCATTCCTTTATTCAACAAGCATATTTTCAGTGCTTACTGCATGCCAAGTCCTCTGCTAGACTCTGGGGATTCAAACATGAACAAGACAGATTTCCTGCCTTCATCAAATTTTCAGTCTGGTGTAGCAAACAGACAAGTAACTGGTAATTAATATAGAGGTCCTCAATGCAAGGAACCTGGGAGATCACAGGTGGAGCGCTTTAACCTAATCTTGAGAACAAAGAGAATGTTTCCTGGAAAAGTTTATTTCTAAATTGTGAACTGAGGGGCAAATAAGAGTTATTCAAGGGGAAGAAAGAATATTCAAGGCAGCGGAAGAACCTGCTCAGAATCCTGGAGGAGAGGAGAGAGTGAGGAGCTAAAGGGCTGGAAAATATATGTGTCCTTCTCACCATGTTAAGGAGATTGGAGTTGATCCAAAATGAAATGGAAAACAAGAAGAATTTTTAGGCAGGAAGGTGACATCATAAAATCTGTGCTTTTACAGTAGTATCTTTCCCATTGTGATGTTGATAACTGTTTGGAGGGGGCCAAGACTGACATTCACAAAGATGTTTGCTTTACTGCATGCATTTTTTAACAAACCCTGACCTTCCCCACTCTATCCTTGCTGCATCCCATTTCCTCTACCAGAGTTGCCTTTGCCAGTCTCTACTACTGAATGAAAGAGCCAGCTATAAGACTTCCCATTGAAACCTGTTTTTTCAGCTGTTTTTTGTTTGTTTTTTGTTTTGCTTTAATGATTGGGAAACTTTATTTTTGGAAATGAGAATTTTTTAAAAAATTTTATTGGCGTATAGTTGATTTACAATGTTCTGTTAGATTCTGCTGTACAACAAAGAGAAGCAGTTATACATATACATATATCCACTCTTTTTTAGATTCTTTTCCCATATAAGTCATTACAGAGTATTGAGTAGAGACCTGTGCTGTACAGTAGGTCCTTATTAGTTATCTATTTTATATATAGTAGTGTGTATATGTCAATCCCAATCTCCCAATCTATCCCTCCCCAACCTTTCCCCCGGTAACCATAAGTTTGTTTTCTACATCTGTGACTCTATTTCTGTTTTGTAAATAAGTTCATTTGTACCATTTTTTTAGATTCCACATATAAGTGATATCATATGATACTTGTCTTTCTCTCTCTGATTTACTTTATTCAGTATGACAGTCTCTAGGTCCATCCATGTATCCCTTTTATTTTGGTATTTGTCTTATTTCTTCTTTGAGACAGTAATCTGGAGGGTAGGTATCTTGTTTTTATTCATCTTGTGCATCTCTATAGCACCTTGTGTACACTCAATAAGTATTAGTTAAAAGAAGGGAGGTATAATAGAGTGATCTCTAGAAATGTATTATAGGATCTTTGTGAGAAGACATATTTCCTTAGTTTTCATATAGCCCTTTAATAACCTGTTATGTTTATGGAAAGCACACACTAATATTTATTTTTATTTAAGGTATTATTTTTCATGGTTATACAATCATCAGGAAATAATAAGCAATCATTTATGACAATATTTATTTCTTTACCGTGGTATGATCCTTTTAATTAGTGATTTCTTCAAATAAAATAGATACAGTAACGAGATCAACAATGACAAAACCTCATGGGTCTCTGTCTCTGACTTGGTCTCTTTCTTTCTCTCCCTCTCCCCTCTATCTGGTAAATTACTTTAAAAAATGTTTCTCTCTGAAACATGCCTTTTGATCATTATTCATTTCATGCTATTCTAGGTACTGACACATAACTTCCATCAGTCCTGCATTTCTTTATTTTGGCAATGGCAGTGATATAACCATTCTTCTTCTTAATTTGTTACAGGCCAAAGATGTTGACCTCGGAGCAAATGTATCTTATCGGATAAGAAGTCCGGAAGTGAAGCACTTTTTTGCACTACATCCATTTACAGGAGAACTCTCCCTTTTAAGGAGTTTGGACTATGAGGCATTTCCAGACCAGGAAGCAAGTATCACTTTTCTAGTGGAGGCCTTTGATATTTATGGAACAATGCCACCTGGTATTGCTACTGTCACAGTGATAGTAAAGGTAAGGAATATAGATGACTTCTGGTTGCCTACTTTGTACTCTCTACATGTAGTTTCTGTTTTGTTTTGTTTTTTTAAATCCGCACTATAGTATAATATTTGGGGGCAGGATTCATAATTATATGTGGTACCAGAGCCAGAACATAAAATTTTGAATGTACAGTATTTACAAAGACTTGAGAAATAACTATATTATTTAACTTATAAAAAATAAGTTTGAAAGAACCACTAAATAAGAGTTCAAGTACTGTGTCTCCCTGGGTCCACCATTAGCTCTGTGACTTCAGTCAAGTCATAATTTCTCTAGACTACACTTTAGTCCAAATTCCACAGCACCGGGGATAATAACTTCATCCAAATCCTTCAACTTAAAAAAATAAAAATTAAAAAATAAGAGTATTCTGAAAGTTTAAGAGTTCTAAACCCCCAAGAACTAGTTAGTTTAGTTTAGTTTGGAACCCAAGATTCTGGAATGAAACAAGCTTTGGAATCAGATGGAATTGGGGTTAATTTCTTGCTCAACCATTTTCAAGTTCTGTGACCTTGGGGACTCTCTCAACCTCTCTAGATTTGCCCTCTAGGTGAATAAAACACCCTGCACCAATTGATTGCCTAGAAAAGCATGTCATCTTCCACCTTTAGGGTTTCTTGTGATTGTTAAGGTGTGTATTTAAAAGAAGACATGAAGAAAGATTCATCAGTTCTCACATGTTAGTGTATATAAAGGTCATCTGAGCTGCATACCAAACTTTCAGATCCCTCTGCTCCTTTCCAAAGGGACACCTTTCCCACAGGAGCATCTGAGACATCAGTATATTAGAAAAGTAAACAGATGATTCTTACACAGGTTGTGTGAGTATCAGATGTTGAAAAATATACTTCAGTTACAAATGCACACATACAAACGATCCTCGAGCTGCTTTATTAAAGGTGTTTAGTACTAAAAAATGACTTCAGATGACCTTTATTTCTTTGGTGACATAAAATAAAAGTGCTTTCATAAACATGTTTTGTATGATTTTTGGTCAGGGGAAGAAAGTACAAATTTGAAACTACCCTCTTCACATGTTTTCTCTGATACCCGACTGGAGTTTGAATGGTTAAAAAGACAGAGCTAGTCAGAAAGAAACAGATTCACACAGAGTGAGAGCAAAAGAGTGAGAGAGGAGAGAAGGAAAAGGAAAAAGGGAGAGGGACAAGGATACAGAAGATCTATATGATAAATGAAGACTTTACAAGGAAGCTTATAGAAAGTTTCAATAAGTCCATGAATGAAATACGTGAATAATTGGGTAAGCAATTTAAGTTCGCTTTAATATAGATATTTTAATTCATATTATATTCACAAATGTATATGTTCTACAAAAAATATATGATTTATGATTATGACTCAGATTTTGCCCGGTAACCATTGAGACCAAGCTTCCATGTTAAAAAAATAAAATCTATGAAATTAGACGGAAGAAAACATGGAAGTATGTGTAAATTTTGAATTAATGTTTAGTTATAGATGGTAGAACTGCAATACAAATTTGGCAACCACACATTGGTCTGCTATACAGCAGGACTATTTGTACTTCTTGCAGTCCCCTTACATCACTAGAAATGTATCCTAACTGAATGGGATCAAGTTATTTGACTCACCAGTTCTGTTAGGTCGTCTGATCCTGGAGATCATTCAGAAACCATAGGAACCTATGTTCATTTAAAGTTTGCCGCTTGAGATGCCTAGAATTACAATCTGTAATGTGTTTGAGGTAAATTGTTTAGCAGAATTCACCTATGATAAATTACTCAGGATTTTATACTATCTGGTTCTAGTTGGCAACCTAAAGCATGTGGAAAGTTCTGGGAATGACTTCAATTCTTGAAAGCAGCTTTCCATAGAGGGCTGTATGTACACAGGTTATAAGGCACAGAAGGTCATCGGCAGCTTTTGTACAATGTTCATTCTTAAAGGGCACTGCCAGGTATAAATGATGGTACAAGAAATCATCACTTTTGTTGCATTTTTGTTTGATTGTTTAACTGATAAATAAGTAAGGTATGCAATTGGTTTTCTTAGACAATACAATATTGATATGAAAACATAGAAGATTGTTAAAGATTTCACCAATATATGATTAACATAACTATATTTATCATATAGGTAAATGCTCTAATGGTCTTGACTGTAAGATCTTTGAGTGTGGATTTTCTTGTGTGTTTTGCTGTTGTTGTTAAGATAATCCTGCAGTCAGGGTGGGATGTGGGGATTATTCCATTGCCTTTACTTTACACTTGAATTAGGTTTATCTGCTGGTACACACATGATGTCACTTCTTCCCTGGAGTCCTGCTGTCTTCTCTGAACTATTGGGTTGGCCAAAAAGTTCCTTCAGTTTTTAAGGAAAAATAAAAGACACATTTTTCATTTTCACCAAGAACTTTATTGAACAATGTGTTCACCGTTTTGCTCCACTACCTTCTGCCATTTTTCAGGCAATTTCGTAATTCCATCTTCGCAAAACATTTTATCTTTTTGAGCAAAGAACTGTTCCAGGTGCCTTTTACAGTCTTCCAGGGAATTGAAATTTTTTCCATTAAGAGAATTTTGTAAATACCAAAATAAATGGAAATCTGAAGGTGCAACGTCTGGTGAGTAGGACGGATGAATCAGAACTTCCCAGCCAAGCTGTAACAGTTTTTGCCTTGTCATCAAAGAAACATGTGGTCTTGCATTACCTGATGGTAACAAGTGTTGCTTTCAGTTGGTCTCACTGGGAGCAGCACTTGTTGGAATTAATTGTTTGGTTTTCCAGAAGGAGCTCATAATAGAGGACTCCCTTCCAATCCCACCATATACACAACCTCACCTTCTTTGGATGAAAATGAGCCTTTGGTGTGGTTGGTGGTGGTTCATGTAGCTTGCCCCATGATCTCTTCTGTTCCACATTATTGTACAGTAACCACTTTTCATCGCCCGTCACAATTTGTTTTAAAAACAGAACATTTTTCTTACGTTTAAGAAGAGAATCCCATGAGGAAATATGGTCAAGAAGGTTTTTTCTCTTAACTTACGTGGAACCCAAACATCAAAGTGATCAACATAACCAAGCTGGTGTAAATGATTTTCCAACACTTGATTTGGATATTTTGAGTATGTTGGCTGCCCTCCTGCGTGGTATAACGTTGATTGTTCTCAATTAATATCTCAATTTGATCGCTATCCACTTCAACTGGTCTACGCGACCGTGGAGCATCATCCAGCGAGAAATCTCCAGCACGAAACTTCGCAAACCACTTCTGACACGTTCGATCAGTCACAGGACCTTCTCCATACACTGTGCAAATCTTTTTATTTTTTGCGTTTCAGGTGCATTTTGACCTTTCTTGAAATAATAAGGCATAACATGCGGAAAATGTTGCTTTTTTCTTCCATCTTCAATATTACAATGGCTACACAAAAATTCACCAGTTTTGATTTTTTTTTTTTTAAATGCACGCTGATATGGCAGCTGTCACAATACATTCTAACAAAACTTTTTCGAATGAAGTTAGCTACTAGAGCCACCGTATGGAAAAAAATGAACGAACTTTTTGGCCAACCCCAATACGTTGGAAAGGGGAACACGAGTACTTTCCATTCTCAGATGCCCTAAAGCTATCTGGAGTGTTTTATTAGGGTCTGGATTCCTTCTTTCTCTGGGGTCCACAATGATTCTGTATCTACTCCTTCCATTTTGTGTTTCTCTATCCTAAGAATTTTATCTGTTTCAGGGAGTTATAAATGTATCATTTCAGGGACTTAAAATTTTATTCAGCATTAAGTTCTCTTTGGGAATAGCAATGTGAACTATCAAAATCTTTTCTTGGGTAAGCTGCTTTTCTATTTGTGTCTCTCTTTCCCGAGACAATGATTTTCAGTGCTCTAGTAGTCTAGGGAAGGATCAAGGGACAATACAAGATCATCGAGGGCCTGAGGGGCTTCAATGCATATTTAGAAATATTATTTGCCACACTGTTATGATATGACATTTAGAAATTTAGAAATCTGCTTACAAAAATTTTAGGAACATGATAATATTGGTGGTTATGAAGATGCCATGATAGGTAAAGACATGAAAAAGACTAAAAGATGAGACTGATCTAAATGAACTAAATGAGCAAAATGGCTTCTGGACCATCTACCTGGTTTTGCCTACCCATATGCTTTGATGGTGTTGAACACTAAAAACTTTTTAAATAGAA
Source organism: Balaenoptera physalus (assembly GCF_965194825.1). Lineage (NCBI taxonomy): Eukaryota > Metazoa > Chordata > Mammalia > Artiodactyla > Balaenopteridae > Balaenoptera > Balaenoptera physalus. Next base: position 64,809,659 of record NC_138893.1, on the reverse strand, counting down.
AAAATGGTCCATCTATTGGCTGTTCTGGACAATAAGGGAAGAAAAGATTTGCTACTAAGGACCTTCACCCTATAATTCCCAGATTCAAAGATGGATGCTCAAGTGGTATGTAGCCTTCTCTCTCAGGACAGATGTGGTTGATAATGGAGAGTTATAATCCCTCATAGACTCTAGCTTGGCTGCTCTAATTTCAGTTTAGACTTATTTGCTTGGATTTTTTTTTTTTTTTTTTTTTTTTTTATGGAAGAAGTCATTGGTGTCAAACTGAGTCCCAAACTATCATCTGAACAAGCAGGATGTGCACTAAATAAGCCTCATTCTCTATCTGGGACTTAAGTCTCTTAAAATGCCTTCCACATTCCCTAACCACCCCTTTATTTTAATACAGGGGATTCACTCAAGAATTCTACATCAGCTTGTGTGAAATGTTGCTCATTGATGGGCTACTTCTTTATTTAGAAATAAAAGAGTGTTGATCTAATTTTTATTGTCTCAGTTGCTCTATCTTATTTAGAGAAGTCAAACCATTTCATCGGTCAAGGGTTCCTGACCTATACAAAGTTATTTCTGGATTATTGTACATTTAAAACAAAACTTAATATTTAATTCTAGACATTTTTCAGTGCCACTTTGTTTTCTTTTTCAAGGTTATTTAAGCCTAATAAAATTTGCTGAACATTTCTCCAAATGCAGGCTGACACTTGCTTTCCTTTCTCCTAATCACTCAGGATAAGATTATCACAAAGAGAATTTTAAAACTGTATTGTATACTATTGGGGCCCATAAAAATATCATATTTGTTTGTTTTGAAGAGAAGAGTGGAATACAATTCTCATTTCTCTACAAATGTAAATCTTTCCCAAGCTTGCAAATTTTCTGCTGTTGGTCTGTTTACTTGCAGTACTGACAAGCTGTTTTACTGACAACATAATTGCATGGGATTTGCCAAGAGATATTTATACCCAAAACAGTCAGTCACCAAGGGAAAAGCATCTTGAAGATCTGTCTTTGAAAATGAGCAGAAACATAATTTCTTTTGTAAAGAAGGAAAAAAAGAAAGAAAGATCAAGTGCTTCATATCTAGTCCATCAAACTTATTAAAAATTGAAGTGATAATGGGGAAATTGAAGTATTTGAAATAATTGAAATAATATTTATTTCAAAGGAAAAATATTTTCACAGTAGAAGGAAAATGGAATTTTATCACAGACACCTGCAAAGAGCTTTCTTAGTGTCAAATTTCAAGGATCCAAAACAAAACTAATCATGATCTTACAAATAATATGTATTTTTGTTGCAAAGGTTTTGCAGAACATTGATAAGACAAGGCCTTTTTCATTGTGTGTTTATTGAATATCTATAAGAATTGAATCTGTGATGATAGTAAATTACATGATATGGGTAAATCTCTGGAAAATATAGATAAAATTCTAAATAGTTTTACACATAAAATCCAGAGAAAAATCTGCCCTTACAAACTGAGTTATAATAATATAATATAGAAAATACACGGAAAGAGAAGATCTGTTTTCTATAGTAAGCCAAAAGCTGAATACAAGCCAGAAAGGTTGAAATATTTAAATGTGTATATAATTCTGGGTAGCATTAAAAGGAATGTAAAGAACTTGTCCAAGATAAACAGATGACTTAAGTCATTTGCTGATTGTAATTTTAGATAGAATGGCTGCATGAGAGTAGGAGAGAGAGTGAGGGAGATGCTTCTCTGAAGGAAGGAGACTGAATTCACTCCTGGTTGTGTTTACCTGTAAAAGAGGGTGCAGGTATGGGAGTAGGCTGAGATAGATGGAGGGACCAGAAATGAAAGACCATCTAGAAGGGCTGAGGTTATTAGGAAATACAGTGAGTCTTGGAAGATAGAGCTAGCATTTTCATCTTTCAGAGTGGTTTCTTCTTCTGAGAAGGAAAGGAATGTTCCTACCCCCAAAGTGTATAGGAAAGAAGATAGACAGAAACTCAATGCCCAGTACCAAGCTGGCATTTGCCAATCTATGGACACCTGACAGGCAGTGATTTGCCGCTGATGTTCTGTGGTGACAGTATTAGTAGAGTCCTTATTTTGATTTCGTCAAAGGAGCTGTGGTTTGAGAGACAAGGAGATAATCCAGGATTCGAACAAATCAGAAACTCTGGACATTTCAATATTTATAGCATCTTTCCTTCCCTTGCTCTGGAGGGAGGAGACTGAGTAAAAGATATCTTCAATGGACCAACTAGTGGGAGTATGGTCTAATAGATTGATCATTATTTTTTTTTATTAAAGTATAGTTGATTTACAATATTGTTAGTTTTAGGTGTACAGCAAAGTGAGTCAATTATACATACATATATTTTTTCTGACTCTTTTCCATTTTAGATTATTATAAGATACTGAATATAGTTCCCTATGCCACACAGTAAATCCTTGCTGTTTATCTATTTTATATATAGTGGTGTGTATCTGTTAATCCCATACTTCTAATTTAACCCTCCTCCCTCCTCCCGATTGATCATTATTTTTTATGACTTGCTGCTTTTCACCTTGAGGTTGGTTCACCTGGAGAAAATACCCATTTAGGGCTATGGCCTTCAAATATTACCCTCTGTTCTATTCTGTGCTATCAGATTCTTAAGAGTATATTCTCTCTAATATATTCACCTCCGTGTTTAAAGAATATGAATACATCAAGGAGGGCGCGTCATAGGGCTGATTCAGATGGTTTCTTAAAGTATCTGCCTATTCTGCTATTTCTACAGCTTTACAACAAAGATGTTGCCTATTCTGCTATTTCTACAGCTTTACAACAAAGATGTAACATATTTTCACTAAAGAACCAAACCAGAGGAAACAAATAAAAATGTACAAGCCCAGAGATAACATAATATCTCAAACAGGAATAATTTATATTGCTATGGCTCCCCATATATCACCCACTGATTTCTGGGAGTCCCAGGAAAATGCTTTACTTATAGAGTATACACAATTAAGTAATTTTACCCTTCAGTGATGATCACATTCTTCCCTGCCTGTCAAGGCAAATGAGACCAGGCTTGCCTTACCACAGCTCTCCCAGTGGGGACAATAGATGCTGATCAGCCTTGTTGATACTAGTTACTGCTAAGCATTGGTACCATTTTCCAATCCCATCATGACTATAGCTGTGATCTCTACCCCAGTGAATTGGCTGCCTCATACTGGGGGGCACTCTTGATATGTTGGTGTCCTCAGTATGTACTCTGAGAACTTGACTTCACCAAAGTCATACAGTATTCCAAACAGTAATAATTTGTGCCTTCAATATATTATTATCATCAGGGTCTCTCATGATATACTTCATAGAGCACTAGCTCCTCAAGATGGTACTGGGTGTCTCATACACAAAGAATTACATAGACAAGTGGATTTGGGAAACACTGGTATATATAAATATAAACAGATTTCTATGCTATAGGCCTTTATATAGGAGCCTTAAATATGCTAGTGTGTGTTGTGAATCTCAAAAAAATAAAATGTGATTTCCCACAATTGATCATGGAATTTCTTTTTATTTGTAAAGCTTTTGATAGGACTAATTTTCCAAAGAATGCAATTTGGAAAAAACTTTATTAGGTTTTAGTGAAAATAACTATTTGTAGGGTTAAATATTGAATAAGTTGTTTAAAATGTACAAATACGACTGCTGGAAGTCTCTTTTTACCAAAAAAAGAGCTTCATAAATAATTATAAAAATTATCTTCAGGGAAATAGATTAGAATTATGCAGTGTTTAGAAGCTTGCAATGTTGCCAAGATAAAATTGTAGTAACTAGTTAGAAGAATTCTTAAAAATGTAAAATATTTTTGGAAAGAGGTATTTAAAATTTTATGTGTGGAATTTTAATGAAAATCCTACTCAAGTCATTTTATATATAATCTTCTGATGACCTTGCCAGTTCCCTTTCTCCTCACATCCAAGTAGCAGAATGATGCCTTTAGGATCGACATACCAGAATTAAATCTTAGCTCTACCCTTTATTAGCTGGATAATCATGAACAACTTAATTTCTCTAAGCTTCAGTTTCCTTATTCTAAAAATAGGAACAATAATAATAATAGCTAACATCTATTTTAGGCAAATTAATTGAGATGATAAATTTAACACAACTAGCATAATGTCTGATATAAAGTAAAAATAAACCATGTACATACACACATACATACATATAATTATGATGCACTTTTGAGAAAGTCTGAAATAGGGTGATGTTATTTGAATTGATGCTCAAATATTCAAGCTTAGAATGTGCACATATTCTCCCAATTGACCACAGTGTCATGGCTTAGGAAAAAAATCCAAAAACCTATCAACTGCCTTCCCCCTATATTACCATTCCAGTTCAGAGAAACTAGATGGGAATGGAATTTTGTATTAAATTAGTGGGTTTGTCAACATTACACAGTGCTAACCTCTTCTAATTTAACCATCAATCTTGAAGGACTGTTTTACCTGCCAGAGTGCATGAGTGATGAGGCAGTTGCTCAGGTAACAGAGATGCATCCCATGTGAAATTTAGTTAAACTCCTTACTGTATATTCCCATCACATCCTTATACTTCCTCTTTCATAACGTCCATCACACTTGCTAATATTTATTTATTTTTTGCTTTCCACACTAAACTGTAAGCTCAGCACCAGCAGGCACTGTATCTTTCTTGGTGGTAACCATATCCCCAGCACCTAAAGTACTACCTAATGCACAGTGGGAGCTCCATCAATATTTGTGATACTGAGAGCTATAGTGTACATTTTGCTACTTGTGGCAAAGTGTAACATTGATTACCTTACATTAAGGATAATACTATCCCCCAAGAATCCAGAAAAGCTTCAAACTCAGAAATAAAACCAAACCAAAACAAAAAACAAATTTAGGCAGCTAAGAAAGAATCTTCCCAGTACAGGTTTTGATCCAAAAAAAAAAAAACGTTGAGGTAAGTTTGTGACTTGTGTTTAAGAGAGCCCCATGCAAAACAGAAAAGGAAAGATTATTTTGGTTGGTTGGAGATAGGGCCTTTATGACCCTATGTGGCAGAATCACAAGAGAAGGTAGAGAAGTCAGAAAAGACAGAAAGACAAGTAAAGAAACCAAGAGGGAAGAAACAGCAGAAGGTAGATAATATAAAAAAGAACAACTGAAACAGCAAATAGAGGATGTCTGGTAGTGCAAAACAGAACTGGTAACAGGCAGAGGAAAAAAATCAACTGTGTCGTCTGCCAAGGAAGAGGCGGCATCAGCTCCATAAGCCTTAAGGGATTTCAGGGGACTGGGCAGCCAGCGGTTCTATGTGGCTAGTGATAACGCTGGACGGTACTGTAGGAGCCATTCCACCCACTGGCACACACCATCTGGACTCCTCACAGAGCTAGCACGAGAGCTTAAGATGAGGGCTGACATTCTCTATATTTTCATCATTTAAAGAAAGATGATCAGAATATAACGAGTTAGTACTCTTCTGTCAGGAAAAACGCCTCTTATCCAGAACAGCTTTTAACCTATGATTCCAGAAATTAAAAATTCTGTCATCTATTTCTCATCGCTATCAATAGAGAACGTGCCGTTAATTTGTAAATTCACCAGCAAGTTCCTATCTTCCTGGTATGCTCATTAAAAAGGGTTCCTTAAATCTACTCTGTGGTCTGTCAAAGCAGAAATGGTTTCTGTGATTATTTTAGACTTGAGTTTAGAAAATAAATAAATGAAACTCATATTTTCTTCCTCTTAGATAACTATCTTCAGGTGCAGTTTTCGTTGCTTGATACGTGGAAACTAATTATGCTTACTTGTACAACAATCTTTTTTTCTAAGAAGATCAAGGCTTAGTTCCAGTTGAGAACCATGGTAATATTCAGAATACTCTTTAGAAACATGAAAAGTAATTTTTGTTCAGACCAACAAAAAGTATAGCCACAGAAAGGAAACTTAATGATAAAATTGTTAACAAGAGAATAGAAAATGAAATTTTCTTTCTGTCAATACTGCCCTCTAGTGGAAAAATTGGCAACAGAATAGGGCTTGCGTTTGGAGAGTGGAGTTTATCCTTAATTTGCTGCATAGTAGAGCATTTGTACAGAAGCAGATTTATGTACATTTTTCTTCAGACATCCCTGGAGCATAAATATAATAAAGTATTGATTATGCTCTTTGGCATTGCATTTCAGTAAATTCTCTAATCTGAAATAATGCATCATGCAAGAACTGTGTGCAACTGGCTACACAGCTTAGCCACAGTGAAAGATTGTAACCTCAAAATATGTACAATGTACCAGAAAAAGAACCACAGCTACAATAACTGTACTGATTTATTCTTTATGTTGTCAGTGGCAAGCAGACCAAAGGGGGATACCAGTCTTTTAATGGTGTTCAATTATTCACCACTTTAGGTTTCTGTATAATCAGTTTGTGAGGCCAGATTATAAAAATGTCCACTGTGCGTTCAATTAGAAGGTGATCGGTGACTACTTTCCCGGCCAAAAAATAAAAAGGCTACTGTACTCAACACTGTCAGCGGCTGTATTGACATAACAGGGAAATCACATACTATTTTTTTCCCTGAAGAATTAAGATTACGTTAAGATTTTTAATGTCCCCTGGGGGGGAGCGGGAGAAGAAAATTCATAGGAATATATTGAGTTTATGTGATTTGGGAAACTCATGTAGAGAAAGTCACGAGGTTGGGCTCCTTTTCTAACCTTCAGAAGTTACAATTTAGGAGTGCAAGAGGAGTTCTGCACCTTTGGTTACAAGACTCACTTGTTAAAATAATTGGCACTCTTGAAAGCAGGAAGAAGTGTGCATGCAAATGTTTTATATATTTACCCCCTGCCTGGAACCTCAAGATCAATACCCTCCACTCTCCTCATTATAGAGAACCAGTGCTTCCTAGGTTTATTTACTTGTTCAGATTCTAAAGCTCATCATTTATAAAGGAAGTCTTTTTCATGTAGAGGCTGTGAATACTACATGTCAAAACAGAGAAAATGATGTTTTTTATTTTTCAGTTTTGCTTACAGCTCAAGATCTCCAGTTTTTACTAGAATCTACAGGGTTTTTCAGATTCACGACTCAGAAGTCAGCTCTATTGTGAACATAAAAGCAAGCTTAATTTGATTGTAATAGTTAATTATCCTGACCTCTTTGCAAAAAGAGGTGTTTATAATCAGTTAATTTGTGTGTTTCCAATTTACATTGTACAAAAAAATTGTTGTATCAGAGCAAATATCAAAGACTGTGTAGAATAATTTTCTTCTTTTGTTTTTAACATCAAGTGAGAAAAAGATGACCGGGAGAATAAGATAACTAACAAATTTAGTTTGGGGCTCAAATATGTTTCACCAAAAGTACTCAAAAAAATGCAGGATGCAATGATTATTTTTAAAAAAAGTAAATTTAAGAAAGATAAATCAGCCAGGTTAATAAACATTATTTTCGAGAAAAAAAATGATTTGAAATTCTCCATCAAAGATAAAATGTTTGAGAAAAAAATGGTCTTGCTCTCAGGAGACCAGACTAATTAGTGGTTTTGCCAAATAAGTAGATTAATTTAGGTGATGTTGCTAAGCTATCTGCAGAATCAGTAACTTTACCTGTCAAATGGCAGTTAAGTGACAAATTCAGGAACATCTTTTCTTGAGCCACCACAGTGTCCCCAGAGCCTAGCATTGGGTCATAAAAATGGGAGGAACCTGATAAATATCATTTAATGAATAAACATAATAGCAATGCATTTATATCATTGAATTGTAAAAATTTAAAGGATGCATATAAATCACTTTGAAAAATCTTTAAATAAATTAAAATTGTTTTCTGACAGAACATCTAATCCTATGTGTCATTATTGTAGTGTGGTACAGGGAAAACATCCTTTAATCATTTTATGTTTGTAAAAATGTAAGATGGCATCAAAGGATATTTCACAATTTGCATTTGAAATGTTCTAATCATACTATTATGCTAAGTATATATGTAAAGAATTTGCAATTGCAACAGAAACACTAAAGAGCTTTCTTTAAAAGCAACAACAACAAAACAAACAAACAAAAATACTGTCTTCTACACCTGTCTCATAGAAGGGCACCTTTTATGAATGTTTTCCTACTTTTCAAAGTTTAAAACTACATCATACCATTAGAAGTACCTTTAGAGAAAATTTCATGCATCACTCCGAATATCTGAAAGATGTATTTGGAGGAGCACAGGGTGTGTGACAGACTCTTTACTTGAGCAGAGTGGCCTTTGGTAGAATGGGGTAGGTATCACACACATTAATATTGTATAGGAACTCTGGCAATTTCCTCTGGGGTGCCATTCTGAAGTGAGTGTAATGGAATTGAGAGGATGGAAGGCTGACAGTGGCAAACGGGTTGTGTGATATGAAGAGATGGAGCCGGTCTAGTCACTGTGTACCTCACCTGGTTTCAACAGAAGCACTAAACTCTTAATTGTGTTTTACAGGATATGAATGATTATCCTCCAGTATTTAGTAAACAGATCTACAAAGGGATGGTGGCTCCAGATGCCGTCAAGGGTACACCTATCACGACCGTTTATGCTGAAGATGCAGACCCTCCTGTAAGTAGAAGACGTTAACACCCTTAACTAAAGTGAGAAAAATCTGTAACACTTATAAATGACCCAGTTCCCAAGACAGTGCAGTGAGTCTGTGTAAGTTCCACTCTATTCACTCACATACATTTGATGTACTCTTGCCTGTTGCATCCACAGGTACAGACCATATTTCAAGCGATTATTATTGAACTTAGACAATTAGGGATATGGTTTTTGTTTTACTGGGATTCAACATTTACTATTTATCAATTTATCTAGTACTAATGATAAATATGTATAGAAAGAATAGTCTACATTTGTAATCAGTATCATTCAGGTTCTTTAGTTAGAATATTGTAAGCTTAATTTAGCCTGGATAAGTTTTATCCTTAGGTATTTTACATTTTATTCATATTTTGTTAGCAAACACTAAATCAATATATGACATAATATTATATTGAATGTGCTAATTTTGGTAAACTAAAGTTGTATTGCTTTTAGAACATATTTAATAGATTCTTTTATTATCCAGAATTTCAGGGCATCTTTTGAGATGCCCTAAATTGTCTTTCAAGATAGAGGGTTCCTAATTAAAATATTATTTTAGCAGAAGTGAGGTAAATTTTCCTTAATATTGTTTCTTAATGTATTAAAAATAGCATATAAAACTAATAATACCAGTATAAAAATGCTTTCTGTAAATAAGTTGAGGGTGTTATATTAACTATTTATTCTCATAATAGCTGAATGATGAAGATTTGAATTTTTTACCTTGGGTGAGCTTGAAGTACAAGTCAGTGGCTGATATATTCTAGAAAAATGTTAAAAGTGTTAAATAAACCATTTTAGAAAAGCAAGAAAATAGAAAAAGACCTCAATTTTATAAGTGATTTAAAAGTTCAGTTTTGTGTTGCTAATATAAACAATATTTATGTAATGCTATTTATTTAATAAAATATGAATGGCAATCACAACATTTTTCAGTTTCAGTTGTGACAAGCCATATAAAGTCTTTTGTGACTATGACGTCTTGAAAAATAATGTTAACATGAAAGCAATGACCTTTCACTCAGAAGTTCCTTTTCTCAAGTGTGTTAAAATGTCTTTGAAACTGATTTATTGCATCTTGGGAAATACGACAGGCAAAATTTCATAGCCTTGAACATACCAATAGAGATGGTGGATGTGAAATTGGTGTTTTGTCTGCTTTCTAAGTAAACTGTCAGAGGTACAAAATACTTTGAAATTAGGACTACAGTTCAGTTCTATTCAAGATGTGTTTTGAGCACCAACTCCATAGTAATCACTGTGCTCACCAGGTTTTGCTCTCCAGAAACTGACACTCTCATAGGAAAAGCAGAACTGCACATAGAAGCTAAAAAGCACTGTATTGAATGAGCGTACATGTAGGGGAGGAAGGCTTTTCCTTTCTTCCCCTCTAGGTTCTCTGGCTGGTCTAATAATTAAATTGACATAAGACAAATTAACAGGAGAAAAACAAATTTAAATTTGTACGAGAGCTCATAAAAATATGATGCTCAAAGAAGTGACTAAATCAGGCAGCCTTTATACCTTTTAGACCAAGAAACAATACATTTGTGAAGAACCGACAAGATGAAGGGGTTTGGGCTTGGGGTAGTATTTTAGTAAAGAAGTAACAAGGTTTGCTTACACGGCCTTCTTGTCTTTGAATTCCCTATCTCTGGTAGTAAGGATTTCTCTCTTTCTCCTGGGGCAGGCAGGATACCTTTCACATGGGAGATTTATTTCCTGCTTTTAGGGGGACAAAGAGGAGTCAGAGTGTCCATCTTATACTGACTGTTTCTTAAGTAACTTTAATTCAAAATAATCAATATGCCCAAGTGGCATATTTTGGGCAGACTGCCATGAACCCTGTCATAAGCAAATACAGCATCTTAAAATACTAATATTTCTAAGAAATTTTCATTAGCACAGAATTTAAGATAGTGTTAAGCTTAATGACACTAATGATGAGAGACTAAAAGTAGGCCTGCTGTTTACCTATGTGGGATAGGCCTCAAAGTCTTAGGATGGATGGCAATATCCTCACTTCACATGTGACACCATGACCTTAGTACCTGGTTTGACATTCAGTCACTGCACTGATGTGAAAGAAGCTGTCTTGGTCTGTTGTTTGTTTTCTAAATAAGTTATATTACTTCTCTACAGTATTTGCCTAGAGAGAAGGCCTCCTTTTTACTCCCTAAGCCCGTTTACAGAAACTTAACAGGCTCAAATGCCATATTTCTTTGGAAGAAGCTCTTAGGTTTGCATTCCTAATAGTATTTTTTTTTAACATTTAATGTCTAATGCTGGCTTTTCAGTATATGAAAGGTGGATGCCAGTCATTCAACTGGAATACTGAGCATGCTTATTTCAGCTAACAAATACAAATTTTATCAGACTCAGTTTCAATCCTTGAAACACTAGCAATCCTTTGGCATAACTCGTATTCAGCATTGAGTTTTCCATCATTGCTGCAAATTGTGTCCCTTAAATTAGCATAGTTACAGTTTGGGTGCAGCTACATCAATCTGAAATAAAAGCTCAATTCCATGAAATTTTTAAGAAAATAAAAATTATACAACTTTCAAAATGTTATGACTGAGTTCACTTTTATTATTTTATGTAAGTACCATAAATCAAAATAAGTATTTTTTGGATGAGCTTGCCAAGTGTTTTCTATTCTGTTACTATTATAAATATGTATTAATTAGAAGAAGATAGTTTCAATTTCATATCCTTCAGGGCTCTTATGTCAGTTCCACTGCTTAGGGCTGTGAGTATCTATGGGTAACACTATGTTTATTTAATGGTCTCTCTTCCAAACTAGAAGGTAATGTCCTTGAGGGCAAGAATCCAGACTTATTCCAGTTTATTTTCCCACATCTAATTATGTTTGGTACTTAGTAGCAAATGCTTGTTGAATAACTGAATAAATGAATAAATAAGCAGTTATTTCTATGCTCTTTAGAATTGTCAAAATGTGCCAGATCTTCAGAAATTTAGTTATTTGTGACCCTGGGCAAGTTTCTTACTGTCTCCAAGCCTAAGTATGGCCATTTGAGGGCTGTAAGAATTAACTGGAGTGACATATATATATAATGCTTAGCGCTGCTTCTGTTCCCTCATATAAGTAGGTATTGTTACAATCCTGCAATAATAATGTGCATCTCTAGAGGTTGGTCACATCTTTTTCAAGGCATCATGTTTCTTGTGAATGAAATGAGAACCACCCATTTTAAACTAGAAAATTGCAACCACAAAATATCAGATGGAGAAATGGGTAAGGTCTTAAAGCCAGAGAGAACATTCTTGCCAAACATAAATTAAGAATTATAAAATGCATGTTTTGTAAACCTAAAGTGATCTAGAGGGAGAAAAACATCTTCCAAAATTGCTAACCTTTTCTTTCTGCTCACTAGAGACTTCTCACTCCAAACTTTCACAAAACAAAACTGCAAGTATAATTTTCCATTTGCATATTTTTATTCTTTCTGAAGCTGTGGCCAAACCCCATGATACAAGAGGTCTCTTTGTGGGCAGGGTAAATGCCTCACAGAATAGTGTCCTTCGTGAGCATGTAGATGTGGAAAAATATGGATAAATAAATGAAGCTTACATTTTGCTAATTTCCAAGAAGTTATGAGGAACCCACGGAGGAATACCTTCTCATTGTTGTGTCATTCTTTCCATTTAATGCATTTGAGGAATTTATAAGATTCTTGTTTAAAGTAAGTCAGTAGTTGGAGCATGTTTAATATTAGCAATTTTAACAAACTTTCTTATTTGCATATATTCATGTGAGAAATACTTATATATTGAAGACTTCTTTTTTAGGTTTCAGTATCAATTTATGAAGTGAATATGCTCCATGAAAAAGATCTTGTAAGTTCTCAATAGTAACTGGCTTTAAACATCAATGAGTATTCTCACTACACTTTTTTTTTCAGAAAGTATTCTCATAAAGGCATAATAATTGCAGCTGTGAGGTAATTTTTTCCCCCTCTGCTGAGATTTTGAGAGCTATACTATCCTTTCAGAGTTCAGACAAGCTACCTGAGGAATTATTTTTAAAATGATTTCACAGGTGGCTTTAACATCCTTTTTCTGTCGTTTGAGGACACTTTTGTTGATCTCTAGAGAGTAAAAAAGATGGTCAGTTTTTCTTTTCTATGATACATGACTTAAAATGTCATGATGTCACCAAATAATGCAAGGTAATTATGGCGATCTTCTCAAAATGCTTAACCCTCTGCCTAGTCATTCTGTCGCAATCTATTAGCAGAGGGCATAACAGTAGAATTAAAACAGCAATTGTTTTTATCCATGATTTGCTGTTTGCTTTGTGTGCAATAGTTAAAACTGTTCAGGACTAGGAGTGTTGTAAGATTGTATTTTTATCTCCAGATAATATGGCTGTTCTGTATCATTTTCCATTGATATATCTGCAGATCTTGTTTTCATCACTCATCACATACTGGTTTGTGTTGTTTTGCTCTATTGATTTAGGTTATTGCTAGCAATGTAGCGTAAACTCTTGTTTTAAAGATCAGTGCCTAATAACCACATTTGCTGACCCTGGAGCATGTGGGGGAATGTACACAGCTCAGTGGGTTTTTTCCTTCACATCAAAGCTGTTAGGGAAATAATCAAGAACTATTTTCATGAATCATGTCTGCTTGTGAATATTGAAATGAGGTAGCCCAGCGTGAGTCCCTTTGGTCTCGCATGCTTAATTAGAAAAAATTCACACAATGCAACAGTTGGGACTTGATCTTTAGAATGACAATGGGTTATAATTAGATTTGAAAGTGTAAATGAATACAAAAGACAAGGTTTTATGAGACAGTTTATACATGATTAATGTCTAGAAAAGGCTTATCTAAGTGTCTTAAAGAATCTGTGTCATTTTCTTTTGTTTTGTGGCTTATAGATTCTTTTCAAGCACAAATATACTGTTAACATTACTTGAGATCAATATTAGATTTAACTGTTTCAGATGCAAATATTTTTCTTCTAGTTCAGAAACTGCAATGCCTACCAGGGCTAACAAGGTGTTTTTCTTTTAAGCAGTAATGTCTATAAAATTTAGGGTTTTTTTAACCTTTACAAAAGTGTCATCCAGTGATATACCTTTTTTTTTTTTTTTTGGTGAGAATAAACCTCATGGGATTAGGATCCCAATACTTTGCAACAAGAGAGGTTTCCAAGGGAATTGAGTGAAATATAACAAGCTCCTTCTGGGGCTCACTCATAGGTCTCCCTTATGGCTTAAATAATGTGCTTTATTTTGAATTTCTTGCCAGAGGAAATGGGAAGAGACCCTCTGAAAGAGTATCTTGGCTTCTTATAATCTGGATTCTTGGCTTTAACACCCTCAAAGCCATCCTACTGTTATCTTCAGGTCTTATCATTACCCACTTCACAGTTCTTCTGTATCCTTGAATGCGTGGGCAGTAGACCAGCGGTCAAACATGTGCTTGGTGCAACATAGACACTTCGTAATACTGTTGAATCAATCAGCCAATAAGAAAACATTTATGGTGGACTTAACAATAAGAATATGACACGATAGAGCCATGATATTGTGTAAGAAAGGTGCCAAGAATAGGCAAGTGAATGTGTCCTGGTGTAGTCTGAGCCTGCTTTGGACAGGAACTCAACTTTTTCAGACTGTAGGAGATTCATTTATGTGAGGGTAGAAGAAACTAGCAGAGGAAATATATTCAAAAATTACAGAGTCGAAAATATTCATCATGTGTTCATAAATTTGAGTACCATGATTTGAACTATGTCTGATTCAATTAATATTAGCTACTTCTTGTAGCTACAATCATTTGTAGATGGGAAATGCAACAGATACGGTTTTACAAACCCATTTTATTATACAGAAAATGGAAGCTTACTAAAGACTTACAAACAGGGCAATGACAAAATCAAAGCTACATATTAGAACATTTATTTCCTGTGATATGTAGTCTTCATTGGATGAGATAATAAATGAAAACCAGAAGATAAGTTAGCAGCTATAGCTTTCATTTAAGTATGAAAAAAACAAGGTGGACAATGGAAATGGAGAAAACAGAAATACTTAAAAGCCATTGAAATGGAAAAATTAATAGTGACTGAGCAGGATGGTTGAAGATCACAGACAATAAAAGCACAGTCAAAAGTGAATCAAGAGTTTCTAGCTGGAGTGATAAAGATATTCATGATCTTAGTTGATAGAAATAACATAGATAGAAAAGAAAGCTATTTAAGGAGAAAATAATGAGATCAAACTAGGACAAGTTAAATTTTAAATGATTTCAAAATATCTAAGTGCAATCATCTACAGAATGATAGAAGTTGTCTGATTTCCTTCCCTGAGCAAGGAGGCTCAGAGGACTAAGTCAGGACATGACTAGTGAAGGAGTAATACTCACCAGATCTACCCAGGAATCATAGTGCCAGAGCTGGCAGGAAGCTTATCTCTTTCCCAGAGTTATAGGTTCCTCAAACTATACAAAGAACACATAGCATCTAGTGCTGACAGGAGGCTGGAGGCAGATGGCAGGATGGTGCCAAGATTCCTTTGCACATATGAACAATATGAAGAAGTCCATGAAGAAGTCCTAAGGCAGATACTGGGTTGCCATAGCTGCTTTGATCTGATGCCAGGATGGATCATGTAGAAAACATTGGAGTAGGAGCACAGGAAAAAATGTGGAAGAGGAGACACCTAAATGCAAGCTGAAGCTATGAGAGTAAATAACATGCTCCAAGAGAGAAAGCATAATCAGATAAAATAAAAACTTGGAAATAAATCCTCAGGTTATGCCCTTTTGAGGATGGGCCAGGAGCTGAAGTGTGGAAAGAGTGAGAGAAAAGAAAGACTAAGAGCATAGAAGAGCAGTCTGCCAGTGTTTTTGTTTTGTTTTGTTTTCTTTTTTTTTCCAGACAAGGCAAGGAGAGTGAAATCAAGCTAAGTGAAGGACCATTGTTCTGTTGATTAGAAACTCATGAGTAACCTTCATGGTAAATTGGCCTCTGCTCTCCTGCAGTTTGCTTACCCTTTTATTTTTCATGCGTCTGAGTTATTTTGGAGTGTAACATTTATATATACGTCATTTTTGTTTTTGTTTTTGAGACTATCAGTTTATTATTTACATTTTCTTTGAAGAATTACTTATGTGCATTCTCCATAAAAATTATTTATGGAATTTAAATTATATTTCTTGGACATGTTTACAACTATTTATATGTATTTCTGTATTTAAGTCTATATATGGTTTATGCCATTCCTTTCATATTCTGACTTACCCATTTTTAAGTTCTTCATTTTGCTGC
The DNA here is from genome assembly GCF_965194825.1 of Balaenoptera physalus. Lineage (NCBI taxonomy): Eukaryota > Metazoa > Chordata > Mammalia > Artiodactyla > Balaenopteridae > Balaenoptera > Balaenoptera physalus. The sequence goes on along the minus strand of NC_138893.1, from coordinate 64,793,728 downwards.
ATCCCTTGGTTTACTCTTATGTGTCTTCAATTTTTTAGAAATATATATACCATGTGAATTTTTATACATATGAAATTAATTTGCTTATACATAGAACATAAAACTTGACAAACAGAGTCTTGGGTTCAAACTTTTGCCCTTTAAAACCATACATAGGCTTTTCCACTATTTTCTGGGTTTTAACACTGTAGAAGTATTAGGCTATATATATTTTTTAATTTTTAGGTTTTGTTTGTTTGTTTCTGCTTATAAGACTCCCTATTCCAGAACTTAAATGTTTTCACTAGTAAATATTTAGATATTCCTTGCTCTGTATTAATGTGTCTGGTATATGAAGGCCCCTTGCAATCTGCAAACTTGTGTACGTAGTTCATCAGCCCAGGAAAGATTTACATGGCTTCAACAGTAAGGGTTTTGGAGTGAGACTGGCTGGTTTCTACTCCTAAAGTTCCTACTGACTGTTCTTGTGGCCCTGGACAATTTGCTTAGTCACTCTGCTCCTTAGTTCTCACATTTGTAAAATGAGAACAAAAATAACATAAATGAAACTCTATATGCTTTGAACAGCAACTCTCCATCCCCCCTTCCCCCAAGTAACCACAATTATATTCTTAGCTTTTTTCAGTTTATTTTAAATACCTCATCTAAATGGAATCATGCAGTTATGTGCCATTCTGTGACTGGCTTATTTCACTTAGCATAATATCCACAAGGTTTATCCATGTTGTCACAAATTGCAGAACTTTATTATTTTTTAAGGCTGTATAATATTCCATTGTATGTATATGACACATTTTCTTTATCTACTCATCCACTGTTGGACAGTTAGGTTATTTCCTTATCTTGGCTATTGTGAATAATGCTTCAATAAACATTGTAGTGCAAATACCTCTTCAAGATTCTGATTTCAATTATTTTTAGATATATGCCTAGAAGTGGGAAGTATCCTGTGAACTTCTAGCACAGCAGGATTTTATGAACACATAGCAATGAGAATGGAATGTAAGAACCTAATACTTAGTGAAAACAGTGAGAAAAAGAAAATAATACATTATGTAAAGTTAAAAAAAACCCAGAAAACAAAAATGCACACAATAACATCTACTAGGTTTTTGTACTAAAATGCTGCATAGTTAACAATACCAAAATACCACTCATTCACTCTAAAAAAGATTTATATTTTTATTCATGGATCTTTGAGGCAGCTAAGGATTGGCTGGCCTTGGTTTCGGGCTGAAGGTTGGGTTGGACTCATGTCAATTCCACATGCCTCCTCCTTCAGGAATACATGACTAAGTAGGTCTGCTCTTCACACAGTGAAGGACAGGAACACAAGAGAACTTTCCTAACCACATGATCACACGTAAAGCTTCTGGTTGTGTATCACAATTCTTCACATCCCACTGACCAAAGCAAGTCTCATGACCAAGAGCAAAGTCAGTGGGGCATGAAGTAGAGGAAAAAGAAGTGGATATTGCTGAACAATGATACCACAACAGTCTAGTTAAAAAACACTCTTTAAATGCATTACAATGGTTTCCTTTGAAGGGAAAAGGAGGTTGAATTGAGGTGTGAGCATGAAAGGAGATAGGGAAATGAGAGGTAAATATACCTAGCAGATCCATTGATAAAAATGCTCCATAAACTGTGGATTATATTTAACTTAAATCTCTGTCCCTGTGATCCAAACAAAGTACATATTCCTCAGTATTTATTGCATGTGTGTGCATCCAGTGTTACTTAAGCATACTGCATTAAGTATTGAGGATTAAAATTGTCATGAAGCCTTAGAACTGTAAACTTAAAGACATAGAAATTAATCAAAATCAATCAAGTAAATAGAAATGACAAACTGAAAAGCTCTAAGAAGTATATCTTTAGGGTGCTGTAAAACCAGACAAGAGAGAGCCTGATTTTGTCTGGATTGTCAAGGAAGGAACGTTCTGGAGGAAATGACTCAGAGCTGAGGTCTGAAAGATAAGGAGGTGTTTCCAAGGCAAAGTGGCATGGCAGAAAGATTATTCCCTAAAGCGGAAGAAAGAAAAATAGGTTTCAAAAACCAAAAGAAAGCAATTTTTTCAGGAGGCTAGAGAGGTAAACCTGAGTCAGATCCTATGGACTCTGAAGGCATGAAAACAGTGCCAAGATTTCTTGTTTCATCATAAGAAAAATGGGAGGGTTTCAAGGCAGAGAAAACAAATAACTAATTACTAACACCAGTTCAGGTTCGTCCCTATATTTATGTTCCTTTGGTTTTGTGAGTTGTTTTTTGTGAGGAAAGTTGAATGTGTGCCCACTGTTATCTTTATAAATTTTTTTAAAAAAACTTACCTATATAAAGAACTTTTATAAGGATTATATTATTTGTTATTTGATGTCATTAGATTTTAGTTTATGTTTACCTTTGAAAAATGTGTTTCCCAAGAGAGATTGTGGTAAATAATCTTGCAGCAAATATTTCTTAGGATCTTTAATGGCTATGCTAATACCGTATCTGCAGAAACTGAATTATACATGGACATTGCATTAAATCAGTGACATCTGTCATAAGGAATTTGCCTATAAGAGTGTTGACTCACTATGTTGTCAAAACATAGTAATCACTTCAGGTGTTAAAAATCAAGGAAAGGGAGAGAAAAAAGAAAAGCACAGGAGGATCTTTTCAGTGATTACATGGAGAGTTTGACCTGTAGTTTTTCTTTTTTTCTTTTTTTAACATCTTTATTGGAGTATAATTGCTTTACAATGTTGTGTTAGTTTCTGCTGTATAACAAAGTGAAACAGTTATATGTATACATATATCCCCTCCCTCTTGCGCCTCCCTCCCACCCTCCCTGTCCCACCCCTGTAGGTGGTCGCAAAGCACCAAGCTGATCACCCTGTGCCATGCAGCTGCTTCCCACTAGCTAGCTATTTTACATTTGGTAGTACACAGATGTCAATGCTACTCTTTCACTTCATCCCAGCTTACCCTTCCCCCTCCCTGTGTCCTCAAGTCCATTCTCTACATCTGCATCTTTATTCCTGTCCTGCCCCTAGGTTCATCAGAACCATTTTTTTAGATTCCATTTTTTTTATATATATGCGTTAACATACGATATTTGTTTTTCTCTTTCTGACTTACTTCACTCTGTATGACAGACTCTAGGTCCATCCACCTCACTACAAATAACTCAATTTTGTTTCTTTTTATGGCTGAGTAATATTCCATTGTATATATGTGCCACATCTTCTTTATCCATTCATCTGTCGATGAACACTTAGGTTGCTTCCATGTCCTGGCTATTGTAAATACTGCTGCAATGAACATTGTGGTACATGTCTCTCTTTGAATTATGGTTTTCTCAGGATATATGCCCAGTAGTGGGATTGCTGGGTCATATGTTAGTTCTATTTTTAGTTTTTTAAGGAACCTCCATACTGTTCTCCATAGTGGCTGTATCAATTTACATTCCCACCAACAGTGCAAGAAGGTTCCCTTTTCTCCACACTCTCTCCAGCATTTATGGTTTGTAGATTTTTTGATGATGGCCATTCTAACCGATGTGAGGTGATACCTCACTGTAGATTTGATTTGCATTTCTCCAATGATGAATGATATTGATCATCCTTTCATGTGCTTGCTGGCAATCTGAATATCTTCTTTGGAGAAATGTCTGTTTAGGTCTTCTGCCCATTTTTGGATTGGGTTGTTTTTTTCATATTCAGCTGCATGAGCTGCTTGTATATTTTGGAGATTAACCCTTTGTCAGTTGCTTCATTTGAAAATATTTTCTCCCATTCTGAGGGTTGATTTTTCTTCTTCTTTATGTTTTCCTTTGCTGTGCAAAAGCTTTTAACTTTCATTAGGTCCCATTTGTTTATTTTTGTTTTTATTTCCATTTCTCTAGGAGGTGGGTCACAAAGGATCATGCTGTGATGTATGTCAAGGAGTGTTCTGCCTATGTTTTCCTCTAAGAGTTTTATAGTGTCTGGTCTTACATTTAGGTCTTTAATCCATTTTGAGTTTATTTTTGTGTATGGTGTTAGGGAGTGTTCTAATTTCATTCTTTTACATGTAGCTGTCCAGTTTTCCCAGCACCACTTATTAAAGAGGCTGTCTCTTCTCCATTGTATATTTTTGCCTCCTTTGTCATAGATTAGTTGACCATAGGTGCGTGGGTTTATCTCTGGGCTTTCTATCCTGTACCATTGATCTGTATTTCTGTTTTTGTGCCAGTGCCATACTGTCTTGATTACTGTAGCTTTGTAGTATAGCCTGAAGTCCGGGGGCCTGATTCCTCTAGCTCCGTTTTTCTTTCTTAAGATTGCTTTGGCTAGTCGGGGTCTTTTGTGTTTCCAAATTGTAAAATTTTTGTTCTAGTTCTGTGAAAAATGCCATTGCTAGCTTGATAGGGATTGCATTGAATCTGTAGATTGCTTTTGACCTGTAGTTTTTCTTAGTCTCTTTTAAGGATACCTTAGCAGCTGGTTAAGATTCACTAAGAAGAAAAAAAAAAGAAAAAAAGAAAAAAAAAAACCCTAAGTTATTATGGCTGCAATAAACAATATAAACCACTTTACAGTAATCCCTTCTGCTAAATCATACTTAGGCAATTTTGTGAATTACACTCTTACCAAATAAATCAGATTAGTTGCTTTCAAAGACATTGGCTAAAAGAATTTTGGAAACCACATCAGGGAGAAAAATCTTTGTGTACTTGAAAACAAATTACTTAATGTTTGTGTGTAATGATAATAATAGGTTTAGTATTCCCTGGTATAATGTGATTGCCATTATTATGAAGAAAATTATGTGGGTCTGAGTAAGTAATTTCTTGATAATTACGTATTTAAGAAAAATGACTAATCCAACATATCCCCTGATATTAAGGACTTAATTATTTTGGTCCATTATAGTCTCATTGAAATTCCCTGCGTTTGCAACTTTAGAACATCTTTCATACAGATCTGCAATTACCTTCTGTAGTAATTAATTACATTCTCACCATCATAAAGTCAAAACATATTGTGTTGAACACTCACTGTAAGAATAAAAATAAAAGGTATAAAAATTGAGTAATGAATAAATAATTGAGATTTTAAGGTTTTATTTTTTATATAAATTTACTTTTATTCTGATACATAAATTTTATCAGTCTGTATAAATATGTTACTTTAGATTTTAAAAATATAATGTAAGCACCAACATGACAGGGTTTTTGTCTGTCCTGTTCCCATCATCTAGAAAAATTACCTCATTCAGAATATCACTATATCACCATATTACTATATATGTATTAAATACATGACTATTCCAGTAGCATTGTCTCATACTAATATTTATTGTTTTACACATGTCAAATTTAGTAGATAAAATGGCATCACAAAGTTGAAATCATGCCTTTCACATTTTGAAAACCATACAATATTTAAATAAGTCACATACTACCTCAAATCATATTTGGGAAGAAGCCTAATACATGAACAAACAAATTAATTAATTCATTTATTAATATGTGTCATAAATCATTTCCTTCCTGAGGGCAATTAAGGTTGGCAGACATCTCCAGAGTCCCTTAGAGCTATTGAATAATGTCACTAGTGCCGGCATCTGTGTGTAACTAGGAAAAATGATATTGTACAGCAGTTACTTAACTTTTTTAAACCTCATTTCCATATAAGAATAATAAGACCATTTCACTGGATTAGTACCCAGGTTTAATGGAGAATGAAAGCACTTAGCCAATGCTAGGCACATAGATATTAATTAATATCTCCTCCTCCTCATCCTTGCTTTCAGGGTGATGGCAAACATGCCTAACTTTGCATCCGGTTTGGTACAAGACTTATATACTCATCATGTGTAAACTTTAGGATGTCAATGTCTGCACTCATGAAGTAATTCTGGTGTCACCTATGACACTATAAAATTTGAGAATAAAGTTTTCATAAAAACACCATACTACTAAGGTCTTTACAATCCCCCCAAATAAATATGTACATATTTTAATAAAGTTCTTTTCCCAAATTAGTAAGGTATTTTATTTAAATAGACATCTTTAATTTATTTCACTTCATAATGATACATATCTACTTTTATCTTTTTTTTTTCTCTGACTTCAAAGCTCTTCCTTTATTTATTTGTTGAAAGTGACCTGAATGAAGGAAGCCCTACTTTGCTTTCTTATTAGGAATGTTTTGGGGAAAATAACCAAAGAATGATTGCAACATGTTTTGCAAAGTAAAATATGCTAGTGAAGAACTGAGAGTATCGACCTGCTCCACAGGAATTGTGCACATGATGAACTTTTAGATTCACTAAACCAGTTTCTCTGTTGTGTAATTCCTCCTCCTGTCACTGGCCTAAATATGCAGTGTCATCTATTATGTATGGTAACCTTTGTAGCTAGTTCTAATTCTACTGCTACTCAGATAAATTATGTTTAAAATTGAAGTCAGTAATTTTTTTTTTGGCTGCTTTGGGGCTTCATTGCTGCGCGTGGGCTTTCTCTAGTTGCAGCGAGTGGGGACTATTCTTCATTGCGGTGGCTTCTCTTGTGGAGCACGAGCTCTAGGTACTCGGGGATCAGTAGTTGAAGCACGCGGGCTTAGTAGTTGTGGTGCGCAGGCTCTAGATTGCAGGCTCAGTAGTTGTGTGGCACGGGCTTAGATCCATGGCATGTGGCATATCCGGGACCAGGGATCAAACCCATGTCCCCTGCATTGGCAGGTGGAATCTTTTTTTTTTTTTAAACATCTTCATCGGAGTATACCTGCTTTACAGTGTTGTATTAGTTTCTGCTGTATAAAAAAGTGAATCAGCTATATGCATACATATATCCCCATATCCCCTCCCTCTTGCGTCTGCCTCCCACCCTCCTTACCCCACCCCTCTGGGTGGTCGCAAAGCACCGAGCTGCTCTCCCTGTGCCATGCAGCTGCTTCCCACTAGCTATCTATTTTACAGTTGGTAGTGTATAGATGTAAATGCTACTCTTTCACTTTGTCTCAGCTTAACCTTCCCCCTCCCCGTATCCTCAAGTCCATTCTCTACGTCTGGGTCTTTATTGCTGTCCTGCCCAAAGGTTCATCAGAACCATTTTTTTTTTTTTTTTAGATTGCATATATATGTGTTGGCATATGGTATTTCTTTGGGTCTTTCTGACTTACTTCACTCTGTATGACAGACGCTAGGTCCAGCCACCTCACTACAAATAACTCAATTCTGTTTCTTTTTATGGCTGAGTAATATTCCATTGTATATATGTGCCACATCTTTATCCATTCATCTGTCTATGGACACTTAGGTTGTTTCCATGTCCAGGCTATTGTAAATACTGCTGCAATGAACATTGTGGTACATGACTCTTTTTGAAATATGGTTTTCTCAGGGTATATGCCCAGTAGTGGGATTGCTGGGTCATATGTTAGTTCTGTTTTTAGTTTTTTAAGGAACCTCCATACTGTTCTCCATAGTGGCTGTACCAATTTACATTTCCACCGACCCAACAGTGCAAGAGGATACTCTTTTCTCCACACTCTCTCCAGCATTTATGGTTTGTAGATTTTTTGATGATGGCCATTCTGACCAGTGGGAGGTGATACCTCATTGTAGTTTTGATTTGCATTTCTCTAATGATTAGTGATGTTAAGCATCTTTTCATGTGTTTGTTGGCAATCTGTATATCTTCTTTGGAGAAATGTCTATTTAGGTCTTCTGCCCATTTTTGGATTGGGTTGTTTGTTTTTTACATATTGAGCTGCATGAGCTGCTTGTATATTTTGGAGATTAACCCTTTGTCCATTGCTTCATTTGCAAATATTTTCTCCCACTCTGAGGGGTGTCTTTTCGTCTTGTTTATGGTTTCCTTTGCTGTGCAAAAGCTTTTAACTTTCATTAGGTCCCATTTGTTTATTTTTGTTTTTATTTCCATTTCTCTAGGAGGTGGGTCAGAAAGGATCTTGCTGTGATGTATGTCATAGAGTGTTCTGCCTATGTTTTCCTCTAGGAGTTCTATAGTGTCTAGCCTTACATTTAGGTCTTCAATCCATTTTGAGTTTATTTTTGTGTATGGTGTTAGGGAGTGTTCTAATTTCATTCTTTTACATGTAGCTGTCCAGTTTTCCCAGCACCACTTATTGAAGAGGCTGTCTTTTCTCCACTGTATATTCTTGCCTCCTTTATCAAAGATAAGATGACCATTGCAGAGGCTGTCTTTTCTCCATTGGATACTCTTGCCTCCTTTATCAAAGATAAAATGACCGTAGGTGCGTGGGTTTATCTCTAGGCTTTCTATCCTGTTCCATTGATCTATATTTCTGTTTTTGTGCCAGTGCCATACTGTCTTGATTACTGTAGCTTTGTAGTATAGTCTGAAATCCAGGCACCTGATTCCTCCAGCTCCATTTTTCTTTCTCAAGATGGCTTTGGCTATTCGGGGTCTTTTGTGTTTCCATACAAATTGTGAAATTCTTTGTTCTAGTTCTGTGAAAAATGCCATTGGTAGTTTGATAGGGATTGCATTGAATATGTAGATTGCTTTGGATAGTATAGTCATTTGCACAATGTTGATTCTTCCAATCTAAGAACATGGTATTTCTCTCCATCTGTTTGTATCATCCTTAATTTCTTTCATCAGTGTCTTATAGTTTTCTGCACACAGGTCTTTTGTCGCCTTAGGTAGGTTTATTCCTAGGTATTTTATTCTTTTCCTTGCAATGGTAAATGGGATTGTTTCCTTAATTTCTCATTCAGATTTTTCATCATTAGTGTATAGGCATGCAAGAGATTTCTGTGCATTAATGTTGTATCCTGCTACTCTACCAAATTCACTGATTAGATCTAGTAGTTTTCTGGTAGCATCTTTAGGATTCTCTATGTATAGTATCATGTCATCTGCAAACATTGACAGTTTTACTTCTTCTTTTCTGATTAGGATTCCTTTTATTCCTTTTTCTTTTCTGATTGCTGTGGCTAAAACTTCCAAAACTATGTTGAATAATAGTGGTGGGAGGGGACAACCTTGTCTCTTTCCTGATCTTAGTGGAAATCGTTTCAGGTTTTCACCATTGAGAACAATGTTGGCTGTGGGTTTGTCATATATGGCCTTATTATATTGAGGTAGGTTCCCTCTATGCCTACTTTCTGGAGAGTTTTTATCATAAATGGGTGTTGAATTCTGTCAAAAGCTTTTTCTGCATCTATTGAGATGACCATATGGTTTTTATCCTTCAGTTTGTTAATATGGTGTATCACGTTGATTGATTTGCATATATTGAAGAATCCTTGCATTCCTGGGATAAACCCCACTTGATCATGGTGTATGATCCTTTTAATGTGCTGTTGGATTCTGTTTGCTAGTATTTTGTTGAGGCTTTTTACCTCTATGTTCATCAGTGATATTGGCCTGTAGTTTTCTTTATTGGTAACATCTTAGTCTGGTTTTGGTATCAGGGTAATGGTGGCCTCGTAGAATGAGTTTCGGAGTGTTCCTCCCTCTGCTATATTTTGGAAGAGGTTGAGAAGGATAAGTGTTAGCTCTTCTCTAAATGTTTGATAGAATTCGCCTATGAAGCCATCTGGTCCTGGGCTTTAGTTTGTTGGAAGATTTTTAATCACAGTTTCAATTTCAGTGCTTGTGATTGTTCTGTTTATATTTTCTGTTTCTTCCTGGTTCAGTCTCAGAACGTTGTGCTTTCCTAAGAATTTGTCCATTTCTTCCAGGTTGTCCATTGTATTGGCATATAGTTGCTTAGAGTAATCTTACATGATCCTTTGTATTTCAGCAGTGTTAGTTATTACTTCTTTTTCATTTCTAATTCTGTTGATTTGGGTCTTTTCCCTTTTTTGCTTGATGAGTCTGGCTAATGGTTTATCAATTTTGTTTATCTTCTCAAAGAACCAGCTTTTAGTTTTATTCATCTTTGCTATCGCTTCCTTCATTTCTTTTTCATTTATTTCTGATCTGATCTTTATGATTTCTTTCCTTCTGCTAACTTTGGGGTTTTTTTGTTCTTCTTTCTCTAATTGCTTTAGGTGTAAGGTTAGGTTGTTTATTTGGGATGTTTCTTGATTCTTGAGGTAGGATTGTATAGCTATAAACTTCCCTCTTAGAACTGCTTTTGCTGAATCCCACAGGTTTTGGGTCGTTGTGTTTTCCTTGTCCTTTGTTTCTATGTATTTTTTGATTTCCTCGTTGATTTCCTCATTGAGCTCTTGGTTATTTAGTAGCGTATTGTTTAGCCTCCATGTGTTTGTAATTTTTACAGTTATTTTTCCTCTGATTGTTCTCTAGTCTCATATGTTGTGGTCGGAAAAGATACTTGATACGATTTCAGTTTTCTTAAATTTATGAAGGGTTGCTTTGTGACCCAAGATATGGTCTATCCTGGAGAATGTTCCATGAGCACTTGAGAGGAAAGTGTATTCTGTTGTTTTTTGATAGAATGTCCTATAAATATCAATTAAGTCCATCTTATTTAATGTGTCATTTAAAGCTTTTGTTTCCTTATTTATTTTCATTTTGGATGATCTGTCCACCAGTGAAAGTGGGGTGTTAAAGTCCCCTACTATTATTGTGTTACTGTCGATTTCCCCTTTTATGGCTGTTAGCATTTGCCTTATGTATTGAGGTGCTCCTATGTTGGGTGCCTAAATATTTACAATTGTTATATCTTCTTCTTGGATTGATCCCTTGATCATTACGTAGTGTCCTTCTTTGTCTCTTGTAATAGTCTTTATTTTAAAGTGTATTTTGTCTGATATGAGAATTGCTACTCCAGCTTTCTTTTGATTTCCATTTGCATGGAATATCTTTTTCCATCCCCTCACTTTCAGTCTGTATGTGTCCCTAGGTCTGAAGTGGGTCTCTTGTAGACAGCATATACATGGGTCTTGTTTTTGTATCCATTCAGCCAGTCTATGTCTTTTGCTTGGAGCATTTAATCCATTTACATTTAAGGTAATTATCAATATGTATGTTCCTATTACCATTTTCTTAATTGTTTTGGGTTTGTTATTGTAGTTCTTTTCCTTCTTTTGTGTTTCCTGCCTAGAGAAGTTACTTTAGCATTTGTTGTAAAGCTGGTTTGGTGGTGCTGAATTCTCTTAACTTTTGCTTATTTGTAAAGTTTTTAATTTCTCCGTCGAATCTGAATGAAATCTTTGAGGGGTAGAGTAATCTTGGTTGTATGTTTTTCCATTTCATCACTTTAACTATGTCCTGCCACTCCCTTCTGGCTTGCAGAGTTTCTGCTGAAAGATCAGCTGTTAACCTTATGGGGATTCCCTTATATGTTATTTGTTGCTTTTCCCTTTCTGCTTTCAATATTTTTCTTTGTATTTAATTTTTGATAGTTTGATTAATATGTGTCTCAGTGTGTTTCTCTTTGGGTTTATCCTGTATGGTACTCTCTGTGCTTTCTGGACTTGATGGACTATTTCCTTTCCCATGTTAGGGAAGTTTTTGACTATAATCTCTTCAAATATTTTCTCAGACACTTTCTTTTTCTCTTCTTCTTCTGGGACCCCTATAGTTCGAATGTTGGTGCGTTTAATGTTTTCCCCGATGTCTCTGAGAGTGTCCTCAATTCTTTTCATTCTTTTTTTCTTTATTCTGCTCCCTAGCAGTTTTTTCCACCTTTTCATATTCCAGCTCACTTATCGGTTCTTCTGCCTCAGTTAATCTGTTACTGATTCCTTCTAGAGTATTTTTTAATTTCAGTAATTGTGTTGTTCATCACTGTTTGTTTGCTCTTTAGTTCTTCTAGAGCCTTGTTAAATGTTTTTTGTATTTTCTCCATTCTGTTTCCGAGATTTTGGATCATCTTTACTATCCTTACTCTGAATTCTTTTTCAGGTAGGTTGCCTATTTCATCTTCATTTATTTGGTCTTGTAAGTTTTTACCTTGCTCCTTCATTTGTAACAAATTTATTTGTCATTTCATTTTTTGTTGTTGTTGGTTGGTGCTGTATTCCTGTCTTACTGGTTGTTTGGCCTGAGACATCCAGCACTGTAATTTTCAGGCATTTGGATAGAGCTGGGTCTTGATGCTGAGATGAGGACCTCCAGTAGGCCTCACTCCAATTGATATTCCCTGGGGTCTGAAGTTCTCTGTTAGTCCAGCGGTTTGGACTCTGAACTCCCACCACAGGAGCTCGGGCCCGACCTCCGGCCTGGGAAGCATGATCCCACAAGCCGTTTGCTGGGGATTCCTCCCATCCCCTTGAGTGTCCATGGTCCCTCACTGGTTGGCAGGCAGATTCTTATCCACTGCGCCACCAAGGAAGTCCCTTGAAAAGACATCATAGAGGCTTGAGGTGTAGGTCTGCCTCCTCAGTTCTTCGTGGCCAGCCAATTAGCTGTGCCTTCCCTGTTCTCAGTTTTATAAGTCAGAGAGTCCAGGTAAGATGGTAAATGCACAAAATAATCCACCTTGCTACTCTAAACGGCTGCTAAACCTGCAGGAAGTGCTGGGCGGCTACTTTTCTCTTTTTGAGTTTAAGATAAATTGTCCAAAATCTTCACACATAAATTAAATATTAGTTTTCCATTTTAATACTCAAATTACATGCCAGATTGGACTCCACATATAACACAATTGCCACAATCTTATAAATCGAATACATTTTAAAGCACATCAGATTTTCATGTGTAAGCACCTACACAGTGAGGTATAAAGTCCACTTGACTATAAATCTGAAGGTCTTTGCTCTAGTTCTCAAACCTTTATTTGGTAATGCTCATGTTTCTCCTTTATAGCTCTTATCAGAAATGTTAGTAGTTTATTATGTTTATCTGTGTACCTTCTGTCTCCCCCATCTGACTGATTATGAGGCCCTAAGTATAAAAGCACTATCTCTAATTATTGGCCTGTGATCATGAGAGATGAATATGAGTAGCTATGGATAAGTATCTATGAACATATATTGGTAGGTATTAAACTGAAAACTTGCCAACAATTTAGCCACATTCTGAGGTAAGTAAATTCTTAGAGGTCCTCTAAACCATATAGAAAATTACCTATGTAGCTATGATTCTTGCAATTACCAAACGTATACTCAGAAATCTCAATCTTGTTCAACATTAGTTTAACCCACTATGTAACTCTGATTTTACACCTTGTATAGTGTAGTTGGTGTAAGAAAACATCTATATCCTATTAATATAGATTACATGAGGATTAATTTATTAGAAAAATCCAGAGGATTAAGTCATTATTTTAAAGGATTGACGTAACAACAGAATGTATTAGATATAATTAGGGAAGTAGCATAGAATAGAAGGACAGAGGCTGAGAAGTAGGAGAGAGATAGTACATAATATTCAGCCAGTCCAGAAAAAAAGGGAAGGACTTTCCTAATGATACATGGTTTTATTTCTCCAAAACTTTTCTCAGGAATCTTTTTGAAAGACTCTTTATTCTAGTACATAATATTCAGCCAGTCCAGAAAAAAAGGGAAGGACTTTCCTAATGATACATGGTTTTATTTCTCCAAAACTTTTCTCAGGAATCTTTTTGAAAGACTATTTATTCTCCTTCAATCTTCTACTTGTTTGGAACTCTGTTTTCATAAGTTCTATTATCATCTCTTTTGTGAAAGCTCTTCCCCAACAAAAGTCACTGATGCAATTTTTCTTTCTTCTTTGTTCCTAAAAACTACACATGGAGCCACTGCAAACAGGAACACAGGATATATACATTTTTAGCAGGGGGTTTTAGCAGGGAAGGCCAGGGGTTACACAGGCAGCCATTCCCATCATATCTGTATATGTGATCCCCCCTAGAGTTGTTTATCCTGGCAGCTCAGCCCAGGATCCACATATACATGAGCACTGCTTGTATTATACGTATTTACTTAACAAGTTATTGCTGACCTCTTAAATAATACCAAGCCAAAATAAGTGTCTTCTCTAATGGAGCTCACAGTCAAGGAACAGAGATAGGCTACAAACCCACAGACAAGTAAATATGGAACATAAATTCACATAAGGATACATACTATAAAGGAAATAAAATAAGATTTGACTCAGATTGGTTTATGGGTGGGTATAGGCAAAAGAGGTATCATTTGAGACCTGGATGCCAGAAGGAACTAGCCACACACAAGAGTATTGCAGGAAGAACAAACAGCAGATGGAAAAGTGCTGAGGTAGGAGTGAGCTTGGTGTTTTATAAGGCCAATCTGGCTGAATTATTGTTAATGTATACCAGGAAGGAGGTTATATAAGATGAACTCCTCACCTAGGCTGTGAGTTTGTTCATCTGTGTACTCTCAGGACTCAGCAGTGTCCATTTAATGTGTTGAATGAATAAACAAATAGATGAATGAATGAATGAATCCCACATATAGTGAATTAACCTTTGTACTATAAAACATGAGTAAAATGATAAATGTTAGAGAATAAATAATCTATAAAATTTTCAATTGCCAGTATTTTATACAATTTATACATCTCTCTCTTAAAAATATGCCATATATGAAATAAATGTATAATGACTTAGTTTTATAATTCTATTTTTTTAACTGAGTTAAATATTTTTTATCTAATGGCAAACAAAAAGTCCTTTGGAATTTGTTCTAAATTGTGGTTAATTTCAATTAACCAAATTAAGGTTAATTAACTTATTAACCTTAACTTGATGCCAAGTTAAGGTTTTCAGCACCCCTTGAATGATTAAGCTGCCAGTCATATCATGTTTCTATTTTGAACATTTCGTTTAGGGAAATATATCCCTCTAAAAGTGAGTGTGTCACTTATTTGAAAACTCAGGGAAAGTATCGAAGAATATTTTGGTGAATGGAAGTTGACATTAAGAAGAATTCCTGTGCCAGCACCTCATTAATCTTTTAAAATGATAGTTATCTGAAGTAACGCTTGCTCCAATAATGAGGTCAGCTGGATTTATAGAAATATCTGTCAAAATGAGGAGGCTTCAAAAAAGCTGTCGTGCTGTGCTTCTCACATGTCCTCAGTTTCCATAAAAATTTAAAGAAGAAACTCATTGTACTTACCCATCAAAAGACTCCAGGAGGCATAATGATAGGAAACTCTATTTTTGCCACCACTGCCTGATGAGAAGAGAATCTTTGCAGACAATTTCATCACTTTACTATTAAATTAATATTTATGTCTTGGTTAATTCTATCTTCATTTCTTGCCTTTGTTAATGCCTCTTCATAGTGGCTAGGTAAATAGAGCAAAATTCCAAAATAGCTTAAATAGTCTTCCTTTTTATGTGATATTACATGTATTATGGGATTACCTACTAATGTGTCATAAATTGTGTTGGATCAAAGTCCATTTTATAGTCTCCTTGTGAAATTTTACATGTCCTGAAGTGGCAAAATACATTTTACCACGTGGGATTAAAATATCTGTACTAAGAAAGAGATGTGATTTAGCCATTGAACTAAAGAATAAAATAAAATGGATTCCACTAAGTGGATATCAAAGTATTTTTTTCCTTGATGGTGACCTAAAACAATCAGATAATTTGTTTTATTCTCTTGAATCCACAGTTTGAGTACATTTCCTAAACAACTATGGTAGGTTAAAAGGGCATGGAGAAAAGATATAAAAGCAAGAAAAAAATACCTAAGATGATACAAAAACAATTAGAAATATCTATCCTAATAAAGCGAGGCTCAGGAGTAAAACATTGGTCTTCAAAACTATGAAGAATTTTATTCCCCTGAAAAAACGAAAACACTATGTTTCATCACTGCTGAGGAAAAAATGAGGTTAGGTTTTAGCAAGTGCTTCAAAGAGGAAGAGCCTGTAGTGTCTGAAGATAGGAAGCTAACTAATGACCTCCCAAGATTTCTTTGGTCCTAAATAAAGACAAATAAATTTTGCTGATCAGAGTTGTAGCACCAAGGAGTCATTTGCTCATCATTTATAAATTAAACCACAGCCTAGTTTTAGTTTAGTATGAACTTTAAGACAGCAATTTTTGTAAACTACTTTTAGTGTTACTATTAGATTGATTTTGTGAAAATTTGGAAATGCTATAGAAAAGGAGTCTATTGCCATAGTAATAAAAATTTTAAAGACTGACTTTTTTTTTGTAAAAAGATAGCTCTTTTTTCAATATTGAAGGTCCAAAATGTCCCTCTTAATACACTTATAAATACATATATGTAAAGATAAAATATAATCTATATACTATATTATCATAAATTGAAGTAGAAAGTAATGATTAAATATTTCATCTCAATTTTAAGTATGTTTTTATAGATTAGTTTACTTTAAAAAATAAATATGATTAACTAATATATTCAACTGGAAGAAATATCAACTTATTGGAAATATATAAGAGTAAAGAAATATCACTCTATTTCTAGTACAATTTAAAATAAAAGACCAAATATTTGGTAAATTTTTATTATCTAAATGGTAATTTGAATATTTATATGTCATCTCATAATTATCAAAATGTATAATTTATAAGCTCAGTAGACTATTTTTAAAAATATAGTGAATGAATTTTGTACATTATAATACTGTGATCATATCTATTAAATTTTTAATATGATCAGGTATTAAATAATGTTTAATAAATAGTAATGATAAATAATTTTAAGAGATAAAGCTTGTGATGATCTTTTTTTTTAGTTGTGTCATACATCTGGATTGCACATTTTCCAGATTAAAGCCATAATAATTTTAATTTTTATGAATTTATAAAAACCATGCATTTGACCTGATTCATGTTGTAAATGTCCCAGGAACAATGTGAGGCAAGTTAATTGAAGCTGTTTCCCAAAGCCAGTTACCTTCACGTATTACATAGCTTAATTATTTAACTATAAAAGCAAGACTATTTTTTTAAAGACTTTGGAAAGAAAATTAGGAAGGGAGGGAAGGAAACAGGGAGGAAAAGGGAGAGGAAGGGGAAAATGGAGGAAGAGAAGGAGGGTGGGAGGAAGAGAAAGAGGGTGGGAGAAGAGAGGGAGGGTAGGAGAAGAGAAGGAGGGTGGGAGGGAAAGAAAGAGGAAAAAATTTTTGAATATATTCAAAAGAACATCTAAATCAAGGTATTTAGTTGTATCGTGTTATATGAAATAAAATGTGGTGCCTCGATAACAAGGGTGATGGAAGAAACAATTAAAATGTCTTTTGTGGGCTAACAATGTCATCTCAGGGCCACTTTTTTTTATGTGCTAGCAATCTGTAGAATAACAAATCAGAATAAAAAGCTTACTGATGTAGCTAAATATAATGTAAATGTTCTTATACATACAATCTTATCTGTAACAATCCTCCAAGAAGATTATAGCAAAGTGTTTTAGGCATCTACAAGATAACACTCTGCAACACCAAAACATTTTTCTCTTTTATCAGTTAAAGGTATAATTCCAAATATATCATTAATACCTTGGTGTTATCAAAGACAACATGCTAAGTGTAACTGACATATTCTAAGTTTCTTTAAGTTTCTTGATAACTGATTCATGATAGTCATAAAAATTTTAATTCTGTACTACAGACTGAATGGGTATTGATGCCAGCAGAACCTGAAAATTTGTTCTTGAAATGGTTTTTGCTGTAGTTTTGCTCTAGTGACAAAAGAGCCAAAAATTTAAATTTAGGATTTATGAACAAATAAGAGACACTTAAAGGCATGGAACTTGAGCAGAGGTAGAGAAGACAAAAGTGCCTGTGACAGAGCCTTGGGAAACTCCAAGAAGATTGGGAACAAGCAGAGTCTGACCCGGAGCTTCCAGATAGGAAGAAGGAAAGGCAAAAGAGTGAAAAGAGTTACATAAAGTATTCAAGGAAGTAGTGGTAAACTGAGGTGTCATGAATGAAAGGACTGGACTTACAGATAATAATTAGGGAATTATACAAGTCCTGAAGGCTAACATATTTGTCCTATAGCCCAAATGTGACTCAGGAACAAACAAGAAGCAACACATTCTGTTCAAGGACAGTCATGAAGAAACTCAACAACACAGAGAGCAATGTTCTCAGAACCATCCTTCCCCAAAGCACCATTAACCAATTCAGGCTATGGCCATAACATGGGGGTAATATCCTGCTTCTCCCACATCAGAATAGTGTCAAATAGAGGTGTTCTTCTCTAAAGAGTTTTGTGGTATAATATAGTGTCTGTTAGGGTTTGAGATCAAACTCAACCACATACTAGCTCTGAGTCTGAGGTGTTTATTTTGTTGTACTTCTAGGACTGACTTCAGAGACTTACAGGCCTTAAGATTAGAGTGCCCACCCCAGTGTCACCCTATATAATTAAAAATAAAACCAATCTTACCCCTAATATAAGTGAGGATGTTCAATAAATTTTGACTGTTCTCATTATAGTCTCCATTTCAAAATTATCAAATGCTAATTTTTCTTTAAAAATGAATTTTTTGTTTGCTAGTCCAACTTATCTTGGTGTATGTCTGGGACATTTCAACATTTTTAAACTCCCTATAAGCTTCAAGTTCATTAACTAAAAAATGTGTGGTAGACTATATATGTATCATTTTTAGTATGGTTCTCACACATAATAAGCTTTCAACAAATGTTAACTATCATTATTTTACTGTTATTACTATCAACATTAGTAGTAATGTTATCCTAAAGGATTGTGGTGAGAATTTATTTATTTATGAAAAAACCTAGCCTGGTAAACAGCACAGAACAGATGGTAAATAATGTTTCCTTTACTTCCATACCTACTCCTCCACTTTACCTCAATCCTCCACACTTTATCTTCTCTGAGTATCACAGAGTTCAAATGAGTATAATAAAGAAAATAACTTATAATGGTCTCAGAATATAAAATATTAAACACAGTGTTCAAGGAAGAAGGTGAGATTCATATAATTAAAGAAATGTGGAAGGGAAGACACCCGAGGAAAGCACTGATTTATTCTTTCACATAAATGATTTTAAATAACATGTAGTAAAGACACTTCACTGATTCAGATTGTTATTCTAAAGAAATAAAGATTCTGCTACATTTTAAACCTGAAAGTATGAAAAGTTAAAATACGATTTTTCATTTTTAAAAGACTATTTATTTTACAAATCAATTTTATATTATCATTACCCTTTGTTTTCATTTTGTGAAATAATATATAATTTTATTTTAGGGATTACCTGCAAGTCGTGTGAGATATAGAGTAGATGATGTCCAGTTTCCTTATCCGGCCAGTATTTTTGATGTAGAAGAAGACTCTGGAAGAGTAATAACTCGAGTTAATCTTAATGAAGAACCTACAACAATTTTTAAGGTCAGCGCAGTGTTTTCTCTATGGTGTCTATTTGATGTTTAACTTTTGATTGAGAGGTTGGTTTAACAAATAACCATACATCTTTCCATTTTTCTCCTTTTTAGTATTTTAAAATTACAAAACAATACATTTTTACTGCATAGACACTTAGAAAATACAGTTAAGTAAAAGGTAAAAGAAACACTTGATATTTCACATTTTGGAGATTAAAATTTACCATTTTAATCTCTATCCTTATGATAACATTCCCTGCAAATAAAAGTATACAAATATATATTTTAAAATAACGTGATTGTATGATTGTATTATTCATACTGCTCTTTAAAATTTAGGTATATTTAAATACTATTAATGCTATTATTTAAATGGTTGTGTGATGTTCTATTGTATAAATATACTATTGTTTGGTTTTTTTTGTCCAATACCCTGTTGTTGGATAATTAGTCGTTTCCAATTTTTGCTAAAACCACCTTTGCTGCCGTGAAACTCCTTGTGCAGATATTATTTGCCACTTGCTATTTTTTTTTCCTCAAGATAAGTACCTAGAGGCAATTGTTGGTTCAAGTTTATGTACTCTTGATATGTTATACTTTTAGAAAATTTGAAATAATACTGCCCTTCACTATTATCATAAGTAATCCATTTTATTAAATGTTTGACTGTTTCCATTTTCTATAATTACTTAGAAAAATTTTTGTCCCTGGGAATAAAGCCTTTGACCATACATTGGGGAAATACCGTCACCAGTTAACCCTGTGAATATCAATGAACACTCTGTTAATTGTATCTCCGTTTGAAATAATTATTCTTTTTGTAAAGTATTAACCCAAAGGTAGATTGTGGCTCTCAGGATGACCCTTGGTTGTGGTTACGTGATCTGGGTTGAATTAGTTTAAATTAGTCACCTGCAGCTTCCAAAATTATATACAATCTAGAGAAACACATAGTTTTGAAACTTAACATTTCTTAAAAGAAACTTTAGAATTCTTCTTGACATAATATAGGTTATCAAAGAAAATGATCAATTATAAAAGCTATTTTAGTAATAAATAATATATAGAGATTACATCTTAAGACTAAAGCTTTTCTTTAGTTTGCATCATTTGAACATTTTCTATTCTCCAGTATGAACTTGATTTTATATAATTTAATTGTTTTTAAGAGAGTGTATATCAAAGTGTGTTAATCTATAAAGATTTCCAATTTTATCCTCCAGAGTGAAGTATTTCTGCCCTATGATCTTGCAGACAATTAATTCACTGGAAAAATTAATTTCTTTTTATTAGCAAGCTAATTAGCTTTTTGCTATCCATAAATTTAACGCTTTTGAAATAAGTGTTGGCACTTATAAAGTTTCATGTTTTTACTGTAGACAGTAGTGGGATTGTGAAAGAGAAAAGAGTTTATAATTGGAGAGATGTAGTATCAGATACCTGTTTTACCGGTAGTTTTTTTTTTTTTTTTATCATAGAGTTATTAACTGAGCTTCTTTGAGTTTCCTCACCTGGCAAATGGAAATAATAATATCTACCTGGTGGGATTGTTATGAATATCCTAGCACAGTCTCTGCTACCCGGTAGGCAATGAGGAAATGATCACTACTCCCCCTTTTGGAAACAGGCAGTCCAATAATTAAAAACATTCATAGAAACATGATGCTTTTATTTTCTTCTTTTAAATCATCTTTAACTTGAATATTTTTTTACTTTCTAAGTTGGTGGTTGTTGCTTTTGACGATGGTGAGCCTGTGATGTCCAGCAGTGCCACTGTGAAAATTCTTGTCTTACATCCTGGAGAAATCCCACGCTTCACACAAGAGGAATACAGGTATTGATTCCTATCAGGTTTTGTAACATATGAAGGTTTTTATTTTGTTGTTTTTTTTTTTTCTTTTGGTCTCTCAAAATTGATGTGATATGAATTTTCCAGTGAAGCAGGCTTCTAATTCTAGTTTAAGCTTTTTTAAATTAACATAACATTATATTTATTTTAAAAGTTAATATGGTTAAAATGACAATTTAGTGTAAAATATCAGTTTTAGTAATGCTTTGATGAATAATGGATCCTTTAAAAATACTTTAAGCTAGGTTTGAAAAATACAACATTATGTTTGGGGGTTTAAATTGCAACTGATTAATGATCTCAATGGTATGAAGTAGACATTTAGTTTCTTGTTACTTCCAGATACATTATGTCATTTAATTTTGAGGTGTACCTGAAATGATATTTCCTTATAATCAGTGACAGAGAGAGAGTTTATGTTTATGTGTATAATATATATTTGAGCTGTAAAGTTAGTATATATACCATCTTAGGTTAGGCTGTCATAACAAAATTCAAGGACTAGGTGGCTTAAACAACAGACATTCATTTTCTCACAGCTCTGGAGGCTGGAAGTCCAAGATCAGGCTTTCAGCATGGTCAGGTTCTGGTGAGAGGTCTCTTCCTGACTTGCGGACTGCTGCCTTCTCGCTATAACCTGACACAAAGGAAAGTGAAAGAAAGCAAGCTCTCTGGTGTCTTTTCTTATAAAGGCACTAATCCCAAGATAAGGGCTCCACTTTTATGACCTCATGTAAACCTAATTACCTCCCAAGGGTCCTATCTCCAAATACCATGCCAGTGAGGATGGGCCTCAAAATATGAATTTTAGGGAACACAGTTCAGTCCATAGTGTGTGTGTGTATATTAGAAAGTGAAGAATTTATTGAAAAAATAATGAAACTAAAATCACTATATGTTCATGATTGCTTCATTATTGGATATAAGTGAAAGAATGTTTTATAATGCTCTTCTGCAAATATAGTAGAATTTTCTTTCATGATTTTTTAATCTCAATTAAGTTAAAACATTATGTACTTTTATTTGTATGTTAGGACCCATTGGAGATAGTTTTCTCACAAACATTTGAAAGAGGCTTACTATATACTGTATTTTACTATTTACTTGTTCTGGACATAGCATTAAAAGGCAACCAGTCATTACACTCCAGAGGCTCACAGCCATGTGTTGGAAACAAAGAACTATGTGAAAAATATAATATGCTATAAAAACACAATAATAGAAGCTCAGAGTACTAAGGAAGCATGTTGGAGACACACTAAACTGTATCTGAACATGATCAGCAAAGTTCTGAGCTGTTTCTTGAAGGAAAAATAGAGTTGAGCCACTCCACAAAAATGTGGAAGAATGCTCCATGTCAAAGAATCAGAATATACAGAAGTATAAATAAGGGATATGGGAGAATGTATTGAGTAACATAATATTTTACTTCCATCTATCTAAAGAAAATTGGAAGTTAAACAATTATATTAATTGAGGCTCAAGAAAAATGAAGATTTCATATAATAGAACATCTTATCATATTCTACAGTTTGGATTTTATTCTTCTCATAATTTCAAAGAACAACCTAAGAATTTTAAGCTGAAGCAGTGACTAAGATACTGAGGGAAGAACTAGGTGATGCATCTGGCAACATCTACCACATTAAACCAAGAAGTTTTCACCTTTCATAAAAAGCTGTCTTGACAATATTCAAGGACTAAATTAAATTATGCAATATCATTATAAGAAAATGCTATACAACACATATGTAAACCATTGAGATGTAAAATATATTTAAAACAATAAGAATTCTTGGTCAATCTGTGTTAAAGGTCATTTTCTTCCTTATGTCCATTACCTATTTTCTTTCCTTTTGTGTTGACTTGATAATCTGTGGACTCCAATTCTTTGCTATGGGACATACAGTTTTCTGTTTTTTTGATAACTTCCTTGAACGTGTTTATTTCGATCTTCTCAAGAACCAAGATGGATGTAAACTCACTTGTGTTTCTCACCAACTTGTCTAGATCAAATTCTTACAAAAATTGTACCCATTATTTGAGGTGGATTCAAAAATCCCTCAGCTTCAACCCAACAAAATTCCCACCTTTGTTCCCTTAAACTTCTCACCCCAAGTCTAGTCATTCCTTGGAAGTCCCCAAAGAAGAAAAAAGTGGTGTCCTGCATAACACTTTCCATTTAAATAAACTCAAGAAATGATGTCCCTTTTTTTCTGTGCTTTCATTTGAAGCCCTTTCCTTAGCAATAGACATTTGCCTCCAGACCTCTTTATCACAGTGCTTGTTAACTCTTTTAGCTAAAATATTGTGGCGTTAAGGCCAAAGTCATGGATCTCATTGGGGCATTGCTCATTTAGATTTCTTTTTTTAAGTGTCTTTATTTAATGTAACTTTTTAAAAATAAAGATGTTTTGTTCAATGAATAATTTACCATTTCTTATATTCTCTGCATAGAACTACTAACTGCAAATAGATTCTATTAATAAAGTTGTTAACTTAGAGAAGAAAAAAGCTAGCCAATTATTTGGTGCTAAAATTAAAAGCAGTCACATGAGCACAGGTGGAAGAATTTTTTGACCTTGTGGAAGCACATTTCTAACAATTGCAAACAGCACCCTTGACTATCCAAGTTCATTTGTTATTCAGGCACATAAAGGCATTTGGGTAATCTTGTTGCATCCTACAGTTTATGAAGAAAATCCTACGTAAGAATCAGTATAACTGCCATAACGGACTTAGTAGTACTTAGATACTGACCAGCATTTTTCTGTTTTCTATCAGACAACCAGAAAACTTAGATAATACAAAAGTCACGTAAAATATTGATAGAAGACACTGCTTTATGAATAAATGTAAATTATTGAACTTAAATAAATTTGATGTAAAACATGGAAAGAACTATTAAAAAAAAAAAAAGAAACCTAAGACTGATGATTATCTTCTTCATCAATCATCTCTCCATTCTTTTGAAGACTTTTGGAAAAGTGCAGAGCAGAGAGTGCCTGGATGTCTCCTAAATCCTTTCCTCTTCCTCCTGGGCATACAGCTAGAGTACTTTTCCTAGCCTCACTTGCTCAGTGGAACCCTGTGACTGAGTTCTGGCCAATAAAATGTGGAACAGTATGGTCTGCACCATTTCTTGGCCTGACTTAACCTTTTCCCCTTGAATGGGTGAAATGGAAAAAATACCCAGGGAACCTTGGAACCTGTATGTTGACAATTGTGGAAATAAAAGATAAAAAGGGGCCTAGGCCTCTGAATCACAGCTCGGAGGAGAGCTACCTACCTAGGAAGGCCCTCAATGAACTGTCACGTGAGCAAGAAATTTAGGGGCTTGCTTATTATATTAGCTAATAGTTACAACTAATAAAGTTGGTCAACATTGTATTAGTACAAAACAACTAATCTCATAATATATTAATCATTTTAGAAACTTTTTTCATTATATATTGCAATATTTTCCAGTTTGTCATTTTAAAAACAGTATTTGTGAAGAATATTTTTGTTCATGTTTGGTATTTGCTTTTTATATGTTCAACCAGTATCTTTGTCAAAATGCCTGCAGTGTTTCAAATTGCTATGAAGGGCAACACAGTTTCCCTCTGTAAAAGAAAGAAAGAAAGAGAGAGAGAGAGAAACAAGAAGTAAGAGGAGGAGGAGGAAGAGAAGGAGAAGAAAGAAGGAAGAAAGGGAGGAAGGGAGAAAGGTTGTTGTTAACCTCATATGTCCCCTTCCCTCTCTTATTTTTCTTTCAAATTCATTTACTGCCTCAGCTGAATGCATAAAACTTCCAGAGACGCTAAACAATCTTATTAATCCTTGATTTTCAGGATAATGCCTTGTGTTGGAATAAAGAATGGCAGAATATGCCACCCGAAAATATGTCACTTTGGCATAGGTTTATTTTGAGCTGAGAGCACTTAAAAAAACAGTAGATGCAAGAAGGGCATTCTAATCTCACCTTTTATTCCTGAAAACAGGAGATTAAAAACCCCCAGTGTGAAAGATGCCCTCCCTGTACTAGGAAAAAAGAAACATTCTTTAACGGGGAGTGAAACTCAAGATAATTCTATACAAACAGACCTTGATAAAATAATTTATATCTTCCTTTAGCCTCGTCACATAGTTTAGTTACTTTTCCACTATTGCCTCTCTTTGTTCATCCTAATATAAACGTATGTAGGTTTCACCATTTCTTTGAGTCTTCATTTCTTTATGAGGACTCCCATGCCACATGAAACTTAAATGAATGTGTATGCTTTCTCTTGTTAATCTGTTTTATGTTAGCTTAATATTTGGGCTCAGCCTAAAAAACCTAAGAAGCTGGAGATAAAACTTTACCTCCGCTACAGAATTGCTCCTGGTGGAAAAACTTCAACTTCACGTGATCAAATTTCAGGGAATCACAAAATGATAATGCAAGATTTCCGATCTTTGTAGGGTGTGGGGAGGAAGATGCTTATAGGTTACAAATAGAAAGCAGTAATCCAAGATAACTAGCATTGCAAATTGAGGTATATTTGGTTTTTACATCTTAGGAATGTCTTCATTCCAATATTGACTTTTGAATTCCTTAGGAAAAAATTAGTTTTCAACAAATAACTAAGTATTAAAGAGAGGTCCTAAAGATAAAATACCCATTTGTTTTAGAATTTTGAACCTGACCTCCCTCCCCTGGCCCAGTTATTTTTAGAATGGTCAGTCATGAAATCTTTAAATCTCAGGATAATAAGATTAGTTAGGGTAGGTTGGGCTGCTGTAAAAAGAATCCCCTAAAGTTCAATGATAAAAATACATGTGTTTTTGGCTCATGTGAGAGTGTGAAGTGAGTGTTTTAGGTTGGCAGTAGCTCTTACAGTTCCTCCATGCGGTCATTCAGGCACCCAGGCCAAGTTATGGTCTTCCATCTGTAACATTCTGTTTCAAAATAATACCAACTATTGCCATCTCAGTCCATAGAAAGGGAGCAGGGGCAGAAATCCACATCTAGGGATTTCCTAAATCAAGGGAGGAAGGAGTTACAAACTTCACATCGGCTCATATCCCATCTTGAAAATCCAGGCAAATGTTTATACTTAGCCACAAAAGAGTGGAGAAATACTTCTCCTTGCTAGGCAGCTATGTCCTAGTTCCACTTCTATTTTTGAGGAAAAAGGGAAAATGGTGTTTGTGGAGAACTAGCGTATTTAACATGTACTTTTAGACAAATTATAGATTTTAATTGCAGTAAGTCATTTTAAAATCGCTTAGTTTCTATTAAGAATATATAATGTTGGGTACATGAACCAATGATGTAATAGTATAGAAACATTTTTATTTTTAAATATGTATTGGTGAAATAGATTACATTCTTCTTAAAATCGTAAAAGAATACTTTTTTTAAATTCGAAGCAAATCTCATATGAACATTTTTGGATGTTTTAAATTATTCTAAATTATTTAAGCTTATCAAGTATTAATATTATATATTCCAAACCAAACCTTACTGGACTTCAAGCTAAAGTTAAATTATAATTTACTATTGTTGCTTTACTCTTTGGTTACAATTAACTACTTTCTCCATTTTCCTAAGAAGTCTAATTGTCTTCATCACAAAAGTAAAGCAAAAAGAAAATGAAAAAGAAACCATTATGGCAGAGTGTAAATGAGAGTCATGAGCTGTAGACTAGCTTTGTGGAGATCATCAAAAAAACTTGAGAGATGGCATTTACTATTTGATGAAACTTTTTCCAATGTACTGGTTTTACCTAGACAGGGAAACAAAATTCATTATTCTTTTTACAGAATTAAAAACATTTACATGTTGAACTACTGGTAATAACTTTGTTGCTGGAGTATAACAATTATTTTTTCTAAAATTATAAAAGTAAAAATAGCAATAAGAATTTCATAAACATCATAATAAACAGTTTAATATTTACTAAAGGAAAAACCTACTAGATTGGCAGCTAAATTTTTTTGTTTGTTTTAAGCTATGTAATTTTTATTTTTTTAAAATATTTTATTGAAGTATAGTTGATTTTAAATGTTGTGTTTCAGGTGTACAGCAAAGAGATTCAGTTATATAATATATACGTATATATGTGTATATATGTAAATATATATGTATATATTCTTTTTCAGATTCTTTTCCTTTATGGGTTATTACAAAATATTGAGTATAGTTCCCTCTGCTATTCTGTAGATCCTTGTTGGCTATCTATTTTATATATAGTAGCGTGTATATGTTAATCCCAAACTCCTAATTTATCCCTCCCCACCCTTTTCCTCTTTGGTAACCATAAGTTTATTTTCTATGTCTGTGGGCCTATTTCTGCTCTGTATATAAGTTCATTTGTATCATTTTTTTTTTAGATTTCACATATAAGTGATATCATAGGATATTTGTCTTTCCCTGTCTGGCTTACTTCACTTAATATGATAATCTCTAGGTCCCTCCATTTTGCTGCAAATGGCATTATTTCATTCTTTTTTATGGCTGAGTAATATTCCATTGTATATACGTATACCACACCTTCTTTATCCATTCATCTGTTGATGGACATTTAGGTTGCTTCTATGTCTTGGCTATTGTAAATAGCGCTGCTATGAACATTGGGGTGCCTGGATCTTTTTGAATTATGGTTTTCTCTGGATATATGCCTAGGAGTGGGATTGTAGTATCATATGGTAGCTCTGTTTTTGATGACAGATACTTAGTAGGTTAGCTGATTAATGTAAAAGTGGCAGTATAACAAAAAGTCAAACCCTTCTTTCGCATACTTATGTTATGCCTCTGTTTCCTGTTCATAATTTAAAAGTTCCTTACTTTCTGCTAATGGTTCTTTGAAAAAGGAATAAGGAAAATTGTTCAAAATTATTCAAGGATTTTATAGACCACACTATATTATTGAAATAATTTAGCTTATCAAAACTAGAAGAGAAATTTCTCACATTATTTTCTTCTTTATAATATAGAGATAATTTTTATGTGTTGGAAAAAATTTTGATTTTGTCTTTCCTCAAATCCTGTGAACTGAAGTTGTTTCCGGATGGTCTGGCTTCAAATATTTTTTAAAGGGTGGGAGGAATCTAAAAATGAGAATGCAATTTGCCCCATACTGATATATGTTTACTTTTATAATGGCCAGATTTACAGTTATTCTTAAGTATGCACTAGATTCTCGTTG
This sequence comes from Balaenoptera physalus, assembly GCF_965194825.1. Lineage (NCBI taxonomy): Eukaryota > Metazoa > Chordata > Mammalia > Artiodactyla > Balaenopteridae > Balaenoptera > Balaenoptera physalus. The sequence continues at coordinate 64,765,486 of NC_138893.1, read as the reverse complement.
GTCCCTCAAGCAGTTGTAATACTTAAAACAGACTCATTTTGTTAATTTCATGACCTCTTCAAACCAATCTTTCTTTGAGTCATTGAATAAGGTTAAATTGAGGATCAAGACATCATCTACTTCATCTATTTGTCATTAGATGAACATCTACTTTTTCCAGAAAACACTGAGTTCTTCTTAAAACTTTTGAAAAGTATGTAACTCTTCAGACTGTATATTTATTTTTATAATTGTAAATAAGCAATCATGTTGTTTGGAAGCATGCATACAATCAAAATTTTCAAAAGTGTAACAAATTTCCATTTTCCTGCATCATTCTTGTTTTATTTGATTCTTTCAGTTTCTTTTTGACAAAGAAAGATATATCAATAATTTAAGTGTCTTAGAGTCTGCATGCCCCAAATCATCCTTCTTTATTCTCCCTGTCCTCCCTTTCCTTGAAATAATTTCTTAAAGAATTAATGGCATTTCTTTATCTTTGGTTGTCAAAGCAACACTCCCTTCTTAAAAGTCATCTCCAGCTGGCTTCACTTCTTTTTTTTTTTTTCTTTTTTTCACGATGAATAAGTCCAAGTATTAGACCCTACCTTATACAAATAATCATAAATTTTGAGTTATTACCATTCAGGCAATTAAGAAGTTTCTCTCTATCCAAATTCAATCTTATATCTTAATTTAAACCATTTTTCACAATTTGATTTCCATTGGAAGTAGAGAAAAATAGGTAATCATACTCATAAAAAATCTGTTCTCAAAGTTATACCATGCAATGGATGAAATAGACCATAAAGACCATTTATTCAGCCTAATAACTTAATACTTGATTTCTCCAATGTCCTTGCCACAAAGTTGACTACACTCTTTTAAAAACCTTACAGTTGTGAGAAACTCATACCTTCAATCTTTGGATAGCTGTGAATATTGGGAAGTCATTCCTCATGCTTAGGTTATTATTGGTACATTTACTCTTCTATATTTTTTACGCATTTTTCTCTGAGCCTTCATCAATTTTAACATTTACTCATTTCAAGTAGTGTAAATGTAGGGGAGGAAAAATAACTTTTCTTGTACCCTTCAGATTTATTAACTGAGATCCCTGTCATAAAAGACAGATTAACAAGAGAAAAACAAACAAGTTTATTAACATGTATCTCTCATGTATACATGAGAGATACACAGGGTGATGAGTAACACAAATAGGTGGCTTCAGAATACAGGATTAAATACCATCTTAATAGGAAATGGGGAGGAAGGATGTAGGTCTCTTGGAAGAGAGTAAATAATAATTTTAAAAAAGATGAAGGTCCCTGGAATAGATGGAAAGTATGATAGTTTGGGAGAAAGTTTGCCTGGCTGTGCTATCCACTTCTAGTCTCCTCTCCTGTGAAAAGAGTCAATCTTTCCTGGTCAATGAAACTCCTGGAAAGAGAATCCATGATGACTGAGTTCCTTTTGGAGGATTTGTCTTTAGGTAGATAAGGGAACTCAGAGAAAGCCTTTCCCTGCATTTGCTGTTTTCTAAGTACCTACTGCTCAAAATAATCAATATACCAAAGCAGCTTATTTTGGGGTGACATATTTTGCTACCCTTTAATTGAAACTGAGCTAAACTTCTTACTTAAGACAGGTGTGACAAATAATACTCTCCTATTAATAGTGAGCAGGTATTTTGATAAGGGTTGTGCTTATTAGGAAAGAGAAATCTGCATACCTGGTAATATCTGCCATTAATATGGAACAGATAAAGTGATAGTAGCCATGAAGTTGCCAAATTGAAAGAATATTAATTCCAGTTTCTCGTACTGGTTTAATACATCCATATGGCAAACTCTTCTACATTGTTATAATATTTAATAATGGTTAACTATCACAATCAAGGCTTTCTTTTTTGTCTCCACATAAATTAATATATATTAAGTCTATTCAGTTTATTCATCTTCATTTTAATATATCAATATATATTAATACTTATTTTAATATATATTAAAGTTCTATATTAATATCTTTTAAAGTTTTTCATCTTTATTTTCCTAGAAATATTTTTCTAAATGTTCATGAATATTTTGTATTTAATTTATATCTTTCAAAATACTAAAACTCCTTTTGAATTTAATCCCCTAAGGTACTGTATTAGTTCATGTTCATCCTCTGATAATTAGACATCAAGATGAGATTTAACAAGCAGGTATTTTATTAGGGGAAATACCTATGGGAGAGAAATGAGGAGAAAGCAGGGTAAGCCTAGGAGAACTTTAAAGCACATGCATTCTGACCCCAAGTGAAGAACAGGGAGAAAAGCTCATATATAAACATCCTAGCCTACTGTGTCATTTGAGTGACTAATGTGTCATTTCAGTAAGTTTCTGCATGATGATTGGGGAGTCACACCATAGTCCGATGTCAGAGATATATCCTATGTTTCCCAGGAAGGGACCTACCTTAACATCTCTGCTTTTCTTAATCACTATCTGAAAGCAGTCCCTAGGAACATGACCTTCATATAAACACAGAAATATACTTCAGAGCACAGCAACTGGAACCTTGGTCAAGCATGCTTCCTATAGTTGGAGATCTGAGAGGCACACTCTCATTGCTGCCTCATGTCTTCATATCCAATAAGAGGTTTTCAGTCAATTATCTACTTCGATCTTCTGGAAAATAGTTACACTCTCATAGTCAGAAAACACATTTTATGTATCTTTCATTTATTCCAGACAGAAATATCAAAATCCCAATAGTAGTTCAAACACATAATATTACTTGAGAATAGATTGACTCCTGTAGGTCAAGTGAGTTATCATTCAGAAGAATGACATTTGGCCTTCATCTCAAGATGATGGACTAATACTTAAACACACTGGGATTCACTAGTCATGAGTTTTAGAGGTAAATATCATGGAAAGGTCAACGTGTCTGGAACAGATCATAGAGTCTAAATGTGAATATTGATTCTGAGTGGGGAATGCAGTATCTTATACAATTTATCAAAAATTTTACCAAAGATAATTATTTACAAATTTTCTAAACAAATATGTTACCAATATAGACATACCTTGGTATTTATTTTAAATGGAAGTGTATCAACATTGATTATAAAACTTTGCATGATTTAATGCCACATTTATATTAATTTTTAAAGATTCATGTACTTTAAAATGTAATTTTCATAAACATAGAAACTCAAAATTTATATTTGTATATATAGAAAAGAGAAGGGGCACATATTCATAAGGTATTCTTATTAACCTCTGGAACAAGTTATTTTGCTAACTCTTAGAAAAATATCGTAAGTCATTTTCAATTTCTAGCATTATTCAAATTTAATATATCTAATCCAAAATAAGAATAACATACATATACATATCTTGACTTTTTAAAAAATTCAAATACACTTGAATGAAGAAAATAATCTTGTCAGTTTTCCTATTAAAGTGAAAAATTGATACTTTGCTGATTAATGTGCATTAATCTTGTAGCAAAAGACAATGCAAACATTTTGTACAATTTATATTCAAAATAAGTTTCTCAAATGGTTTTATACTGAATAATAAAAATAGAGTAGATTTTATAAAGAACTCCAAAAAATAAACAGTCTACCTCCTGATATACAAAAACAGAGAAAAAGCATAATTTAAAATCCAGAAATCCATTTTTATATACTATGAAAAATGAAAACAATGTTATCACAATGGCCAAGGAAATGATGAGTGAGCAGTTCTAGTTAACATTTCATTATTCAAGAGAATTAAAATTGCCTTATGTTGAGGAACATTGCCATTATTCTTATATAAACCATACAAGTTTGGATTTGTGAATCTTGAGAAAAGATTTTTAATCAATAAGTACAGTAGTTTAGGAGGAATTATTGGTCTTGATTTCGAAGAATGAAAAAGAAAAAGAAAGCTATGTGAAAACTAGAAGTATAAAATAAACCCACATGCAGAGAGCATCACTTGATTGCTAAAGTTGTTTTCTATTTTAATTTAGATTTATTGCTCAATGTAAGAGCTGACTTTACTTGAAGATAACCTTTCCTGTCTTTTTTGGCACTACTAAAATATTGCCTCAAAGATAATAGATTTTGCCTCTTTCACTATTGAAAGAGTGACCCTGACAATCCTTCATTTCAGCTTTCATAGGCTTTCTCTGTATCCACATGGAATTTAATTTCTCCTTCACATGTTCAAGGTTATGTATAGTTTTTGACATTTGCTCAGAGAAGAGTGAAGCAAGTCTTCCAACAACAAAGGACTCAAGTTCTAACAGTTCATTTTAAATCCACTGTTTAGAATTTAAAACAAATTTTTCCATACAAAGAGTTATTATAGATTCTGTTCTTTCATTGCATTCTCTCTATGAGAAATTTTAGTTCAAGTACAACATATATAGTACATTACTTTTATTTTGTTAATAGTTAATGTTAACTTTTTTTTTGAGGCAAAATAACATAATAGTGTCCTAAGGTTTAAATCCTGGCTGCACCTTTTATCAGCTATTGGTTGAATTTGGTCAAGTTACCTAAGCTCCCTGAGGCCAACTTCCCTAGGGATCCGATACTTACTTTATATACAAGAGAAAGGACTTTGTAAAGTGCTAGGTGCAGAAAACATGCTTAAGAAAGTAGTTTTGATATTCTTATTTAATAGGCTTATGCCAGGTGTTGGCCATGCAAAGATTTTTTTTTAAATGCAGTTTTTGTTTTCAAGGAGTTTATACAGAGGAAGGAAAGAAGCAATCCTAATTGCCTGACTTCTGGCTGCCCCCATGTGATGAGATGAAAAGCCTCTGTTTCTGTGTTTGGAAGAATAGCACACATTTACCATATTTTCAAAACAAGAGAAGTGGGAATAAATAATTGCCTAAAAGTAAATAAAGATATGAGGAAGAAAAAGTAGATACTAAGCAAAACAAAATGTCACAAGTTAATTTCTCTACCCTCATTGGTTAAGAGATCTTCAGCAGTTTTTGATCTTAAAAAATTCTAGGGAAATATCACTCTAGTTGCAAGGTGGGGAATGAATTTCTATGAAATTTGAATGTTAGTTTAAATAATAATGCCTTGAATATATATGTGATGGTTAAAGATATATGGTTCTCATTACCAAATGTGGTTTGTTATTCTTGATATCATCTTCTAATCATCTTCATAAACAAAATAGCTCCTTCAACGATTGTCATGTAGAGGGATATTCCCACACTTTAGAGTCAAGTTCCTGATGTCCAGGATGAACAGGGCCCCTTACAGAATTGTTTGTGAAGCGTATTTCTATCTCACTGATGCTATATTTTACTTGTCTTTTTACCAAAGTTCTCAGAATGTTCTGTGAGCTGTGAATTTCAGTTCAGGGTAGGATGAAAAAGATGAAGCAGGAAAATTAAAGTTATTTTTCCTTAAATTTTGCTAATTCATCCAGCATCTTTGTCCACTAGTTTATTTAACAATTTAAAAAAATATAGGCACAGGGCTTCCCTGGTGGCGCAGTGGTTAAGAATCTGCCTGCCAATGCAGGGGACACGGGTTTGAGCCCTGGTCCAGGACGATCCCACATGCCGCAGAGCAACTAAGCCCGTGAGCCACAACTACTGAGCCTTCGTGCTGCAACTAGAGCCCATGTGCTGCAACTACTGAGCCCGCGTGCCTAGAGCCCGTGCTCTGCAACAAGAGAAGCCACTGCAAAGAGAAGCCTGCACACCGCAAGGAAGAGTAGCCCCCAGTCGCCGCAACGAAGACCCAACGCAAACAAAAATAAATAAATTAAATAAATAAATTAAAAAATATATATATAGGCACAATGCTATGTACAGAGTATAAAATAGAACAGTTAATAGGGAACACATGGTCTCTCTAAAGTGTATAATTCATAAGAGAAGACAAACATTGAAAATGTTTACAAATGAGGTAAAATGGCTGCTATATTCAAGTGGCATTAGTTCCTTTCCTCATCCTGTCAATGAATATTTATTGAACACATAACTGCACTAGAAATAATAACACTGAACTAAATATACATGGTTCCTACCGTCAGAAATCTTAAAATATATGTAGTAGACAGAAATTAATCAAATGATCATAAGAAACAAATTATAATTACAGACTTATAAGTGATATAGAAGAAAGGAAAAGAAAAGAACAGAAAAGAAAGTGCTTTATGAGCACTTATAACAAAGCACACAACAGCAGCAGTGGGGGATATTAAAGCAAATTTCTTTGAAAAAAACAGGAGTTGAGATGTCAGTAAGTAGTAATTAGACTTGTAGGTGAAGGAATATAGTGGACTCAGGAATTGGAAGGAAATTGATTGCATAAAAATCCTAAATTGGAAAGGAGAAGACACATTCCAAGATGTAAAGAAGGTCAGTATGGTTGAGGAAGAGAGAATGAACATAAACTACTGTAAGATGAGGCAGAAATTTGGGGCATATTAGAGATTTGAGTTTTATTCTTTGAGCACTGGGAAGCCATTGAAATATGGTAAGCATGTAGTGGGCTAAGAAAGTTCAGATCGATAGTGATGTAAGTACATGTGAACTTTAAAAAGATGACTGACCACTCTGTGGAAGTCAGACAGGAAAGGAGTCAAAATGGATAAATATGGACTGGTCAAAAAAAACTATAGTATTTTAAGCAAAGAACAATGACAGTTGGCATAGAGTAGGACGGTGGCGAAGGAAAATTGATGAGACCTAAAAGAAAATCTCCTAGACAAAGCAATGTTAAAGTGGAAACCTAAAGAAGTGCCCTAAAGAACTCATCAGGGGAAGATTGTGCTAGGAAGAGAGAGCCGCATACATAACGGCCGAGAGAGAAGAACTGTAAAATGTTCTAAGAATTCAAAGCCTAGTATAGACCACAGAAATCTCTGGGAGAGAGTAGTTGGTGATGAGAAGGGAGACATAAGTAGAGTCAGATTTTGAGGGTATTTATGAGCCATACTAAAGGCATTGTTCATTTTCAAGGAGAAATTTGAGGACACTGAAGGAATTATCTCTAATTTTAATCCATCACACCATGCCAATATTCTCCTATCTTCCTCAGCAAAAAGTGGAAGAACAGTTAGATTAGAAGAGTAAAATATCTTATGCAAATATTTAATGAGGTAAATGACACATTTTGAATGATGTAAAAACAGCATTTTTTAAAAATGTATTCAAAATGTCACACATTATTTCTAATTTTATAACATTTACATCTCAAACTAAAAAATTATTCCAGGATTAAGGGGTTTTACATGATTATTTTATTTCTTTATTTTCATTTCTCAGTGTATCAAGTAGGTATTATAGAAAAAAAGAGGGAAAAATCAAATTGCCAATCAGACATAGTAAGCATAATGAATCTGTTTTTGGTAAATGGACATTTAAAATCTTTATCTAATGGATTCTAAATAATAAATTACCATATTTAAGGAGAAATGTTGATAAACATTTGTTTGTTAAACAACCTCTTGTTTGTTAAAACAACCTCTCAGGCTTTTCAAAGTTTAATAACTAGGGATGCCGTATGGATAAAGGAACTGGGTAGGGGATATCTAGCTATAAATTTTTTCCAGTTTTATTGACATGCAATATTGTATTCATTTAAAGTGCACAACATAATAACTTGATATATGCATGTATTACAAAATAACTACTACAATAAGTTTAGTTAACATTCATTACCTCATATAGTTACAATTTTCGTTCTTATGATGAAGACTTTTAAGATCTACTCTTTTAGCAACTTTCAAACATACACTATAGTATTTTTCACTGTAGTTGCCATGCTGTATCTTCATTCCCAGAGCTTACTTGTCTTATAACTGGAAGCTTGTACCTTTTGACCACCTTCACCCAGTTCCCTCACCCCCCACCTTCCACCTCCCACTTCTGGCAGCCACCAATCTGTTCCCTGTTTCTGTGAGTTTTTTTTTTTTTTTTTTTAGTTTCCACATATAAGTGAGATCATACAGTATTTGTCTTTTTCTGATTTATTCCACTTAGCATAATGCTCTCAGGGTCCATCCATGTTGTCACAAATGGCAGGATCCCCTTCTTTTTTATGACTGAGTAATACTTCACATATTTACATATATATATAAAATATATATCATAATAAAAACTAAATCTAGAGTTAATGTATTAATTGCAACTTCTTTAGCAAAAACTTAAATGAAAATGAAATACCCCCACTTCCTAAAATAATGTTGAATTTATCTATCTTAAGGTATTGAATACTTAATCCATCTTAAGATATATATCCTCCTACCTAGATGGCATGCATGATTGTAAATGTTTACTGTCTTTCTAGGGTATGAATAACACAATGAAAAATGATTTATCTCTTTCTTTCTTAGAAATTCTAGCAGAATTTGAACGTCTGTTTTTATTATGCTATTTTTGAGGTAGTACATTCATTCAACTGTTAAAAGTAGAATTGAATTGAAATATTAAATGCTCTACCAGAGTATCTATTTTTCTTTTTTGATGTTATGTGTATGACTACACTAATATATTTCAAGATTCTATGGTGATTTCTCATCTTTACTTGACTATTTCTTACCTAACAGCATAGAGTCTAGTGGAATCAATAGAAAACAACAAATAAAAGCATTAGAGAGCCTGTTTCAAAAGTTTACTGTCATGCCCTTCAAAAAGTCCAAATGTACAGATTCATCTATAAAGGAGAAAAGAAACACTTATTTTTTTTAACATCTTTATTGAGGTATAATTGCTTTACATTGTTGTGTTAGTTGCTGCTGCTAACAAAGTGAATCAGTTATATGTATACATATATCCCCATATCTCCCTCCCTCTTGCATCTCCCTCCCACCCTCCCTATCTCACCCCTCTAGGTGGTCACAAAGCACCGAGCTGATAAATAAGCCAAAATACAAAACTGTTTTCTCAGAGGTCGTTACTAAGTATATAAAGACCTACATCATAGCCTATTTTGAGTAAGTAAATCAATTAGCCAGAAATGAATATGCCTGGTCCAGTCATTTCATCAAACCATGCAGCCCGCTGATTCCACTTACAGATACTTTGTTGGTATTTCGGGAATATAAAATATAAATGGTGCATGCCATGTTTACTACTGAACTTTTAACCAGATATCTGGTATTAATGTATTTACTACATTTTACTGTAACTGTTTACACAACTATCTGGTTTGCTTGTGAAGCTATAAACTCCATGACTGCACAATTCACTTCCTCTATCCTGTCTTTGTGTCTTTATTGCCTAGTGGATGTCAGGCACATGGTATATGTTCAGTAAATATTTATTGAATGAATGAGTAAACCTCTATGCATAAAATCATTACATTTTAAGTGATTTTGTTGTTGTTTTAAGTTTCAGAGCCAGCCTATACCAATCCCACCCCATAGTAGTTGTTTTTGAATGAAACCCCAAAAAGTCTATGAATTTAAATCTGTAAAGATAGTAAAAAGAAAAATATTATCCCCATTTCAGATATAAAATTGATGTGATTGAGAACTGAAAAGGGAAAATCAGAGTGCATAAAACATAGTCTACAATATTAGCCAAGATAGATATTAATAAGTATTCCAGTTTTGTTTTTATTGTGTCTACTGTCTATGAGACAAAGCTACACATCATTGTAATATTTAAGCTAAACTTCCAGAAGCGTAGCTTATAAAGTGATATACTAACAATGGCTATAATTTATGGAGTACCTACCATATGCTAGGTGTAAGGAAAACTTTTTGTATGCATTATATCCTTTAGTGAACTCAACAATCTTCTGATCTAGTTAATGTCCCCATTTTACAAATAAAGAAATAAGATCAGGGAAGCTAAGAATTTTCCCCAGGTCACATAGCTAGTAAATATGAGAGCCATAATTCAAACTTAGCTATTAGAACCTGAGGAGAGTGTCCATAGCTTAATTCTAGTCTGTGAAAGGACACTCACTGCTGTAGAAGTGAGCACTAAAGCTTGGGGAGTAGAGTGAGGGAAGCAAAAGACAGAGGAAGGCAGCAGGGAGAAAGTCCATTATTCCCCAAAGATGTGATTTCAAACCACTCCTATCTGAATCATCTGGGGACCTTTTATAAATGATATTCCTGGATCTGACTCTGTGGACCTACTAAATGGGAATCTTTAAGCATGATGCAAAAGTCTGAAACTTTAATAAGTTATTCAGCTAATTTTTACAGTTTAAAGTTTTAGAGCCAATGACTAAGAAAGATTAAACTCTATTAATTCAAACAATCAATCAATCAATCAAACAAACAGATTGCAGATTTAGCTTTCAAGTAGTTTTCGGAACTTGAGAAAGTGCTTACTACTCAGGACCTCAGTTTTCTTGTCTTCCAGATGGGGTCGCTTCATGGATCTGAATAGAAGCAAAACTCTTAACAATAGTAAGTTCACTTCAGAAAAGATGTAATAAACAGTGTCTAACCATTGGTCTTTCATTCATTTTCTTATCTACAATCCATCCTAAGAACTATAGGAAAGCTGGCATCTCTCTCCTGATCTTTTTTAAACTGTTTTTCTTAGTTAAATATGTAAAATTAGATCACCCTGATGCAATTACTCCAAGGTTACAAATAACAGGAGTTCCAGTGGGTGTTTTTTTTTCCTTCCCATTTTCATTAAATTCCCTCATAGTAGATATAAAAACAGTTCCTTAATTGGCACTGATTTGCAAATATATTGAATTCAAACATGTCAATAAATTAATTTGTCTCTCAGTAGAAAGAAAGCAATAGAGCCAGATTGAATCCCAGTGAAATTTTATAGCACTTATTTACAAACACTTTTATATCCTAAACTGCACAGCATTTAAAATAATTAAGAGCTTTATGCAGCACATATAACATTTACTTTTACTGTTACTTCTTAAAACCAACGATAAAAGTAAATTTTAAATTGTAGAATAATTCTTTCATTTTATATTTATACTGTAAAACTGGGGCTAACATTTGGAAACCACACATTCCGTTATTTTAGTATTGTCATTATTCAGATAACTCAGATATATTAAAATATTTAATTGAGAGATTTATTGTAATCTATATTTTCCAAAAAATCAATTTTAAATGTTAAACATCTATAAATTAGTTTATACATTCATAAGAAAATTATGGTGTATGTGTTTTGCATATAAATTCTGTAGCAGTTAACTTTTCTATGTCACACTTACTTTATTTGCAAAAATGTATTTCTAAACAACAGATTTGGAGTTATTTTGATCAACTTTCTTCTTACTAAAGTGCACCTATTTGTAGTACATTTATGATTCAGCAATAAAACATATCAAACCACAAAAAGACATGAGGGGAAGCTTAAGTACATATTGCTAAGGAAAGAGGTCAGGCCCCAAAGACTACATACTATATGATCCCAACTATGTGACCTTCTGGAAAAGGCAACAGTATACAGACAATAAAAAGATCAGTGGTTGCCAGGTATTTGGGTGGGGGTAGGGGGACAAATAAATGAGGAACAGGAGATTTTCCATCACTGAAACGATATTCTGTATGATACTGTAATGGTGGATATATGACATTATACCTCTGTCCAAACCCATAGAACATAAAGAATGAAACCTCATATAAACTATGACCAAAGTGTTGCCTTTGAGGGATAAATAGGAGCCAGTGCTGCCATCTGGAATATGTCAGGACATGTAGGCATTAAACCCAATTCAGATCAAGCTTTGTCAAAGAACCTTTAGGGAAGGTCCTTCCTTAAGGCATTTTAAAAATGTAAAACCATCAGTCACTCCAGGGCTCAAAAGTCCATGTCTGTTTAAAATATACCATTTTCTTTAGCATCCTCTTAGCAACCCTTTTCTGGGGAAAGGGAATCCAGTTGGTCTTTTGACTCTTAAGCTTCATCAGTAAGGCTATATATTTTCACTATTGAGCCCTAGCTCTTTCAAGTGTCTTTTATTGTAAGAGGGCTTTTTCTCAATTATATTGGCGGTAAATCTGGCTTTAAAAAGTAGAATTCTTGAATTTCACATTCCAAACAACTATTAGTTTTGAATTAGTTGTTAAAAAGTTAAATTGGAAGAGGGTTAATGATACATTGTTTATTATAAAATGGATGAAGTGCAACTACAATTATGTGAATTGATAGTAGCAAGAGAAAAAAATTGTTTAAAAAAAGTGGCTCATGAGGAATCATTTATTTGGCTATAAAATTTTTTGCTTCTGAAATTAATCAATAGATTTTGATTGTATTCTACAGGAAGAAGAAGGGGAATGATAAATCTCAGACTCAGAATGGTAGAACTGGAAAATACCTTACAAATAGTTTACTGTAAATATCATAAATTGTCAGCCCATAGATCAAACCAAGTCAGGTGATGCTTTAAAAAATAAATTTCGTTGCATGCCAAAATGTAAAAGTTTATAGAATTTACATAAAAATTTGAATTTCCTTTTTCCATTTAAAAATCACTCTGGACTTGCATTATTGCATGCTGATTATCCTTATTAAATAGAGTATGTAGTGTCCAATTCCTTTCCACCCCTTCCCCCATTAATTTATTCCCAACCCATTTTATTTAACTTTCTTATCTTTTTATCCTCTATAACATCTGATTTTATGGATCCTGATTTACACCAACTCCTTCATCTTATATTCAAGTTATACGTGACTCCAAAGGGGATACGTAATTTGCCCCATCATGTAACTTGTACTTTCCAGGGCATAAAACAAAAATAAAATGGGCCCTCCCTGGCAATAAAATAGAAAAGAGTTGAAATTTTGTAATCTAATGCTCATTATCATAAAGGTTCATTTAATTTTAGCCAGGAGAAAATTGCATTGTTATGGTATGTTTTGATTTTGGTAGAAAGAAGTGTGTTGGAACAATTAAGACAAAGGTTAATGAGATATTTTGTCTAGAAGTAAATCTGTTTTAAACATTTACTAACAAATAGAAGTTTAAATGTTTTTAGTGGTGGGCATAGGATTTGAATTCCTTCTTAAACTATGTCAGTTACTTTTTCCAGTATTAATCATTTTCATCCTGATAGTACAAAAATATGCATAAAATATTTTATTTTTAAAGTTTGAAATGAAAGATGGCATTTTTATAATGTTAAAGCTGAAGGCATATTAGCTGCAGACTTTATATTTCTATACTTTATAAGGATCAAGAATTCATTATGAAATAATTATGGAAAGTATAAAATTTAGCTCTTATCTCACATAGTAACAAGATAGATGAGTAAACAATTTAAACAGCTTATATTTCCACAAAAAGAAATTCAGTATATGAAAATCATCACAGAATATGACTAACATGTTTTCTTATATCAAACTTAAGTTGTATGAAATTTGATCTGTCGTAAGTTAACAATTCATTGCTCTAATATCCAAGCCTTGTGTATTAGTTGTCTATTGCACCATAATAATACTACTGCAAATGTAATGAGTTAAAACAACACACTTATCATCTTGAAGTTTCTGTAGGTCAGGAATTTGTTGGCTGTGTCCTCTGTTTCATAGTCTCACACAGGGTTTAGTCAAGATGTTAGCCAGGGCTAGAATCTCACTTGAGGCTTGACCAGAGAAGGGTCTACCTCCAAGCTCATGTGGTTGTTGCTAGGTTTCAGTTCCATGTGGGATGTCGGACTGAGGGCCTCAGTTGCTTGCTGATTGTTGGTCAGAACTCACCATTCCACATCTCCACTTACTTCATTAAATCCAGCAAGGGAGGTAGTCAGAGTCCGCTAGCAAGAAGTTACAAGTTATAATCTAATATAACATAATCACTGAAGTGACATCCCATCTTGTTTGCTGTATTCTGTCCGTTGGAAACAAGTCACAGTCTGCCCCTCTTACAAGAGGAGATACACAAGGGTAGGAATACCAAGGTGAGGATTCTACTGTGTTTCCATAACTCTTTAATTTTAACCCTTTCCAGGTTTAATGATTTCACAATCACCAAGGTCAACCACTAGCCAATATTGCAAACAATTAGTCTTAATGTCTGTTTATAATCTAAAATATCATAGAAAAAGATATCTATTCATAATCCATCAAAACTAACCTTAGTGTCACTTTTCTAAGTGCCTTCCTTTTTGTGGTAGTCTACTGTCATTTTAGGTTCAAGATTACCAAAGGCATCCTTATTTCACTAAACTGACACTGTGATGATGCCTAGGTAAATTGCTTATAAAATATAATTGTGTTACCTCAGATATCTTTCTTTAGAAGTGCCTACTTAGGTAAATGTATCCTTTTCTTATCTAAACATTTTTTAAATTTGTTGGGGCTCTTTTGATTGCAAGTGATTGAAATACTAGATAAAGGAGAATTTGTTTTAGTAACTGAAATGAGTTTACCTAGCTTCAAGTATAACAGCATTTAGATTACTAGTCAAAGTGTACAGGATATATTTTCAACCTTTAGTTATTTCATTTGTGTTGGTATTATTATCAACAAGAACCCCCTCATAGGGAGAAATATTAATATTCTAGTCAACAACAACAAAAAAACTTTTTTTTTTTTTTGGTTACAGTAACATTATTGGACAAGACTATCATTGGGTTTGCATGAAACATTTACCACACATGAACACAGAGCAAAGCAAAATAAAGTGCCCTCACTGGCCAGAGCTGGGTAATGTGTCTATCTATATACCTGGGGGATTGGGTCAGTTCTACCCAAACCAGTTCGACTAACAATTAAGGAGGTATGGTTATCCAAAGCAATATCTGGATGCTATTAATAAAAGAAGGCAGAAAATATGCAGAGAAGTAAAATTAAACAAACAAATAGATATATAAATAGATAAATACTTTATAATTTTCATTAAAAAATTATACAGGTTAGTTCTTACTCTTTATCAAGAAATGGTTATTGACCATGCACTGGAGATATGGACCACCATTAGGTGCTATAGCATCTATCTGTAAGACATCATTTTACCTTTAGGTAATGTTAGTCTATCAAGTATATGGAGTACAGTGGCAAAGAACATAGCATTTTGGACAAGATGTTTAAGAAGGATTGTATGTAATTAATTTTTCAGACTGTATTTGTAGCTCAGAATTTGTTATAAAAGGCTTCATGTAAGCACAATATAATAGTGTAATGTAATCTAGATTAGAAGAACTGAGAAGATGGAGATAAAAATGAAGGGTAATATTAAAAAAGTAAGTATTGAAAGATTAAAGGCAATGTGAAAGAGTGTCAGTAGGATTTATCAGTTTGAGGAAAGAGGTTAAAGCTTATAGAAATCAGATGGGTTAGATAGATTGGACTATAAAAATATTTGGAGATGTTAAAACTTTATATTTAAGAATTTTCTATATCTGTTGGAGTTGGATGATGTATCTGTGAATTGTAAAAGTGAGATTGTTTGCATTAGTTTATGAAGATAAAGTTACAATAGCCTAGTCACAGTGACCAATATTGTAAAATAAAATGGAGATTTTGAGAATGAGATGCTGTGTTGTTGAAAATATATTTTTAAAATTAAAGAAGTATCATGCAAACTATTATATATAGGATAGATAAACAACAAGGTCCTACTGTATAGCACAGGGAACTATATTCAACATCTGTGATAAACCATAATGGAAAAGAATATGAAAAAGACTATATATGTATAACTGAGTTACTTTGCTGTACAGCAGAAATTAACATAACATTGTAAATCAACTATAATTTAATAAAAATTTTAAAATAAATCGATAAATAAAGTTAAGGATCATAGTACTGGGGGCATAATATGGTTACAGTTAAGTAAAATAAGTGAATTCAAAAGAAATATTAATTTTGTGATGCCATCCATTCAAATACGTTTAGTACAGTTAAAGTTTAAAGTAGAGCAAGGTAAGGACTAGACTAGAAAGAGACATCTGGAGGCCATTTGCTTAAATATGCTAATGTTACCAACATAAAAGCAATATTTTTCTTTAGCAACTTGAGATAGCAAATTGTATCTACCTATTGCATTCTGTCCAGAAGTTGTTTGAGACAAGTAAAATGAATTTTATACAATTTTTGGCAGATAATAAAGTAGTAATATACAGGTGACAAGGCATTCTTAACAAAGAACATTTGCATAATTTTGAACATAGTTTGTTAGGGCTGGAGTCTGAATGTGTTACTTTGTTGAAAAGTTCAAAAAATAGTATTATTCAAATAAACACACACGCACAAAACTAACATATTCTATTGTTAAATTCAAAACTCCATCATGACAAAATGGACAAGAAAAATAAATTATCTTCTCTAAACCTGCAGACCGCCTCCAGTAAGTGAACTTGCAACCAGAGGGACTATGGTTGGTGTAATTTCTGCTGCAGCCATCAATCAGAGTATTGTGTACTCCGTTGTTGCAGGAAATGAAGAGGGTGAGTATATGTTTAGTCTGTGTTTTCATCATAAAACAATAAACTTAGATTTGGAATAAATTTCAGATTTAATTACTCTTTACCCTATTTTTCTAGTAAGATGTGTCTGACTTAAATGTAACTATGTGCTGAATCTGATTAAAAATCCAGTCATATTGACAAATGCTACTTATTTCCCCTAGGGTTCCCCTAGGGAATACTCAATATCCAATTCTGAAAGCGTTCCCCTCCCCCTGAATTAGGGATATTTTAATAATGTGTTGAAAATTAATGCATACTTTCAGCTTTTGGTCATAATCATAGCCTACAGTAGTCTCTTGCCACTGTTCTGTGCCATCCACAGCCCTTACCCCATGTCATACATTAACTAATCCTGAAGAAATTTTAGGAACAGAAATAACTGTGAATGCCCAAAGAGCCACATCCATGGTAAAAGCCATGTACCTTTTGTATGAGTCCTCAAACTGTCAAATCAAACATGTAATCAACAGTTGTAAGTAAATAAATAATTTGAGTTTTGTCTACCATCACTCTTCACTGAGAATGGAATGGTTTGCTAACCTGTGGGAATAAGTTCATAACTCAGTTTTTCAATTAGCATATTGATTCTTTGTTTCACCTATCACCCACAGGTTAGTTGTCCTTTGCTTTTCCCTTTTTATGAGTTAAATGGTTTGGCATGTTGTAAGTGGTAGACAAACAAACAAACAAACTAAAAACCCAGTTAATATACATTTAAAAATCACATGCATATTCAATATTAAACAAATGAACGAATGTTAATGTTGTAAAGCAGTTTGCAAGGAAATTATAAAAGCTGTTTTCAAGTATTTCAGTGACCAACCATTACTGGAAATTACTGCCCCTGAAGCAAGTGCTCAATGTAGTACTTTTCTTATTGTCTTTCTTTGTTTCTCCTGTGCTATGATGCCTCCTCTCCAAATATTACTGACTTTCCTTTTTCCTTGAACTTACAACATCTGACTGAAGCTATGATTTCTGAATCTGTTCTTATAATTTTTTCTATGATTCTATCTGTTCTTTTCCTTGAAGTTAGCAAAGTGGCTCTACTTATTACCCACACTCCACCACAATGATTCTTTTTACATTCAATTCATTTGCTTATCAGTTTATTCAACTAATATTTATTGAGCATCTATCACGTACTCAGTACCTTCTAGCTACTTAGGATAGAGCAGTGAACATAATAGACAGATCCTTGCCCTCATAGAATTTATCAATCCAAGAAGAGGAGATAGTAACAATTATTAAACAATTATTAAGCTAATAAACATATAGTGTTTAGGTAGTGATAAATGCTGTGGAGAAAACCAAAGTGAGGAAAAGACAGAGAGAGTGAAAGAGGTGGGATATTACAAAGTTTGCCAATGTGCCCTGCCCTTCACTCAAATATATATGACCAAATTTATTTTAATAAATAGACTTCAGGGCAAAATATTTTAAGATATTTAGAATAATAAATAATATTTTCTAAATAATCAACATATTAAATTATCTGTTTGTTCCCTCTCACATTCTTAGCAAAACACTAAATCTGCAGGATAATAAGATGCATTAAATCATAAAAAGTATAATAATCCAATAAGGTCATAAAATAATTGCTTAAACAAAATTAAATGGATTTCTTTAAAACAAAATTTCTAGAAGCATTTAGTATGGTAGAAGATTATGTGTATCTACGGTGAGGGAAATAGTATGCATTGTTTCCCAGATTTAATTGACCATAGAAACATCAAGTTCCAGGAGGATCTCAAAAAAACTTGAATTTCAAAGCATGCATTTAGGGAAACACTGATGTTGATAATTTGGGGAACTGGAACAGAGTTTCCAAAGCCAGCATTTTGTAACTCTTATTATATGTGTTTTAAAATTCACAGTGCTTTTTAAAGAGAATTATTTTCCCTTATAGTGTGAAGAGAGTAACCAAGGAATTGTGTTTTAATTCTAGATAAGTTTGGAATTAATAACATCACGGGTGTAATCTATGTGAATGCCCCTCTGGATTATGAGACAAGGACAAGCTATGTACTTCGAGTCCAAGCTGATTCCCTGGAAGTGGTCCTCGCCAACCTACGTGTTCCTTCAAAAAGTAAGTTGGGGCTTCCCGGGTGGCGCAGTGGTTGAGAGTCTGCCTGCCAATGCAGGGGACACGGGTTCGAGCCCTGGTCTGGGAAGATCCCACATGCCGCGGAGCAACTGGGCCCGTGAGCCACAGTTACTGAGCCTGCGCGTCTGGAACCTGTGCTCTGCAACAAGAGAGGCCGCGATAGTGAGAGGCCCGCGCACCGCGATGAAGAGTGGCCCCCGCTTGCCACAACTAGAGAAAGCCGTAGCACAGAAGCGAAGACCCAACACAGCCAAAAATAAATTAATTAATTAATAAAAAAGTAAGTTGTATTACTTAAGGATTTTACAAGAATTTTATGGTGTTTTTACTTATTTTCTAATGAAATACATATGTCTAAATAAAATCCTCAGTGGAGAACGTAGAAAGATCATTAATACTCAAAGATGATTGCCCATTCATTTTAAGATCTGATATATGACAATGCAGAGAATGACTTTATACTTCTTAAATGTCAAGGTAATAACACAATGTTTTCAAATTTTGTGCACAATCTTACTGGAATGCCATCATTATCGGTGTATGTTACATAGAAAACCTTATTCTTAATCACACTGGGTAGTTATGGCTAACCCCTTGGAATGTATATTGTTAAGGGGCACATGATTACCATACATGTCCTGAATTGTGTGGCTTCTGGTACTTTGTATTTTCTTAGAGCAGAGGAAAATGCATCTTAAAAAGAGTGACTAACATTTATCATAATGTTAGCATTATATTTAATTCACACCCATTTCTAGGAAATGAGATTTATTATCCCCATTTTACAAAGACAAGAAAAGATTAAGTGATTTTTTTAAAAAATGTCACTGTCTGTAAATGAAAAGTGGGAGATTTAAGCTATCTTTTGACTCCAAAATGTTTCTTCAACATTTCGGTGTAGTGTAGTTTACCCATACAGCGAACCAAGTAAAAGCCAACTTGTGAAGGGGGCCAGCATAGATTTTGAGAGACGTTACTGATAATGGGATAAACACTGTTCCTTTCCATCCATTGAGATAGTACTCCTTTGCACGTTAAGCAATCCATCTTTTTGTAACTTAACATTGTCATATATCAGCTGTTATAATGAATGGGAAATTTTTTAAAATCAGGAAAACCTGATTTAATTTAACTACTAGCAGAATAGAGGCCCAGAGAAAGTGTAAATTACAAAACAGAGTATGAAACATTTATATTTTACTCTGGGCCCATTTCTGGACATACTCTCACAGCACTCCATCAATCAGCATCTTTAAAACAGGAAAGAGGGGGCTTCCCTGGTGGCGCAGTGGTTGAGAATCTGCCTGCCAATGCAGGGGACACGGGTTCGAGCCCTGGTCTGGGAAGATCCCACATGCCACGGAGCGACTAAGCCCGTGAGCCACAATTGCTGAGCCTGCGCGTCTGGAGCCTGGGCTCCGCAACAAGAGAGGCCACGATAGTGAGAGGCCCGCGCACCGCGATGAAGAGTGGTCCCCACTTGCCGCAACTAGAGAAAGCCCTCACACAGAAACGAAGACCCAACACAGCCATAAATAAATAAATAAATAAATAAATAAATAAATAAATAAATAAATAAATAAAAATTTAAAAAAAAAAAAAAAAACAGGAAAGAGGAAAAAAGAAGAGACGCTGAGAGCCAGAGCAAGAGTACCCATATGAACGCCAGAGAGAGAGAGCACCCCAGCAGGATAAGAGAAGAGTGAGCAAGCTGGGAGTGAGAGGCAAAAGATGTGCTACAGAGTTTTCTGTATCAGTTCAGCAACTGATGATCATAAAAATAAATCACTCCTGTTCATGTATTTCAAATCTCACTTACGGATCTAATGTAGAGGCCTGCACAGTTGTTTGTAAAAGCACAGCCAAATCATTGGAAAAATCAGATTATATACAGTGTGTCTTTGGAATTAAAGGAATTAAATTGTCTTCAGTGATTATGCATCACTTACATAATTGTTTAAAAATAGCAGACCAGTTATTTGAGGTTTTAAAATCTTTAAACTGCAAGCAATTACATTTTTATAAAATATAGAGGACGCTTACAATTTACAATTCAATTGTAAATTGAATTAACTAAACCAGGAGTAGAAAGGTTAGAGTAGTTCTAAATTACATAATGTAAACTACCTTATTGCAAATAAAAATAAATGTAAAAGTTAATTGAAAACCATTTGTCATCTTTCTTTGAAACAAACGGAAAGTTAGAATTAGAAAAAAAAATTTGCCAAATATTTAAGTTGTAGACCCTAGCATTTTTCAAGAAATAGCTCTGATTTCTAGGCATAAAGACATACTGATGTTTCATATGTGAGTATAGTAAACTAGTTCTCACTGTAATTTAAATGTAAATCTGAGGCTAATAAAAGTTTAGCTAATACACCCATATATACTTTCATGTGCCTTAGTATGCATGCACAGTGAGACCAGTTAGCAGATTCATGAATTATCCTCTCAGAAATGTGTGAAGCTGAAAAGCTAAATGTTAGTTTGTTTAATGCCTAATGCTTTGACTATTTGTTATTATCGGGATGGCCAAAAAGTTCGTTCGGGTTTTTCCATAAGAGCTTATGGAAAAACCCGAACGAACTTTTTGGCCAACCCAATAACATTTCATGACTGACTTTTTTTTTTTTTTAACATCTTTATTGGAGTATAATTGATTTACAATGGTGTGTTATTTTCTGCTTTATAACAAAGTGAATCAGCTCTACATATACATATATCCCCATATCTCCTCCCTCTTGCATCTCCCTCCTACCCTCCCTATCCCACCCCTCTAGGTGGACACAAAGCACTGAGCTGATCTCCCTGTGCTATGCGGCTGCTTCCCACTAGCTATCTATTTTACATTCGGTAGTGTACATATGTCTATGCCACTCTCTCACTTGGTCCCAGCTTACCCTTCCCACTCCCCGTGTCCTCAAGTCCATTCTCTATGTCTGTGTCATGACTAACCTTTGCTTCTTGAGTCTGAAATACAAACCCGTGTAGTATTTCTAGCACAGTTTCACTTATTAATGACTGTTAATGGCCTATGATCAAATCCTACCCATTAGCTATGCAAATAATAAGACCGTTATGTAAATTGAGGTTAATTAATTGTTTAAAGTTTCATTCCTTCTTCAGAATTAGCTACCCTATGATCTTTAGCTCTATCACATATATGAATAAAGGTAATAAGCAGAATAAATTTAATTCATTAAAGGATTTTATTATAATATCTTTACCAAGAATTTATTAATGAAATCATTTTCAAAGTAAGTTTTACAACTATGCTGTAACTGAATTTAATATTTAAAGCAAATTAATAATTAAAATAGAAAAAAATTACAGCACATTTCCAAAATTTGATATTAGCTGTGTTTAAGACATTTTAATCTTTTAGCAGGGAACATTTCAAACGTAAATAAAATTACAGACTATTATAATGAACCTCTATGTATCAACTACCCAACTTCGTTGAGTCCTGGGAAATCTTTGATTTACAGTCTCACTCCATTATTTTGAAACAGGACAGAGACATAATATTTCATCTGTAAGTATTTCAATATGTATCTCTTAAAGATAAAGACTCTTAAAACTTAATCAGAATACCATTATTACTCTCCCCAAATTAACAAAAATTCCTCAGTATCAACAGATATCCATTTGATACTTGTACTAAAAATTTATTCACATTGGAATCCAAATAAGTTCATATACTGCAATTGGCTGACAGCTCTTTAAGTCTCTTTTAATCTATAGGCTTCACCATTGTCACTCCTTTTTATCCATCTTCTTATTTATTTGTTTGAGAAATCAGATCTCTGAAACCTGGATTTCGACAACTGTATCTTCAGTGGGTCACTTCATATTTTTCTCTGTCTTCTTTATTTCCTATAAATTGTCATTAGAGCCGGAGTCTTGATTAGATCCAGTTTTTTTGTTTGTTTGTTTTTAAGAAATAAATCATAGGTGATACTCACTACTTCTTTAAGGAGGTACACCAAGTCTCTTTGGCTCTCTCCTCCTGTGATAATAGCAGCCACTGTTAATCATTTCCTAACTATTAATTCCTTCCTTTTATTTCTTCTATATGTATTAGCCAAAATATTTCTATAAAAACTCTCTCAATATCAAATATTTGATTACTCTGAGGTCCAACTCCTATAGGAAAGGCAGAAAAAAGGGTTTCTATTATTTTGCTCACTGTTCTTTTTTTACTTTGTGGCTTTCACCATGATCTTTTTCTATCTTTCATGTTTCTCTTTCTACCTTCTGTCTTTTTAATCTTTCAGGGTAATTTCAGGAATGCTTTTCTAATTCACAGCTGTAGAGTACCTGTTTCAGTTATTTTCATAATGTGTTAAAAATTATTCTTCAGCTTTTAGAAATCTGTTTGCTTTCCTCTGCACTCCCATTTTACTTGGAGACATTTTCTTTGCTTTTCCCCTATCGTACCTGTCCTGCTCAATTTATATTCTGCTTTCACTGTTTTTTCCTTTCTCCTTAGTGTGGAGTTTTGTCCTGCTACTGCGTTCATGTTAACTTACTAGCTTCTTCATTTAGTGTGTGCTGGAAACTTTGAGGTTCACCAGCTCCCAGGGCCAACAGAAACCCTTAGCCCTCTCTGAACTCCCTTAAAAGCAGTTGTTATCACACTTGCAGTTAATACAGAGATCTGGTTTATGTCATTTGTTTTCCTTAGAAGTTCATACTCTGTGATCTGGAGGCTGGCTTGTTGCCTTATTTAGTTGTAGATATTATCTGTAGGTTTTTGGTTTGATGCTAGGATGTTATCCTACTTAAAACTTGATAGTGGGGAGGAGACATAAAAGCAGGAGAATACCCACAAGAATAACTACATGCATTAATAATTTAACCAATAAAGTTCTATGGATGTTGATACAAGATAAAAAAATAAACTTCTGGGTCAGATGCAAGGACCCTGTTACTCACTACAAAAGTATTAGCAGGAGTATCAGCTTAGCAATCAGCATAGCAATGCAGCTCCTTAAACTCCAAACCTCATAGGCAGTGTAGGGCCGTAAGACCTGCACATGAGTCGATTGCACCACAGGAGGGAACTTAGAGGGTCTGCCGCTTTTATAGCAAGTGATAGCAAGTCTTTGTCAAAAGGGAGGCATTCCTGCAAGACATTGTCTCGCTTTTTAGAATTGCCAATTGCATGGTATATTTTCTCCCAATATTTTGCTATCCAAATCTCTATCTTTTAGTAATGAGGAGGATTCAGGAAGATTCAAATATTACATTGTCACCTTAGTCATTTTCCTCAAATCCCTAAACACATTATCTTAATCCAAGGATATTTGAAATATTTGTTGAATCAGCGGAATTTTTTTCACAGTTGATGAATTTAAGATAATAGGAACTATATAGCCCTCTCAGGTCTTTGCGCTGTGCTGTTAACCGAGTTTAGGATTAAATTTTCCCTCAGGTGCTTTAGATTTTTCACCCAGGGCTTCTAGATATATTTTTTCCCTCTCTTAACTACTAACTTTTACCTTTTAAGCTTCATTAATCTTCTTTGGAAGTAGTGGGTAATATAATAAATATATGATCAAGTGAATGAATAAATGATGAATAAAATAATCCAAATTAACAGAAAACATTTGTTAAACAGCAAATTCAACCAACCTTGGACAGTATAGTACTGTAGTATTTACTACTACAAAATATCTATTATGAAAACTAAGTGGACCCGTGCAGTTCCAACCCGTGTTGTTCAAAGGTCAACTGTAATTGAAAAGCACTTCCAAAATAAAGTTGCAGCAGGAGAGATCACCAATGCTGAAAGTGCCCCATTGACAAAGTCTTTTTTAAACACAGGTCTGGCCCAAAAGTGTTCAACCATTTCACAATAATGATTAAGTTGAAACTTTCATGCCTACCTTACCAATCTTTCCTCCTCAATCTGTAATACCAGAGGATGGCAACCTGAGTGTTAAACAAACAGCTGCTAGTAAATATGTGAAGAGGTAATTAACAAAGAAAAAAGAAATCTCTTACAATCTCTTCTCCAAAGACAGGATACTTTCCAGGAACACATCTTAACTGGGAAGGAAGAAAAAGTTTCACCTTTAAATGAAATTTGAAGTATTGATTCATATATTGAACTAGAGAATCTTTTTTAAAAATCAGTATGATCATAGTACTTTCTATTAACTACATCTGATTATTTTTTTAAATTATGAAATATCTTGAGGTTTTATTCAACAGCAGGAAAAACATTACCTCAAATCAGCAGGATGAAAGGGAGAGCAGAAAAGAAAAAACAGTCTTTTACAATTAAATTCCATATGCCCATATTAAGCTCACCATTTCAGTGTGGCTGGAGAGCAGAATGTAGTTGAAACATTTTTTTTTCTTTCAGTTTTTTTGAGATAAAATTGACATATAGCACTGTAATAAATTCTCTATCTCCCCTGAACAACTCAATCTCTCCTGGGTCTTCAGGATGAACGTTATTGGTCCCAAAGAGATTTCAAGGAGCCTTATGTCCACGAGAAATTCCACAGAAACTTATATCAATATCTCTGCCACAGAGTCATCACCATTTTTTATCTTATATAAAACAAAAGCAATAATAGATAATGTGCAATTTTATTAGAGCTCAGTTTGATATATGGAATTTCACAATTGAAGTGCAATTTTTCTTTTACAGTAAAATTATAATTATCTTTAAGTGTGGAAGAAAAAACATAGCTTTGTATAAATATATCATTATGTTTTGATGCAATAACTAGCCTTTCAATCAGGAATAAATGACAGGACAATTAAGATAAACCTTAAACTGGTATTAAAACAACTCAAATGATATTGATTTCATTTTATGGTTTTGCTTTAGGGTACAAGCTTGTAATACATCTCATTTCCCTGGCTTTTCTGGCTCCAAACAGAAGGTCTGTGACAAATAATGTTAATGACTCTTTACTCATGACTGACTGACTTACAAAAGCATTCCTGATATAACTTAGGTAACAACACTGCAGCATGTTACATGTTATTTTTTCAGTCCTAAAACCCCAGGTATGTTCAAGGCC